>NC_059326.1:42437500-42745625 GCF_018350155.1 Leopardus geoffroyi
AGCAGAATAGGAGCCATTGCTGACCTCATGATATCAATCCCATATTGTTGACAGTGGAGGTGGGGTTCTGCATGCTAGAACCAAGGGGCAGGAAGGGAATTTCTTACATAATATGCTTCCAAAAAATAGTTGTGGTGTTATGTAAATATTCCAAAATTTCTAAAAAGAAGCATGTTTTCTGCTATGTAATAGTAAATAATAGAAAAATGTATCTATTAGCTAACTAGCTATCTCCCTATAGTAGTGAATATTATGGAGTAAAATTCAATATAAGAGAGTTATATCTTGAAAATCACCCAAGAGGATATTTATATCCTGAAACACCTACAGGTGGTTTCATTTATAAGTTTATCTAGGGGAAGAAAACTCATGACAAGTACTATAGAATTATTCTACTCAACTGTAAAAAATATAAAAGTCAAGCAAAATTGAGAAAAACTTGGAAAGATGTATTGCAACCTAGTGTGTCTTTAATATGTGATTTATAATCTCTGAATAAAAAGGAATTAAGAGTATAAAATTTTAGTATTAATATGTAAAAGGTTATTTTGAACTGAAAAAAAGAAGAAAGAAATGCTTTTATGGAAACTATGATTCTTAATATATATTAGTTTATTCTAACATCTGAGAACAGGAGAATCCCCTAGAACCTGATCAGACATTGTTAAACTGAGCTGCAGCCAGAATTTGGTTGTCCTAAATGTAGACATTTTTTCAGTGCCTTGCATTGTTCCAATGAGGAATGGATCAGTTGTCCTGCATACTCCTATTTGCAATCCCTTAGTTTATTAGTGTGATAGACAAGAAAAAAAATGTAACTTTTTGTTTAAAATTAAGTGCTCAGAAGAAGACAGCCAAATGACACCAAGGAGTATAATCCACCTATGTGTATCATTTTCAAATTTTTAGTTCTTTCCTTTTGAAGCAGTTTGTATTGCTCAAAACTTCTCAATTTAGTACATTTGTTTCTCTTGGGGGAACAAGGTTATTGTTCTTGTGGGTGCACAAAGAGGAAGGTTATTGAATTCAGTTATGAAAGAATAAAAGAAGAGGAAAGGAACTGGGAATGTTTTGATTTTCCATAAACATAAAATGGAAATAAAAAAACCCTGACAGATGTAGCTTTATTAATGTTGACTGGGTAAGGTACAAAAGGATTATAGGGCCTTCCCTTCTATACTATTTTCCTTTTATTCATTTATTTATTTTTATTTTTTAGAAGTAATTAATTTTTTTTTTATTTTAGAGAGAGAGAACATGCTGCAAGAGGGGGAAAGGGGCAGAGAGAGAGAGAGAGAGAATCCCAAGCAGGCTCCCTGCTCAGTGTGGAGCCTGACATGGGGCTCGATCCCACAACCCTGGGATCATGACCCAAGCCAAAATCAAGAGTCAATTGCTCACCTGATCGAGCCACCCAGGGGCCCCTCATTTCCTTTTAAATCCCAACTTTCTTATATAGTATAACATTTGAGTTAATTCAATTAATTGTTTGAAGGAAAAATGTGATTTTAAAAATCTGGTTCTCCTAAGGAAGGGGAGCAGAGAACCTAGGAAGCTTTTTCAAAGTTGCTTTGCCATCTCCAGCTCTAGCTTCTCTATTGTAACAATCCATTGTTCCTTGAGGGACTGAGAAAACACTAATGTTTTCTTTTGTACTTATGACATGCACATTTCAGAAAGTTTCCTAAAATCTCTCCATCTATCTTCCCCTCTGGTTAAAATTCCATCACACCTTACTGTGCTGTAACTCATCATATCTATTTATTTATTTCTGTGCTTTCTTCCATATTTTCACACACAACCTGATACACTCTCTGATTTAGATTTTTAAAAAAAAAAAATTTATCGTTTATTTGTTTTTGAGAGACAGAGAACGAGCAGGGAAGGGGCAGAGAGAGGGAGACACAGAATCTGAAGCAGGCTCTAGGCTCTGAGCTGTCAGTACAGAGCCCCATGAGGGGCTTGAACCCACAAACTGTGAGATCATGACCTGAGCTGATAGAGGATGCTTGACCGAGTGAGCCACCCAGGTGCCCCAACTCTGATTTAAATTTTAAAATTTTCTCAACACTGTACATTGTTTTACTTACTAGCAAATAAAACACTCCATCTGAATATTTTATAATCTTTCAAATTTTTTTATTTATTAAGAAAATAATGATTAAGTGAATGATGATACTGTGACCACTAACTACTATTAATAAATAAAAACGCCAGTACATCATGATATGCCAAAAGTGTAAGAAAATCCTACTCTACTGTGTGGAATAGTGGCCAGCCCCATTATATTGGGGCCAAATTGGAGAAATTTAGAATTTAGAATTTAGAAAGAATTGACAAAAAATATTGGCAAAGCAGTGATAAGAATGTAATATTAATATAATTTTCACAAACAAAAAGCTTTCACCTAAATTAAAAGTGTAAAGAAAAAAGAATAGTTAAGATATGCAAATATGTTGATTGTCCAAAGCATTCCACTTATAACCCTGTCAAAAAAGAAATGGTGAGTACAGTCATTATAATGAGGGAAGAAAAACATGTTGAGCACATTCTATATGCCAAATACTGCTCTAAGTACTTTACCTGCATTATTTTAGCTACAGATCTCTTATAGACAAGAATAAAAGCAAATCTCTTATTTGAAAGAGAGTCCATAGATGGAGATTTAGCATAGTAGAGCATTTGCTTTGTGGAAATAGATAATGTTCTGTACACTTGTGAGAAGCTATACCTTTTTGGTATGTGGATAACTGGAAACACTCATCCTTCTTTGGTAAATCAAAGAGCTGTGTAATGAGGTAGTAGAAGAAATCTCATTCAATGGGAAGGACTAGTGAGCTAAGGGGAAGACAGAAGTTTAAATCAGCAAGCACTACAAAGCATAGGTGCCATTAACAGGCAAACTAGCGAGGCTGTGGGAGCACAGACTGGTAACACAGGAGCCGGTGGTATACCCTTTCAGTCAGGAAGGGTTTCTCAGCTGAAGTGCTTTTTAAACCAAGAGCAAAACTATGAGGGAGGGAAATAGTGTTCTTGACAAATGAATCCACATCTCCAAAGTCTTCTTTAGTTTCCATGAAAACTATTAATAGAACTGATCATAAAACTTCATGAAACAAAGCTGCTTTTCCAAAAACTGAAGAGAAATGATACTACATCTTATTCAAGACTGATCACCAGCTACACTCAATGTATGTACATTATAGAGTTTAATTTTCCTATTCAAAGTAACATAAGATGTGTTTATTACCATTGCTTCAACCTCTGAGAAGTAAATGTGCACAAAAATGACAGGGTTGCTGTGTTTAATGGCTGATTATGTCTGATTAATATATCCAGAATCTGAATTCTTCCCACCACCTTCATTGCTAAACATTTCTTGACCGGTAATAGAAGAGCCTTCAATGAGATTGTCCTATTACTGAAATCGCTCTCCTGTGGTCTGTTCTCAAAAGAATAAGCAGGATAAAGACCAAAGTGAGATCATGTCACTGCTCTGCTTAAAAATATCAATAACCTTTAATTTTATGTCATGCCCTAAAAAATACCTGCTCCTACCCCATAATCATCATCACTCATCAGTCTCTGCCATTGTTTCCCACTACTTTCTGTCACTCTCTTTTCTCCAATCTCTCTGGCTCCTTGCTATTTATTCAATGTGATAGAAATGCTCTTACCTCAAGGCCTTTGCCCTTGTTACTTTTCTTCTACCCCTCCCTTTGCTTCAGATACCCATTTGCCTGCATCCTCAGCTATTTCTGTGTTTGTTTTTCAACTGTCATTTTAATGAGGTGTCCCTGATCACTATTTTTAAAGAACAACTAATCTCACCTCTCTGGTACTTCTTATTCTTCAGCACTCTCTGCTTGATTTTTCTCCTAGCACTTATGACCACTTGATAAAAATCTTACTTTTATTTTCGGTCTCATCCCTCGCGGATATAAACCATTTGTAAAGGGATTTTTGTTTGTTCTCTGCCAGATCTCTGGTGTCTATTATAGTATTTGGAACATAGTAGATACTCAGTAAATATTTTTGAATGAGTAAATGGATGACACTGACATTCTTTGACAGATTTAGATTTAAATTCAGAATCACTTTTCTTCCCCCCATTTTTCCTACTCGTTATCTCTCCCTAAGTCTTTGATTCTTTTGTCAACAAGTTTCTTTGATATTGCATTTCACTCACAGCTATTAACTTTTAATATTAATATTTCGGGCATCATTGTTTTCCCAGTGGAATTACTATAATACATACTGAACATGTTTGTGCAGTCAACCTACCCACCTTTAAAAATGCACTACGTGTATATTAATTTAGATATAGTTCCAAATGCTAATTCTTTCTAAATGATAGTTCTATAGAAATGCCTAAAACTTTCCACTGTCTTTCCATTAGATAAAATACACATTCCAAAGCATGACATTTCAGGCCCCTAATGATGTAGCTCCTTACCTGTTATATTCTCTATGTTCCTGATAACAAAACTACTTGACTTTCCTCCAAGTGGCTGTGATATCAATGGACATCAGCACCCAGATCTCCTTCACACTTTTATAGGAGCCACAGTTGGGCGTAACCTTTAGTAGCTGCCCATTGACATGGAAGCCATGGTTCCTAGGGCTGCTTCCTACCAAAGGCTCACATGGCAGAGGGACTAGTGCCAGTGCCGAGGCTCCCAGCTGCCCCATCAGCCTGGCCACATTTTTCTCAGACCTGCACGGAGTTCTGAGTCTCTCCTACCCAACCTCCCTTACCTACTCACCTTTCACAGATTTGAGAACATGAATTGGTCAGTAGGTTTTGTCTTCTCCAGCCCCCTGCTCTTTATCCTTCAATAAAATCTCTTGTAGATCTTTTCTGATCCTGTTGCCTGCTTCTCTTGGAAAATTAGGATGTGATTCACTGATGATCAAAAATGGTAATGTTTTTCAGCCAGTCTTTGCTCTTCCCACAATGCCTTCCTTCTCTTTCTACTGGTCTAAATCTTAACTTGTCCATAAGACAGCAAACTCAAGGGCTATAACTGTGCCTCATATACATCCCCCTGCTCTGTAATCTTTCCAATTGTGAACTTCTTTAAAAAAATCTTTTATTAAAGCTTTTCCTGTACAATATCTTATCCTCCCATTGAATTTCAAGCCTCTTGATGGCAGGAACCATGTCTTATTTATCTTCATATAATGTAAACACAGCACCTTGGAAGTTCTAGAAATTCAGTATGTATTTGATGAATTCGATTGCCGAAGGTTCTTTATTAGAAGGGAGTGAGGCTAGTATATCAAAATAAAGTACTATTTATGATCTAGAGCCCCTCTTCACATTTACATCTAAATCTTTCATAACATTCCAATAAATCAGAAAGCAATTCTCTATTACAGTTCTGCAGTAGCCAATCTGGATATGGTCCACAAATAAGAAACTAAGAAAATATCACTTTACAATAGTGGACAAAGTCCAAGGCTCATGAGTGGTTAACAAAGTCTATGTGAAAGTAGTATAATTACCATCTCCTAAAATATGTTAGATAAACATTAAGGATCAGCATAAGGGGACCTGGAATTAAGGATTTTGGAAGAGTACAAAAGGCAAAGTAATTAAGATACATTTATCACGTAGGAAACAAAAGGTGTAGGAAAAAATTATAATACTAAAAAAAGGATAATATTCAGAAATCTAATCCTGTTTATCACTTAAAATATGATGAAATGTATGAAACAAAAATAGTTTCTAAATGTGTTATCTTAAATAGGAAAAGAAACACTGTCTTGGTAAAAAAAAAATACACTAATTTAAAATATGATTTTATCATTCCTAAATCATTGTCAAAGCCCTCAAAATTTTAACTAAGTACCTAATAAACTGTAATAAATATTTTATTCCTGTTCATATATTTCACATAGACTTCAGAACACCAACTTTGGGATTTTAGTGGAAAGTGTGTAAAAAAGCTATTTGAAATCAAAACTTTCAAAATCAATTCTAATGGACATATGGCTACATTAGCAACTTTTTTTGCCTAGTAGTCAATGTTTAAAGGTCCCTATTTATGCACTACTCTGACCATTTATTAAACTATATTTCTATGAAGTGTTAGTTTTCAGTCTCATGCCATTGTCATGTAACTGTGACCACTTTCTGCATTAAGAAGAATTAGCAAATCAAAATCAATAAAACAATTCAGGATTTCAGAAGGAATTAGAAAATAAAAACAAATTATTAATATTTAGGCAAACAGCTTTGAAATCCACTTCCCAATGTTAACAGCCTATTAGGCTATACTCAGTGCCGAGTAGATAACAGAAGTTTCCACAAAAGCATAACCTGTGAATTAAAGCCCATTTGTGGAGAATATTTATTTATATTAGGTATGATACATGTATCACTACATAATAAACACATGAAATTATTTGTGTGTGATCTTATTATAAAATCTAGTGGAATAAATTTCATTAGTTTGCAAAAAGTACAATAACTTTTTGATTAGCAAACCATTAAAACATTGTCAATCAATCTAACTTAATGTGCAGTGTTCTTATATTAAGGTAGTAGTGATGGTAAAAGAAATTTCTGATTTCATTTTGGAAAAAAAATATCCATACCTAATTGTCCTATAGTTTAAACCTTGTTCAGTTTATTATGCTGGGAATAGCAACACTAACACAAAATGACAAGGATATAGAGAACATCAGTAATTCAAGAATGAATCATGTGTAATAAATGGTTATTTGTGGTGATAATACTTTAAGCAATGTGATGATTTTTGTTTGTGTTGTTTTGTTGTGCATTTAAGCAAGTACCATCTGTGGTTAATGACAGTCTCATAGAACAGGATGTCGTTTTATATGATTAATTTTGGGGTATGTTGAAACTCTACAAATGTAATCTGTATTCACTTCCCTGCACTGTGAATTTTCTGTTTTTAAAATGGCAAAATCCTGTCCTACCTTTAGTATTAAAGTTATTATTCATATCTGAAATGTAATATTTCTACTCTACTTAATAGTTTCCTGGAGGCTGACTGGAACTAGAAGTTTATCTATTTTACTTTATCACATTTCTCTTAACTTTTCTTTTAATCAGTGATCCTGTTTGGCCTATAATTTAGGTCATGTACACTCACGAATTTTGCTTAATTTTGCTCAACACTTCTCTGAGTTGTGGCTTAATTTTTAAATAAAACTTTGCCAATAATTTCATATTTTTAGGCTCTACTATCCCTTAATTTAGACTTCCCAGTTTTTTCTCAGAATTTGGGGAAAAATTATCTAGTTAGAAGTCCATATTTACAAATGGTACGTTTTATCATTCTCATGTCTGTGTTGCTTCTTCGAAACAATTACAATAATATATTCTCAGAGCTATGCCCATTTGCAAATTCCTAAATATACAAACCAAATAATTTTACAGTGCTATGTTTAGATAAAATTTCCCAGAAAACTTCTGAAATTCTACATTTTCAGACTTGATTTCTACTTGTTCTTTTGTTAAATGAAAACTCAAGTCTAAAAAAATACAACAATGTCTCTGGAGCTTTCCAATGTACCAAGTAATTATTCAAATTAGATTATAAAGCTAAAATAAAATTAATGACAATGATCTTGAATCCTGGTTAACCAGGAGAAAGGTTTTCTTTTTTTAGCCGGATAAGATTAAAGATAATAACTGTATAAAAAGTACAGTTAATCTCTATGAATTGAAAATATATTCTGCATCTCATACAACAGAATATACAGATTAATAATTTATGTTTTATTAATATGCATGTATTACCTCTGTTGAATTCCATTTTATAAAGTTTTGCATAATTAATGTGGTATTTTAATCATGTTACAATAACAGAAGTCAGTCTGGAAACATAACTGGGTTAGGCACATTTAGTGATGTCTAGTGGGAAGCATTCTTATATCAGCCTTAAATAACTAATTAGAGAGAGCAACAAAAAATGTGTCACTAGCATTATTAAGAAAAGAGGGTCTATATATTAATTTAAAATATCAACCTACAACTTGGAAAAGGAAATTGTGACTGTTTAAAATAATGTATATACAGAGAATATCAGGAAACTAATCAGTGGCTTCTCATTAGTAAGTATCATTATGAGACATCATGAGCCCAATATAGTTTTTTTGTCTTTTTAAATGAAGAGTGTTGTTCATCTAGTAATAAGAAAAAAAGTTGACAAGGAAGTGGTCAGCAGAAAAATGAGCACAAAGATCTCCCTAAGTGAACATGTCAGAGTATATATACATCATGTTAGTTCAAGACACTCTGAGGGTTGGATCCACGCAACACCAAAGAAGGCTCTTTTGAAACCTGCCCTTATGAGATTCCAAATATAAACGTAGCATAACTCAATTTATTACCGTGCCTTGGGAACGTTCATTTTGAAACAGGTTGACAATCTAGTTTAAACGGTAATTTTAATCTGTTTTAATTTCCTAACCCATACAAACTCCATCTAAATGTAGGACCTCTATTTAAAGTTCATGCCCCAATAGTTCCTGGTAGATGTTGTCATTTAATCTCATAATTGGGAGTATATTTACTGATTGGAAGTTATAAGTTTTATTAACACATACCCTCACTGTGGGGGAGGGTCAAAATTATAAAATTTTACTCTCTGTGTTTTCCTTTCAGAGGAAAAAATCATTCTATGAGTGAAGACTTACACCAACAATTTAAAATGGCTTCCTGATGGAAATATTTCCCATACAAAAATAATCAAGGTAGTGTTCTATAAATATTGCCCTTGAGAATCCTAAGGAGGTTTCTATTCTCTACAAGGAGCAATATTTTATGTCCTTAAGGAAAGATTATCAACAACAACAACAAAAATAACTAAAGAAAGAAAAGATAAACAATATACACATACAATGTGCTGGCAATTTTCAAATATATGTAGAATATTGCTATATGAACTATAAAGGGAAGAGTTAAAAATGAATTAATTTTGCTCTCTAATAATCATCATGACAAACAAGTGTTGGAGTCTTAAAGTTTGTCAATATTCATTTCACACTAACAAGGTTGTAAAGTACTTATTCTATTAGGAGGTACCCATGATATAAAGATAAATATTTCTAGGGGCACCTGGGTGGCTCAGTCGGTTAAGCGTCCGACTTCGGCTCAGGTCATGATCTCACGGTTCATGGGTTCAAGCCCCGCATCAGGCTCTGTGCTGACAGCTCAGAGCCTGGAGCCTGTTTCAGATTCTGTGTCTCCCTCTCTCTCTGCCCCTCCCCTGTTTACACTCTGTCTCTGTCTCAAAAATAAATAAACATTAAAAAGAATTTTTTTAAAAAGATAAATATTTCTCAAATAGGGAGAGACGAAATATTGAAGGTGCTTATTTGATTGAAAAAAATACTTTGAGATTTAGCTCATAATATATTTTATTTCTGTGGCTAATAAGCAATGTTCCAATAAATGATTTCACCTCTTGACTGAATGAGCTTGTAGAAAGGAACTGACAAATGCAAATGACCTGTTGGGGGTAGACAAATCTCCTGATAGAAATTAGTATTTTGTCAACCTAGTTAACAAGAATGAATGCCCCAGAACCTCATCACTTATACAGATCATTTGTTAAAGTGAAGTTTCACAATCTGTAAGGTGAAAAACAAAACAAAACAAAACCCTCTTTGACCTCAAAGGACCCCACTAGCTAATCCTGTGAGACCAAGCTAGATATAATCTACAGTTTTCTTCCTTCCTCCCTCCCTTCCTCCCTCCCTCCCTTCCTTCCTCTCTGTCTCTCTCTCTCTCTGTCTCTCACTCTCTCTCTGTCTTTTTTATTTTAGCGAGAGAAAAAGAGACAGAGAGAGAGAGAGAACCTTAAGCAGGCTCCACACTCAGCATGAAACTGGATGCAGGGCTCAATCCCAAGACCCAAGTCAAAATCAAGAGTCAGGTGCGTGGGGCACCTGGGTGGCTTAGTAGGTTAAGTGTCAGAGTCTTAATTTCAGCTCAGGTCATGATCTCATGTCTCATGGTTTCAAGCCCCACATTGGGCTCTGAACTGACAGTGTGGAGCCTGCTTGGGATTCTCTCTCCTTCTATCTGACCCTCCCCGACTTGCATGCATGTGTACATGCTGTCTCTCTCTCTTTCAAAATAAATTTGAAAAACTTAAAAAGGTTTTAAGGGGTGCCTGTGTGGCTCAGTCGGTTAAGCATGAGACTCTTGGTTTCAGCTCAGGTCATGATCTCACAGTTTCGTGAGTTTGAGCCCCTCATCGGGTTCTGTGCTGGTGGTACAGAGCCTGCTTGGGATTCTCTCTCTCTCTCTCTCTCTCTCTCTCTCTCTCTCTGCTCCTCCCTTCTCATACTGTCTCTGTCTCTCTAAAAAAATAAATAAACTTAAAAAAAATTTTAAAGAAAGAATCGGATGCTCAAACAACTGAGCCACCCAGGCACCTCTACAGTTTTCTTTCTAATCATCTTGATAATTATGGGAAATAGTAACACTCTACTCAGACAAATTCTGTGTAGGTATTACTGTGGGTGAAAAACCATATAGGGGCGCCTGGGTGGCGCAGTCGGTTAAGTGTCCGACTTCAGCCAGGTCATGATCTCGCGGTCATGAGTTCGAGACCCGCGTCGGGCTCTGGGCTGATGGCTCAGAGCCTGGAGCCTGTTTCCGATTCTGTGTCTCCCTCTCTCTCTCTGCCCCTCCCCCGTTCATGCTCTGTCTCTCTCTGTCCCAAAAATAAATAAACGTTGAAAAAAAAAATTAAAAAAAAAAAAAAAGAAAAACCATATATCCCCTATAGACTGTTCAGTGTTTTTATTTTATCAAAGAATTTATTCTTTAGTTTTAAAACATCTTAAATCATGTAACCTGTTAACAAATTATCTATACAGGCAGGCTCATTTATGTATCTTTTATATGTATGAATTTTAGTTACCTTAATTTAAAACACACCAGTCTCCCGACAACATGGCTCAAATTTCAGTTCCCACAGTGGCTGATATGCAGTTTGTAAAGTTACACAGCAAAAAATTTGCTGCTAGCTGTTCAGTCCACAAATCACTATGTATTTATCAGTGACCAATGTTGGCACTTTTTTCAAAATGCACAGAGATCGAAGCATATAGTTCTGTTGCCTTCTGTCTCCCAGTGATAAACCCACATGACATTGTACATAAATGGGCGACTGAAAGAGACAATTGGCCAACAAAGGTGAAAATGCAGGAAACAAACAAAAAGTGATAATATCACAAGTAAAATTTGGATAGAATATAAATGAGTTATAGAAGAAATAACTGAGTGTAGGAATATTGATCCTGGTACTGTTCACAAGACTCTAGATCTACAGCTAGAGGAACTTAGTGAAGGCAAAACTATTGATGTAAATGAACAAAGAGGCTGTGATAGAAAGGATGACGATGTCCCAGAAGAAATGACCTTGGCAAAATAATGGAACTCTCAGAGGCTATTCAAAACATTGAAACTGCAAATGATAAAATGTTGCTAGCTGATCCAAACTTAGAAAGGAATATGACATTTCACCAAGGCATAGAAAAGATGCTTTTTCTGTACTCTAAGTTATATGAGATGAAAAAGGCAAGCACTGTTTAAACTCCTCTTGATAAGTTTTTTTTTTTTTGGCAAAGAATTTAATCCTCAATGTTTCTGACGTTTTTAATGATAGTGTACTAAATAAATATAGGTTTTACTATTTGTTCACTTCTCTATACCTGTATAGCCATTAGGAAGAGAGTTTTCAATGTTTGGGGAAAAAAAGTGACAGAAAAGTTGTATTTTTCCCATCAATTATTAAGATCTCTTTGCAAAGCTTCAGCTAGCAGTCATTTTTAAGGTCCTTCCCTAGTGAGTAACACCAGGACTGCCTGTATTTCAACGAAGAGGCTTTACTAGTCCCTATGCTAAAATCCTCCACTAGGGTTCTTAGTTGGAGGCCTTAAAAAAGTATTTGATATGCTCCACGAGAGCAAAGATTAAAGGATATAGGAATAAATCTTCTTAGTACCAATTTTACAAATATGTCGAAAACCCCATTTTATTCTAATCTACAGAGAGAAAGGTTTATACTTTCTAATCTTCCTTAAGAAATAAATTTTAATATAGTAAGTAATTCAACCATTACTAAAATATAAATGGTAAATGCAAGTTATAAGCGTTAAAAATGTTTTCAGTGCTCATCTCTTAGTCTCCATGAACTGCAGCATGCTGCGGAACTGTAACACATTCTCCCTCCAAGCTTTGTTCTTCTCAATTGGCAAACATCGGCTGTCCACATTCCATCCTCCTGTTACACACACTTTCCTTATACAACACAAGCCAATACGGTTTTTCTTCTGATGTCTTTTGGATCATCGTAAGCATCATAGACATTTTCATCAGTGATGCCAAGAGAACTGGGAATATGTTAGTTTACTTTTGCTTCCTCTGTTGCTTAGTTGGCTGCTTCTGCAGCAACAGAACAAAAAGAGGATCATGCATGAAATACAGCTATTATTTATGAGAGAATGGCTGGTTTTAAAACAAGATAGATGGTTAGTATTCCGTGGATATTCCCCCACCAGATTGTAACAGTTCTGAATGAGGTTAAATTGTGAGCCAAGACTGTCAAAATTTTCTCTTGATATAGCACCAAAATAGCCTGATCAGCCCAAAAGCTGCTGAGCCTCACTATTAGGAATTGCAGTTACTCTGCAATGTGAAAGATCGGGGATTTGGTCTATTTCATCATTTGGTTTTTTTTTTTTTTTCCCTCCTAGAGTTACTGCCTAAAAGAATAAGAATTTCTGCTTGAATGGCTTGATGTGACATTTAACTCTAGTAGTGTAGATGAGGTCATAGTGTTGTTTAATGTACTATATTAATCCATGTCTCTTGGATCTCAAATCATTTTAGACTGCAGTTCACTTTTAGAAGTGGGTATGCAAACACATTGAGATGATATCCTATACCAAGATTAGTCTGCGGGCCATCCATTCATTCACCAAATTTTATCAAGCATCTACTATGTGCCAGTGATTTAACTTGCATGGACAATTCAGTAGTGACAAAACAGGTTTTTTCTTTTTCTTTTATATCTTCTTCCTGATTTTTCCTTATAAGGCTGATATAAAATAACGTACAATTTTGGCAAAAGTCATAAGGAAACCCTAATGATGAGCTAAGTATCTCAGCTAATAATGTTTATTCATGTCTTTATTTTCAGCTAATAATGTTTAAACTTTTGACAGACTGCCCACTTGTTCTCCTCTAAAAAGGGACACTTATCCCTATTTCCTAGGAGGTCTTAAGGCTTGGGCAGAATTTGCGACAACGTGGATGGAACTAGAAGGTATTGTGCTAAGTGACATAAATCAGTCAGAGAAAGACAGACATCACATGATTTCATTCATATGTGGAATTTGAGAAACTCAACAGATAAACATAAGAGAAGGAAAGGAAAAATAAGATAAAAACAGACAGGGAGGCAAACCATAAGAGACTCTTAAATACAGAGAACAAACTAAGGGTTGCTGGATGGGAGGTGGGTGAGGGGATGGGCTAAGTGGGTGATGGAGATTAAGGAGGACACGTATTGGGATGAGCACTGGGTGTCATATGTAAGAGATGAATCACTGGGTTCTATTCCTGAAGCCAAGACTATACTGCATATTAACTAATTAGAATTTAAATTAAAAAAAAAGAAGAGTTGGGTAGAGAGTATAATTTTCACTTCATCCAGCAGAAAACAAAGTGTTTTATAATTTGAAGTATATACAGTATTAGGTTTCAGAGTGCTTCAGTCGAGAACTAGGTATTCTGAATTCTGTGAGAATGGTTGTATTATTAAATATATGTTTAAAAAATATTACTAAATGGCTTAAAGACACAATTCTAGCTGTATTTCAGTGAAAAGAACACTACAAGAAAGTCAGTGATTGTCATGTAAGTCTCTCACACCTGAATTAATATTTCAAATCTTTCTAATATTAACAATAGAATCATTTTTAAATTTGTAAAAGATTTTAATTTTAAGTAATTTTAAGTAACCCAACATGGGGCTTGAACTTAAACCCCAAGATCAAAGTCATGCTCCACCAACTGAGCCAGACAGATGCCTCAGAATCATATTTAATTTGTCACATGGGAGAATAGTAGCTATAAAATTAGACAATATAAGTAGAGAGATGACAGAATTTACTCTCTATAAAAGCATATACATAGACACCCTCTGACTTTTTAATGTTTCTTTTTGTGTATTCATTGCCTTCATTAAATTTTTTTTTTTACCTAGAAAAGTTTTAAATTTGCTTCAGACTATATATGCCAAAAGAAGAAAGAGTAAAAATCATTAATACTGTGTGCTTTATTTCCTAATATCCAATTCCACTCTCAGAGGCAGAATATATAACAACAAGAAGGAACAATTTGTGTGGAGGATGTATAATTAGAGATTCAAATATCACTTGTCTTCTTTTTCACTTTAATTGTATACAAGTACAGAAATATAATTGCTTAGTTATATAAATTGCATTTTAATTTGCCTTTTTCTAAGTTTGCTATTTATTTACAAAACCCAAAATATATGACCTCAGTGGTCCTTTCCTCAGTGATGAGATAGCAGTAATTCATCTGAAGAACTTTATGTCTCTTGTGAATGAATCCAAATCAAGTTCCATTCAATAAATTTTTATTGAAAATTTTTTTCTGAACATATAGCATATCCATGTAATGCACTAGGCCATGAATACACGAAGGATAAGAAAATTTGCATTGTCTTTATGCAATATAGGGTTTTGTGAAATTTTGTAATTTCTGTTTATAAAAAGTTATATTGTAACAAATAGCCATCTCCTGAAATAGAATTATTTAGACACATGTTATAAATAAAATTATTCTAAATACACAAGAGAAGTTATTCTTACAAAGAATCTCTTTGGTCAAATAATGAATCCCCTAGAACATAAATATTCTCCCCTACATTTATCTGCATTTTAACATTATTTTTCTGTCCCTTTTCAAGTGTTCTTGGAGATCTCAGGGCAAAAAGTACTAAGATCATATTTGGTATCACTTCTTTACACAATTTGTTCCTAGAGCTTTTAGTATACCTGTAAGTACAGTCAGTCACACCTGTAATTTACTAGCATCCCAAATTCACAGGATTGTCCTTATTTTTCTTGATTGCTTCTGGGACCTCTCCCCTAGCTCAAGATAAGGTGCTAATTAGTCTGATGAAGTCTTAGCATGCTCATTCCAAATCAACTTCGTCCCCCTTAGTATTGACCATAACCTCAAACAATTAGAATGGAAAAATTTCAAGAAACCAAAATAGGCACTTACTAAGTATCTGAAAGGACGAATTAAATGATGACTAATGAAAACTCCAGGTAGACAAAATGATTTAGGGCAGTCCTTCTCAAAGGAATTATTTGGGGGAACTTGTGAAAATACAGACTGTGATTCATTACTGCTGGGGTGGGACCTGGTAGTCTGCATTTCAAACATGCTTTCAGGTAATGCTAATATTGTGGTCCCCATCAACACTTTGAATTGGAAGAATTTGGGGTGCTACTGTAAAATGACATTATTGAGTACATGCTTCTTGGCCATAAACACTTGGATTAAACAGCCATTAGAATGAATGATCTTGCATTAAACTTAAAAATAATGATGATATTTGTTTCTTATTTGGTATTTACCATGTGCTTACCACATGGCAGGCATTTTATAAGTTAGGAATTCATAAATCCACTGGAGGGTGAATAAAGAATGTTGTACAACTTAAAGAGAAAAAATAGTTGTAACTGCATTAACCATTATTAGCTATAAAAGCAAAGTTCGTGTAAAATTACAGTGACGTTTTGAAATGCTGAAGAAGGAAAATGAAGAAAATTGCCAAGCTGATAGAAAAAGAACGTATGCTATTACATTGAGGATCTCTTACAATTACAAAGGCTTGAAACGATCACATTTTAGATGCTCGTACTTGTTAATTCTTACGAATAACCTGAGAAACTATTTTGTAGGTGAAAAATGGAAATACAGGAAGGTTAAATTACTTGGTTTAGATCACACAGCTAGGAATTGGTAGAACCAGTGTTCACATAAAGTAATTCTATAATCTTCTCTGAAATTATTTTTCTTGGCCATTAAAGAGACTGTAGATCTAACAGTGTGTTATCATTTCTAGAACTTGATTGTGCTTTTCCTCAATCCTTGATGTTATATGTGGCAGTGGTTATGAAATGACTCAGTTTTAACTTCTTTCTCCTTTGAATCCTTCCTAAAATATTTCACTTTGTTCCTCCTCCAATGAATTTGTAAATTCATAACATGTTTGAACTCAAGTATTAATTTAAATAAATTCTACATCCCTTTGGTGCAATGAAATTTAAAATCACATATGTTCTTTATTTAAATGACTTAAATATTATAAAAGTACATAAAACTGAAATTCAAAACAAAATCTATGTTTTATCTACACAAAAACCCTCATGAAAAATGCAAGAGATGAAGCTAATATGGTGTAGGCTCTGCAAATTTAAATCTACACTGTTCAAAATTACAAAAGCTAAAGTTTATAAAATTGCAACTACAAATATTATCACGTTTTGTTGAATATGAAGATTGCCATGACTTGTAGGATTTGCTGCCAATGTTGTTCTCTTACTGTTATGTACAGATTTTAGCTTACTTGCCCAAGAATCTGTGATGGCAGCCAAAACCTTAGAATTTGTTCATATTCACTTTAGTTTGTCATATTTTTAATCTTCCAACATTAATCAAATTATCAGACAAATGTCCTCCATTTCAATCATCCTAAGAAACAGTTTCATAAATAGAATGACTATAGGCTCAAGTTTAGACAGCAGGATTGGAGTGCTTTGGAAAACTGCTCCTGGGGGTGCCTGGGTGGCTCACTCTGTTAGGCATCGACTTTGGCTTAAGTCATGATCTCATGGTTCATGGTTCGAACCCACATCAGGCTCTGTGCTGATAGCTCAGAGCCTGGAGCCTGTTTCTGATTCTGTGTCTCCCCCTCTCTCTCTCTGCCCCTCGCTCTCTCTCTCTTTCTCTCTCTCTCAAAAATAAATACTTAAAAAATTTTTAAAAATTTAAAACTGCTTCCTGACTTTTGCCTTGCTAAGGTTGTTAATAATTATGATAGTAAAAAATCAACAGCTCTCTGTGCTCTGTAATTGACAAAACACACATATCATATGACTATTGCATATAAACCAGAGGTGATATTAATACTTCTCTTCACAGATGAGAAAACTGAGGCTCACTAGCCTAAAGGGAAATACTCTGAATTCAGGGGTTGTGAATCAAAATCCTACTGCTATTTATTATACCATGGTTATCTTTTCTACGTATTAAAACTCCTACTTATAACAAATACAAACAGGCACTCAAACATCCTTTCTTTACTTTTATAACCAATACAATTGTGACTTCAGAATCTCCTACAAGGGCTGTGAGATCATTGCCTTTGACATCACACACAGCTGATCCTGCTCTACCCTTTGCTGGTTGCTTCATTTGCATAATGAAAATACTAACACTCATATAAACATTAAACTTCCAAATCATATGTGAAAATCAGTAGACTATTTAAAACGTTGGCGTGGTTCAAATTGTGATAGACCTTTGCCATTAATATTACCTCAGGTATGTCAGAGACACCTTATCTTTTTTTTCCTGATATCATCTAGAAAATCAACTATCTAGTGACTCATGAGAAATAAAAATAATCATGTGCTTTCATTCCCAATAAAATGGCTTTATCGATTATTTATTGCTTATTGAGTCTTATGCTTTTTCAAATTGTTTTATAATTATTTTCTGAGGCACAATGTAATCCTTTAAATGGAGTATGTTTTACTTATATCTAAAATATAGAGGGATGTCTGGGTAGCTCAGTCGGTTAAGCGTCTGACTTTGGCTCAGGTCATGATCTTGAGGTTCATGAGTTTGAGCCCCCGTAACAGTCTCTATGCTGACAGCTCGGAGCCTGGAGCCTGCTTCAGATTCTGTGTCTCCCTCTCTCTCTCTCTCCCTCCCCCACTCACATTCTGTTTCTCTCTTAAAAATAAGCATTAAAAAAATTAAAAAAATAAAATATAGAGACAAGATTTAAGATTTTGGACATAGGTCAAAAACAGTTCCAGAGTTTCTACACCAATATGATTTGCTGGTCTACACTGAAATTATCAGTTTTAAATAAACTTACTTTTAAGGTAACAGCACTTTGTCCACTTACTTGGGTGGTTCTGATTTTATGGGATTTAAAAATTTCTTAATATTCACATCCAGGATCTATTCTATATCTAACTTATAAAACATACATGGAAAATGATCCCAGTCTTTTATCACTGGAAGATTTTTATTTGAGGTATTTTGCTTTTGACTCTATGGATGAATAGTACTCAGTCTGTAGCAGAGTCAACCCTTCAATAACTGGCTTATTATTAATCTCTTCATTAAACCTGTACCGAATTGTAAAGAAAATGACTCAATAACAATGTACCTGAGTGTATGTATAGCTATTAGAATCCAGGCAAAAACCTAAGGGAGAAAAGCAAAAACCTTATATTTAAGGGCCCATAGAGATTTGGACTACTGCCGCTGCCATAACTCTTTCCACACAGTTTATTCCCCCAACTGAGGAGACAGTTCTAATGCCTAATGCCTCTCCAGCCTTCCTTGATGCTAGCATACCTTGTTTGCTAAAGTTGTCATCTCCACAGCACTAAACCACATGATTTCTCCCCTATGTTATTTCATTTTATTTCCCATAAAAAGCACAATGAGAAATATCCTAGGAGCCAGAGCTTTTACTCTCCAACTGTAATGTTCAGTTTTATAACATCATTAAGTTTCTTACAGAAAAATAATAATGTGGGCAATGTGAATGAGTTTCTCATATTGGCTTCAGCATTTCTGAGGCCCAACCAGCTATTAGATTCACTTACTGACTAGAATTCCAGCCATTTAGTGATGTAGATTACCAGGCCAATAAGTAAAGGGGGGGGGGGCGCTATAGCAACTTCAAAATTAAGTAATCACACTATTCAGTAACACACTAATAAGATCTGAGCTAAGGATGTTTTGACCCCCAAAAGAGAACTGTTACTTGATACCATCTGAAACCCAAAAGAAGTAGCTATTAGGGAAGTTTAGTTTATACATAAAAAAATAAGATGTGATTAATTTGTCTTTAAAAGAGCAATAGTGTCGGGGCGCCTGGGTGGCGCAGTTGGTTGAGCGTCCGACTTCAGCCAGGTCACGATCTCGCGGTCCGTGAGTTCGAGCCCCGCGTCTGGCTCTGAGCCATCTCGGAGCCTGGAGCCTGTTTCCGATTCTGTGTCTCCCTCTCTCTCTGCCCCTCCCCCGTTCATGCTCTGTCTCTCTCTGTCCCAAAAATAAATAAACGTTGAAAAAAAAAATTAAAAAAAAAATACAACAGATTTGTAGGGATTCTAGCCCCTGCAATCAATACTGGCCTGTAGGATGGTTACACAGTTACAGACACTGGGACCTTCTGAATAGGGCTGTTGGCCATTCAATGACATTACTATCTAGTTCCAACATTATTTATGCAATTTATCTCAGTAAATTTACTTTCTAGTCTGAGGGAAGTTGGAAGATGAGGTGGTAGAAAAGGTATCAGATATGGAATGTGTAGATTTGGTAGGAAAGAGAAAATGGAACAAGAATTTATTACTCTTCTACTCCAAGGAGTCCTATTGACTACAACAATACTTTGGTTTATATAATTGAAAGTCTTTATACTCCTCTAGTCTTTGGCTGTGATATTAAGTCATAGGAAATACGCTCCCTCAAGCAGTTAGAACTTCTGGATATTCAGGAGCAGAACAGGACTTTCCTAAGTAATATCTATAGCAATGATGGGCATGATTTCAAATCATGGACTAGTAGGAACTCTTGGTGAAAAAGTATTTCAATCATTGTACTATCTCCTTCTCATTTTTCAGTTTCCCAATCCTGTAACTTAGCAAATTTTATCACAAAACCTTCTTGTTGGTGACATAATTTCCACTCTCAGCCTAATGGTCAAGGTTTAATACAAGGGGGGAAAGAATGAAACTGACATTTATGGAAGGCATTCGATGTGTTTTATACTATAGATATTTTGTAGCATTTAACCCTGATTCCTATTCTAAGAAACCCTAGTTTCTTTACTTTGTAGATGATGGAAATAAGTTCATGCAAACTTGCCCAAAGTGACAAGGTACAATAAGAATACCAAGATACAGGGGCGCCTGGGTGGCGCAGTCGGTTAAGCGTCCGACTTCAGCCAGGTCACGATCTCGCGGTCTGTGAGTTCGAGCCCGGGCTCTGGGCTGATGGCTCAGAGCCTGGAGCCTGTTTCCGATTCTGCGTCGTCTCCCTCTCTCTCTGCCCCTCCCCCGTTCATGCTCTGTCTCTCTCTGTCCCCAAAAAAAATAAATAAACGTTGAAAAAAAAAAAAAGAATACCAAGATACAAAGTCATGTCTGGCATTGCTGTGTTGTCTATCAAAAAGATTCAGGTGCACCCACTTGGCTCAGTTAAGCTTCTGACTCTTGATTTTGGCTCAGGTTATCATCTCAAGATTCGTGAGGTCAAGCCCCATGTTGGGCTCTGCTTGGGATTCTATCTCTCTCCCTTACCACCCCCCCCCCAGATAAATAAATATGAAAAAAGTATTAATAAAAAAGACCTGACATCTTCTTCGTTTTTTGTCTGTATAAACACACTTAATAAAACAGGCGTAAATTTCTCTCTGTGTTTTTTTTTTAAATACTGCCAAGCCAGTATTTTGATTCATGATTCCCTTCTATCCAATTCCCAAATCTTATGAATTTTCTGAATTTCATTCTTGGGGAAATCCAACCATTTACCATTGCTGCCTTCCAGCTAAAAGTAGTCCATTCCCTTCAGGTGTCTTACTGATTTGTCTTCTCAGCCCAGAATTTGGCTAAAATCTCAGACTAAAATCAGTAAATAATATTTTAAGAACCAAAAAACAACGCTTAATTAAAAATCTAGTTGTCTCTCTCAGCTGATGGGAAAACTAAACATTCGGCCCTCCTTATGACATATATTTTGATTTAAAATCTTAAGAGTTTTTTTTTTCCAAAAGACAAATATTCTCTCAAATTGTTTTGTTCATTTTTACCACCTTCACTGAAGCATGAATAGCACAGAAGTAGGCATTAGTCTTTGGCTTGTGTGTGATTCAATCGAGTGTTACTTGCATTCCAATTACTCAGGCAGCATGGAATACAGCTGTGTCCAAGAAGTATTTCAGAGTTCCTTTAAAAACTCTATAGAGTTTTTAAACTCATATAGAATTCACTTGAATTGCATACGAAGTATTACAGTTTGAATTGGACCCAAGGTGTTTCTTGGTTATTACTTCAAAGTCATGTTTTTTAAAAATTATTACCAAATTTAGAAAAGATTTTAAATGTGCTGTTTCAAAAAGGAAATATATTTAGGGGGCGCCTGGGTGGCTCAGTTGGTTGGGCATCCGACTTCGGCTCAGGTCTTGATCTCATGGTCCGTGAGTTCAAGCCCCGCATCGGGCTCTGCACTAAGAGCTCAGAGTCTGGAACCTGCTTCAGATTCTGTGTCTCCCTCTCTCTCTGCCCCTCCCCGCTCACATAAATAAATAAACATTAAAAAAAAAATTAAATGTAATATATTTGTGTTCCTCAAGTCCAGTCAGAAAGCACAGCTCAGCATGGTGACCTCTCTATTAAAACAGAAGAGGGTGCATATTTGACTAGAATGAAACATTATCAAATAAGTCATCAGGGCAGTACATTTTACTAAATTTTACCTTTCTTATTTCATAGTTACGTGACTTTAGAAGCATTATTAGCTTTCTGCTCTTCAGTTCACTTTTATGGGCTCCTCGTTGTAAAGATTAAATAATGTATATAAAGTACCTATCATACATAGTACTTGTCACCTACCAAGTCTTTGTTACCAAAGAAATGATTAGTTCCTTTCCTTGGCTGAGTGAATCTAAAACAAGGTCTCAGACAATACCTTATTTATCATGAACCGCTGGGCTTGTTATATAACAACACCTGGTCCAAATAACTGCAGTTGGAATCTTTATACTCACAAAAAAGCCACAATTAAATAGAAACTAAATACTGTTTACTAAAAGGCAAAGCTGATTCTCTTACACCAAAGAGGAAGCTGTAGTCAAGCCAGTAAGGAAAAGAATGCTAAGTTTTAGAATTATGCACTTTATCTTGGTAAAAATAAGCAAGCACATAATAGTCAATGTTTTCTTTTTGCTGAAACATAGTTAATATTTTACAGATAATAATTTTTTTTTCTTAAGAAACTATAACAGACTTTAATCTATTTGGGGAAAACATTTACTTAACATCTACATAGGAGAACCATTAAAAAGGAGGCAATAAATGATAGATTGTGTGTGTGTGTGTGTGTGTGTGTGTGTGTGTGTGTGTGTGTGTGAAATGTAGGGGAAATGTTTCCTATATTCTATTTTCCTTATCAGTTTCCAGTATTGCTGTCACTATTTTAACTAGATTATCATATAGCAACACAACAAAGCCATAACCCATAAATTTCAGCCAAATATTTGAAAAACATTCTGTTTCCTAGACTCAGAAGAGTTTCAGAACTTTCAAAAAGTATTCATTTTATTTAAATCTTGTCTCCATAGAACATATACCCATTGTATCAACTAAGAGGTATAAAAACTGAATTTATTTTTCTGTAGATAGTTTTTCCCTAGATGGATATAGTTCTCAGCAACACCACAAGACTCCTCAGTAACTCAAGCAACAGGATTCTAATTACATCAGGTTGGCTAAAAGACCACTTTTTAGATGCTGTTCACATCTCTTTAACTGCTTTCATCAGAGGTTCTCTTTTACACCACTGGCTAAGGACAACCATAGTATATAATAGAACAATGATATCTGACATAGTAGTACTGTGGATTTTGTGTTGCCACATTATTTATGCATCCCTGTTATCTTTCTCTGTTAATAGTAAGTGCAGAAAGTATGTGAAACTGGTGTGGGATAGCAATAGCGGGGCAATGCATGTGTGGAAATGGGGGTTATATGGGAACTCAACTTTCTGCTCAATTTTGCTGTGAACCTAAAAAACTGCCCTAAAAATTGAAGTATATTTTCAAAAACTATGTAAAATTAAAACGATAATTTTCCTGTACCTTGCTTTCATTATCAAATGTGTGACTGGCACAGTTTTAAAGACTTTAAAAAATGTTCAGTTGGGGCTGCCTGGGTGGCAGTCAGTTGAGCATCTGACTCTTGATTTCAGCTCAGGTCATGATCCCAGGGCCTTGGGATCAAGCCCTGCATTGGGCTCTGGGCTGACAGCATGGAGCCTGCTTGAGATCCGCTCTCTCAATTTCTCTCTCTCTCCCCCTCTGCCCCTCTGTTTAGCTCACACACTTTCTCTCTCTAAAATTTTAAAAAAAGAAAATTTTAATTGAAATACTTTCCAAATATAATTGCAGGTTTGACTACAAGCTATCTTATTACTTTCTCTTTTCATTTAAGAATTTTACCTGCATTACAAAATAAATGATCTATATTCTTAGGAGTCAAACAATTTGAAAATAAGTCTCTCAAATATAACATGAAGCATAGCAATAGGATATTTATTTTATAAAAAATACTTTAACTGCTATGCTGTTTATTATTAGAAAAAAAAGGGACTCATGTTAGCTAAAATAGTAACTGGGCTTTTAAGGACAGGAGTTTTGTAAAAAGTTGTTACAATCTGCCATTAAGTGAACTTTCTGCTCTCATAATCATTTGGTCTATAGTTACTCTTTCCAGTAAAGGAAAAAAAGTAATTTTATTTTTATTTTTATTTTAACATCCTGGAACCCTCGCTAAAGCAAATTTCTAGGGTAAAAAGCATTTAAATGCACTCTTGATATAAAGAAAAACTACACAGCTAGAACTGATAAAAACAAGGAACACAACCGATTGAGAGCTAAACAGTTTACTGTTGTGAGGAAACATTATCAGATAAGGACTTTAGAGGACTTGTTATAAATGTGCTAAGTAGTTTTTAATTAGCTACTCCAGACAACATCCTTGTGAAATTAAGTGTTATCCACTTTTATGAATAAAAACTATTTAAAAAAAACTATTGCAGAAGATAAAGTAATTCAAAACCCACTCTTGCAAATTTGGTTAAACACACACAACACACATACACACAATCACATACATACAAAACACTCACACAACAATTTCTGATCATGAAAGATATCACTGAAAAAGTAAAAATAGTATTATTGGCAAGATTAAAAACAACGTGGATAGTAACAGCAACAAGAACAAGGGACATAGGAGGAAGAAATAACTTTTAAAAAGAACAAATTAAATAGAGCTATAGAATAATGTGCAATACATAAATTAACTTGCAGAGTGTCAAAATATTTATATCATCTCTGGACCATGACTTTCTGTAAGCATTCACATCTGTTAAGTAATGAGACTAAGAGATCTTTGAAGCATTGCCCAGCTCTGTAATTCTATACATCTAGGAATTAATAATATAATTTTAAAGAATGTTTAAATGCTTAGTAAAAATGCCTATTAAGTGAAATAAAAAAAATCTAGGTATTATTTTATTAAAGGTGGGCTTTTTCAAAGTCTCCTAAATGTAATATCTTTTTTTCTTACATCTTCTGATTATAAATAATGAATTTTATTGTGCACAATTATTTTAAAATTCTTTATCTGTACCCTGTTTCTGATTAAATTTCTTTAGACTAAATTTTCTTCAAACTTTATAGTTTGTGTGGCTACTTTATGCCGAAAGTATTAGGAAAAATGAATTTAAAAAGAATAATACCAACAAAAGTGACAATGAGATAGAGAAAATTTGTATTCCTACAACCTGATCTTACTTGATGAACTACATTTTTTGTTGCTGGGTGATAGGAAAAGTTGGTTAAAATATCCATAAACCAATATATCCATAAAAACAATATGGTTTATATCCATAAAACCAATGATAAAGTTAAAATGCCAAAAATAAAATAGCAATGAGACAACAGGAGAACTGATTCCTAACTAGAAAGTATGTGATGTTGAGTAGACTAGTTGTTCACTTATTTTTATAAGTGTGGTATATACTGAATAAATCATGAAACATTTGCCCTAAATAACTGTCATGTCAGTTAATCCTTTGCATACAATGATCTGAAGTGAGGCTAGATTCAGAAATCTAGGATTTTACACTAAAATCTGTGGATTCATGTGGTCATTATTCTCTGACTCTAATCCTGAAGTCAACTAAACAACAAGGTCAGCAAAGTTTAGAATTAACTTACATAAACCTAGAAATGCTGTGAATACAGTAGATGCCATTTGTCAGACTTTTTAGAATTTTAGCCTGATGCTCTAGTGTTCCTTTTTTTGGTCAGAGGAACGATTATCAGAGAGCTCACTGAATAGTCTGGCTTGACATATCCTAATGCCCATATTCTCTACATTCTTTTATGTATACTACGTGTCAAAAAACTAATGTGGCCCACATGAAGCCATCCATTTAAGTCAAAAGTCAGTGGACTTTTTTTTTTGGGGGGGGGGAGCATGGGGGAAGGACAGAGGGAGAGAAAGAGAGAATCTTAAGCAGGCCCCATGCACATCAGAGACCGATGTGGGGCTCGATCCCATAATCCTGGGATCATGACCTGAGCCAAAATCAAGAGTTGGATGCTTAACTGACAGAGCCACCCAGGCACCCCAAAAGTCAATGGACTTTTAGGTATCTGTCATTAAATTAAAAATTTAAATGTAAAAATTTTAATGTAAAACTTAAAATAACTGAGGTAAATATCAATGACTTCCAATATTAACTTTTTTATTATCTCATCATATATGTAGAGATATATATGTCTAACTTAAGGGAATGTACTATAGTCAATAAATCTGACATTTGATCCAGAATGTCCTAAATGAAATGATGGAAAGAAATAACTTTTTCTAAATATTCAGAAAGGGAATTTATTGTGTTGTTAAGCACAATTCATCCAACTAGACTGCACAGTGGGAAAAGCTAACTCATCTACAATGCATTAGATAAAGCAGAGGCACTCAGGTGAATGGCCCCGTGGAGAACACAACAGGACTAAGTAGAACTTGATATGAGGGGCTGACACTACAGACTGGATAACATTCATGCTCAGTAGCTGCAAAGGGACGGCGAGTGAGGTGTCTCTAAGGATAATAACTTAGAAATACCTTTCAACCCTTCATCTAACTTCTTCCTCTAGCAAAGGTTAAAAGTAAGTTTGACACCTTGTTCTATTGCCTGCACTTACCCTCAGGTAATAAAAGAGACAATGAAATATAATAATGGGTCCCTGTGCTCCATGGCACTGTATAACATCTATTACACATCTCTAGAAGTTCAAACACACTCTTCCTAGTGATTTTAAATCATTGAACTGCATTTAAAAGAAAATAAAAGAAAACATTAGAGTAGATATGTCACTAAGTCTGTGGCTTTTTGCCCTTGCCTCTGAAGTGGCTGACATCTTCATTAATGCTTCCTCTTCACAGTCCCTAAAGAACATGACATTGCTTAAGTCATTAATGCATTTTAGGTCAGCTAACCTGTAACATACTAATTAATTAAATTATAACCTTACTGGCTTCTTTTGATCCTCATTATACAATCAAGAAATAATATACACTTAGTAATAATAAGAATAATAATGAGGTAATTTACTGAGTGCTCGGTATGTACCAGGGACTGTTTTATATGCATTATTTAGTTTAATTGAAATGCAAAAATACTTGAAGAGCACAAAATAACTTACCCCTAAATGTATACATAAAGCACAACCCAGAGAAATATTTCTGTCTTGAATCATACTAAGTTTATCAAAGTAAAGTCTGCTGAAATGGAGGAAATATTTGTATCTTGAATCACATCACTGCATTTAAGGAATGCTATTAATTTAATGGAAGAATTAATACTAAGAAACTGAAGAAATAAGTTCCAAAAAAGTAATCACTGCGGTTTCTATCTTAGGATAGCTTTATCAAAACTTCTTTCAGAAAGACCTTGTAGTTGCTCCTTTCTTTCTCAGAGATACTTGGCACTGTCTTTTCTCACTCTCTTCCTTACTGTCTTCTAATATCAGGAAATACTTGGAGAATTTCCTTCTTTGCCTGCTTGCTTACAAAGTGATCTAAACGATTTATTCCTTCGCAACCTTTTTAGTTGAGCTTGAATATCCATTTTTTAGGCTTATTGTGGCATATCTATAGAAAACGTCTCCTAAAGAAGTAACACAACAAAAAGTACAGAAAGAGAGCTAAGAGAGAAAATGCCACAAGAGTAATGTAATCACTCAAAAAATGGGTACATTTCTCTAGAGTGTAAAGTGCCTCGTGAACAGAATCTCTGATTTACCCTTGAAGGGTGTCAGCAAGTGCTTAACTATGTCCATCAGACTGGAAAAGTACTGCCTAGCTGCAGAAGGCAGAACCATTGATACCAAGTGTCTTGTCAGCTCCCCACAGCGATGCTATTCCTTACCCTGATCCCATGCCACTGCCAGCCACCAACGGATTATTTGTCACGTAAACACAATACCGAACACTAACTCCTACCTTTTCATCCATGCTTTCAGAAAACCCTTTAAATGCAATGTGGTTAGAAGCAAGAACATGTTACCCCAAAACTCTAATTATGATGTATACTACCATTTAATCATCACTCACTGAATCAGCTCTGTATGGCTGGGAAAAAGAAGTAGAGCGAGTATATTTTATGTGTTAATAGAAAATATGCAGGGATTTCATATTTAAGCTTTTCTTCTAAAATCCAATGTAATAGCAATTTCTTTAAAAATAAGATAAAAACAGAGAAGGAGGCAAACCATAAGAGACTCATACATACAGAGAACAAACTGAGAGTTGATCGGGGTGGGGGTGGGGAAAATGGGTGATGGGCATTAAGGAGGGCACTGGTTGGGATGAGCACTGGGTGTTATATGTAAGTGATAAATCACTGGGTTCTACTCCTGAAGCCAAGACTACACTGTATGTTAACTAACTTGAGAATACATTTTTAAAAAAGAAAAAAAATAGGATTTCTTTAAGAAATTAAAAAGTAGGTTGCCAATAAATTAGCATATAAATTTGTCTCACCCATTTAGCATCCTCTAAATACATTTGTTTATTCATATGTGCATTCATGCATATATGTGTGTGTATACACACACACATACCTACTAAGTGTATCCACAAAATTGAAAATGTAGACCCATGTAAAACAATGTAACTCCAAAATATAGTAAGGAACTTTGTTTTCCATATTGACGTATACATTGAAAATAATATTTTTATATGTATTACTCAATGAGCATTTTAACCCCAGAGAGAATCACCTATTGATTTTTAAGTCTAGGTTTATGTTACACTATTTTCAGCTATGACACATATTTTCTTTCAGGGTAAACATCAGTGAGTGACAATGAAGGAAAAAAGAGTAATGAAAAGAATAAAAGCAAACAATGGATAACCTAGGATGTTACAAGGAATACCAATGCTTGTTATGGAATGGAATAGGTGACACTTCAATGGAATACCAATGCTGCTAAATAATTAAAATTTTCTAAATCTCAACAATTTCTCAGTCCCAAAACTGACTCTTTCTGAGAAAGTTTCTTTCTGTGGTAGCCATAATATTTATGTCCATTTTAATAAGACTTCTCTATCATCAAACGACAGAGAGGTCCTTTTCAAAAGTCATCTTGCTACATGGAAAGATCAAACAACTGTAAGTCTTCCAGGGCTTTGATTTAAATGCATCAGATGTGAAGGACATGAGGGACTCTGCACAGTGCCATAGTAAAACTGCTAGAACTTCAAGTCCCATGATTCTTAGCTGTTGCAAACCAGAGCAATGATAGACTTTGCACACAGGCAAAAGAAAGACTCCTTCATGAGTTTCTTCAGATTTTGTAACCTTGAGATCTTTCTGAGCCACAGTGATGTCATCTGTAGCCAAAGGACACCTGCAACTCAACATAATCTGAACATGGAATGACACACAAATATGAATCACTGGCATTTAAAATATTAGTGTTGCCAACAGTGTGCCCTAAAATATAAAACAATAAAAGTCAAAAGATCCAAAAAAAGGAAACACAAAACAAAAAAACAAAAACTACTTCATGTCCAAATTATCATCTTTATTTGTCCTTCATACCTTTCACAGTAAACGAAAAACACATTCAAGCTTTTCTTTACTATCCAGAGGGGAGAAGTACAAAGAAAGAATGATTAGACTTGAACTACAGGATATAAAGCATATTATAAACCCACTGTACTATTGGAAGGATAAATGCCAGATGAAAGTGAAAAACAAAAATAAGAGAAACAGATTAGTGTATACATGAATTTAGTTCATAATTAAATTGACATGAAAACCATTGGTTTATTAAATACATAGTACCTGGGCGATTGATAAATTTATTTAAGAGACAATGTTATATTTCTACCTCTCATCCCATACCAAAACAAGGTCCCTATAGAGTAGGGGAATACACTTTAATACTTACTAATATATATGTAAAAATATAGGTAAGGATTTGCCTAAAATATTTTCTAAGCATTATAGCAAAGGAAACAACCATAAATGAAAAAAAAAAAAAGCTTCACTATGCAAATACTTTTAAATGTTTCTAAAATGTAGCAAAATGTAAGTAAAAACCTGGGGGAAATGTCACGATATGTGACAAAGTGTTAACATTTATTGGGATCTTTAAAATCAATAAAAACACAGTCCTAATACTGGGAAAATAATGAAACCCATGAAAAAATATTCATAAATTTAAAACATTAAATACCAACACATACATGAAGAGGGAAGGGGAAACAAACACAGCACGCTTGCCTTTTGGAAGGCGAATCACTGTGACTTCTTGGTGGACAAAGGTGTTGATAAAAATTGAAAAGGTTTTAAAATTCTTTTACCTTGTAATTCAGTAATTCCACTTTCACATATTTGCAAGTATATTAGAGATACCCACAAACATGTAAACTGTATATTGTAAAATATTAGGAAAAGGAGACGACTTAAAAGAAGCATTACAGACCTCTAAATTCAATATAATTTCAAGCTTGCTAACAATACTAGCAATTAATATTGACTTTCTTCAAGCAGCAGAACAAGTGCTTTTCTTTTTTTTTTCCTTTTCTGTAATTTCCTAACCTTCTACAATAAACTTGTATTACTTATACAGTCAAGGAAAGTATTTTAAATTATGTTGAAACAGAAGTGATGCATGATGGACAAGAAACAGGATAATTCAGCTTGCACTCACAGAAGATAATTTAGCTTGCACTCATAGAAAACGCAGGAGACTGGTGGATTGCATAGGGACTTGAATGCCTGACTAAGGAATTTCTGTCATTGAGTAGGCAGTGGGGAGCCATTGATGTCCTTTGAGCAGGGAATTCACACAGTCAATTTGATGGTTATGTGCAGGGCTAAGTGAAATACTTTGAATCTAGTTGCAAAGAGGCCAATTGAGATCAAATTACAGTCGTGACGGTATGGTTAGAGTTTAGTGATCTTAAGACTATTGCATGAGACATTACAAGATAATCAAATACACTTGACTGATATATAGTTTTTATATGAGATATTCAAAGTTAGACCTTGCTGTCAACCGTCATGAAATGCAGGAACGTTTTAAGCTTAGTGTTTCCCTCTAGATAGATTACCCCTTGAAAAGAATGGTGTGAAGTTCATATGATTCATGTGAAGAAGCAACCGGCAGCCCCTCATCTAAAATCTGGGTCCTAGAGTTTAAATATATCATGTTGAGTTTAGGTTAGGTTTTACTGTGAGGATTACGGAAATGCATATCTTTATTACTTCTAACGAGGCTGTTTATGCATTGAACTGCTGGAAACTCAAATATTTCAGGATTCTCTGGCAAAAATAATAAACTCACAGGGAAAATTTAAAGGGTACTTAGATATTTAGAACATTGTCAGATTAGTTATGTCAACTATAGGGGCTGTTTGACATTCCCCCCACCTCCCTTTGGGGTCATGATCCTTCCCAGTTACAATATAGATTTTTAACTGATTGCAAATTTGCTCAGCAAGACACTTTACAAATGATCCCTTTGGATTACTAAACATATAAATCATATCTGCTTATACAGTGAAATGGTCTTAACCTTTAGGATCTCTCCCTTTCTATAAGAAAAATTTTAGACTGGATTTATCAGATAATTTTTAATCTCACTTTTTAAATCAGTTCAACTTCACTGAAGTGAAAACCATTGCCTCTTCCCTAGAATGTTCTTTTTAAACTTTTGCTTCACAAAATTACCTCACTCTTGAACTCAAGTCCTGTCCCATCACTCACTGCTACATCTACAGTCACATATCTTTTTTTTTAATTTTTTTTAATGTTTATTTATTTTTGAGACAGAGAGAGACAGAGCATGAATGGGGGAGAGTCAGAGAGAGGGAGACACAGAATCTGAAACAGGCTCCAGGCTCTGAGCTGTCAGCACAGAGCCCAGATGCGGGGCCTGAACTCACGGACCACGAGATCATGACCTGAGCCGAAGTCGGCCGCTTAACCGACTGAGCCACCCAAGCGCCCCTACAGTCACATATCTTGCCACTCACACTCTATTAAAATTGAAACCTCCTGGCCTTTGAGTTGCTGTTCCATTCACTCAGTATTTTATGTCTCTTTTCTATAGTTAGATCACCAACTGATTTGGAAAGAAGATCATGGGAAATTGCATACACTTTTTTGGCAAAAGACTGAAAATATGGAGGACTGTGCTATTTTCTATTCCAAGAAAAAAAAATTAGATAAAAGGCAAGTCTTCCTTCACCTGTCAATAATTTTGTAAATTAAAATACTATTGGGTAAAGAACACTAAACTTTTAAAACAAAAACACAAGAAACAGGGCACTTTATTTTAGACCATAAAACACCATATTCTTTGGCTACGGGTTTTGAGAATTGCATTCTAGATTACTGGAAAAGAATGGGTCATTGACAGGAAAGTCCTAAAATAAATAATTCTAGCTGCAAATTCTCGTGTACCCAGAGATGAAGTGAGCACACGAATTAACTATAATAAAACTTACGTATTTGTGAAATACATGGGTACTTTTTAATTAAAAATGGAAAGACATTATGATTTTTATGATGTGCATTCAGAAATGATCTAACTTGGGGCACCTGGGTGGCTCAGTTGGCTAAGTATCCATCCGATTCTTGGTTTGGGCTCAGGTCATGATCTCAGGGTTCATGAGTTTGAACCCTGCATGGGGCTCTGCACTAACAGTGTGGAGCCTGCTTGGAATTCTTTCTCTCTCCTTCTTTGCCCCTCCCCCACTCTCACACATGCTCTGTCTCAACATTAAAAAAAAAAAAGATCTAATTTTACAGAGTAAGAGCAGCCTCCTTAGAAAATGCGTGACAAGAGCAATGATATAGCATCTTTTAAAACTAAGGGACAAATCCATTTTTTCGTCTTTTGTTTCCTTTCTTTTTTTTAATGAGCAGTTATTGATTTTATTTTATGCCATTAAATTCATCCATAAGTGAGTAATATTTATAAAATTCTAAAGCTTGTATTTTGACATTTGCTTAAATGTAAAATATACTAATAGCCCCAAGATAAACATAGTTAGTACATCAAATACATAACATGTAATTCTATCCAATCTCTCTCTCTCTCTCTCTCTCTATATATATATATGCATATATATACATATCTTTATATATATGTATATGTATATATACATATCTTTTTATATATGTGTGTGTGTGTGTGTGTGTGTATACATATACACAATCTCAATATATATAGTAGTTTATGGTATAAGGAAAGAAATTTTGGTGGACTTCTGAGTCAGCTAGAACTTTCATCGATACTCACTTGACCACTAAGATAATGATGTCATTGACCAAATCACCCAATTTTTCAAATCCCTTTCTTCATGAGTAAATTGAAGATAATGCTATTAAAATTAAGGAATATTAAGTCTATAAGGAGCCTCACATGTGGAAGACAGTCAATAAAATACCCTTGTTTGTGTCAAAGTCACTATGAGGATTAAATTGGACAATTTGTTAAAACTTTTGGGGCCCTGCTTTATATGCAATTGCTTTGTATCCATTTATTCATTCATCAAACACATATATGTTAAGTACTTACTGTGTGCTAGATATTTGAAGTGCTTTACTTTAAAAGAGTGTTTTATGTAAAATATAAATGTAAGATCATCAAGGTTATCTTAAACATTAACTATATTCCTGGACTTGCTCTGTATTTAACATAACAAAGGTTTATATAATCTTTAAGTGAAAAGCAGCACATTCATCATCAGTTGTGATTATTTCATATTTTATGATTAAAGTTAACTTGGCCATATTATAATTCTAATTTTAATATGGTAAATTAAGGGTAATGCAGTTCTGATTCAGGATATTATCTTTCAAAATAATTAAATTACTTACTAGTAAGCTGATAGCATAATTATATGAAACTGAAGATTATTCATAATAAGCAATGTATAATGTTTTAAATTGTGACAGTGAGAATGAGGCAGATGTGCCAGAAAGGACACCCATGACAAAGCAATAAATAAGTTGTTTTGTCAATTTCAGCATAGAAAAAATCCCTCTTCAGGACAACAAAAAATTCCTATTTCAGAGGAAGAGCTCATCCCTATTTGTACCATTTCTACTGTATAGCATATAGCCTGATATAACGCTTATTACAGGAATAGAGAATATATAAGGATACAGCAGGGACTGATTAAACTCACACATATAAACATGAAAATCACTATTTCTTTGTCAAATAAATACACAACTTTAATTAAACTGGGCATTATATTAAATAGCTAGGTAGAAACAAGGTGAACATTTTTTGTTTCTTTAGAGAGAGAGAGAGAGTGCAAGCTGGGAGGGAAGGCAGAGGGGCTGAAGGAGAGAGAACATTAAGCATGCTCTGCGCTTAGCATGAAGCCCAACACAGGGCTTGATCCCATGACCCTAGGATCATGACTTGAGCCAAAATCAAGAGTTGGACACTCAACCAACTGAGCCATCCAGGCGCCCCAAAGCGAATATTTTAATAGATTTGAATAAACATCAATTTTACACCAGTGAATGCGTATTTGAGGAAATATGCAACATTTTCTATTTTAATAATTCATAAAGAATAACACTGCAGTATGGACACACAAAACTATTAATCAGGCCACCAAAATTTTTAGCATAAACTTAACAGTTTGGCTCAATATCATTGCCATGTCATATTTAGTCAATTTTAATCAAAATCATGTGACCTATTGGGATTGAGGTAAGTGGCCCCAGTTCTATGTCTAGAAAACATCTATGCAAATTCAAAAATATACACATTTTGTAAAATTTTATTACAATAATACCTAACCCACTACAAATTCACACATATGAAATTTTAAAGAGATAATGGAGATTAATCATGTCTCAAAAGAAAAAATAAAAGGTGATCTCTGATGTACTGAAAGAGGGTGTTCTGATTTTGCCACTTTTTCTCTTTTCTCTACACTTCCTCATCTTCTCCCTAGATTCATAACTAACATTTTACTGGCTATGATCTTGATTTATTTTGAAGTTCTATTTTGCCAATGGGACTTAGGTAATTGTGTGTTATGAAAATGATCAAATTCATTTTCCTAAGTAAGCCAATAATGTAGCCTACTCACGTCGTTTGGCGTATTTCATTTTTCAAATGCATCTGTCTTTAATTGGTATGCTTATAGTCTGGACATCTTCCCTATTCATAAGCACACATAAACCTTCATTACTGATTTTTTAAAAGGTTTCTTTAAAATTTGTGCCTGATACTTTCTAACCCACAATCAATATTTATACCACCCATTTGAATAAAAGTCTCTAGAAAATCCTGATATTTAGTATCATAATGACATAAGAACTGTTTCAAATCTCATCCTCCAGTAAGGCTAAATTGGTTTTCATACTATCTAGAAATAGTGAAATATTTTATTTTAGATCAAAATTGTTCTTTGAGATCATGAAAAAAAGCTGTTTCAAATTTCTCTATTTAGTTTTAGGACAGGCTATTTTGCATCTTGAAGCTTTGATTTCTTATTTATAAAATGAAAAATCAAAGCTTTTGTGATGAATCCCCAGTGTAATGACAACATGCTTTTTGAAATGCATCATATAACATAATTACATTTAACCATAACAAGTGACCCTTACTATGTACATAACACTTACTTTGCGTACTACATTTTCATAATATTTTAAAGAAGTAGACGAGTCCTTGATCTCAAAGGCTTGACAATTTAGTGGAGGAGGCTTTATACATACACGAAAGAATTTAATAATAAATAGACTGACAAAGCGACATCTAAGCAAAGTGCACATTTTAAGAGCCCTTGCAATCTAGGTTTAAGCTCCTCATATGGAAAACTACTATGCAAAAATGGACATTTACAGAGAATTAAAGTATAGAAAGGATTATTTTAAAGTCACACAGCCTGTTGTTGTTCGGACAATAAGCCAGGTGGCCCCAGAAATGCAAACTGGTAGTAATGCATTTGGACCAGTTTCACCGAGATCAATAATTTCCTAAAATACCAAATGAGCATGTCACCACCATCTCTTCATCCTTTTAGAGGAGTAAAAACTCCCGACCAAGGAAGAATTATGCCATTTATATACGAATTAAAAGTTAAATACAAATACCTATTTATTTAGTTTATGAGGCCTTTGAAAAAGCAATTCTAGTTGTGCCTGGGTGGCTCAGTTGGTTGAGCATCTGACTTCAGCTCAGGTCATGGTCTCATGGTTCGTGAGTTTGAGCCCCACATCAGGCTCTGTGCTATCAGCAGTGAGCCCCCTTCAGATCTTCTGTCCACTGCTATCTCCCCCCACCCCCTCTCATTCAAAAACAAACAAACAAACAAACAAACAAAAAGGCAATTCTAAAAGAAAGAGACATTATAGACAAGATACAACCACTTGAGAGATCTTCATGGCTTTTATTATGTGGCTTTTAATGATTACAATTATTGAAGACCTTCTATGCACCAAAAATTATACACATAATATTTGTAACCTCACATAATTCTGCAAGGTTGGTGCGATCCTCCTTATCCTGAAAGGAAACAGAAGTTCACTGACCCTGAATGACATACATACTCAGCAAATGGCTGAGCCTTGACTGATATATATATCTCTGTTTACCTCTCTGACTCTAGGCCTGTGCTTGTTTTTATATTATTCCCCAGTAAAGCACTCCCACCCAATCCATTTTTACCTATTACCCTGCTTTATATTCTTTCTTCCATGAAGTCAATACTTTCTGTGTTCCTAGCATTTAGAACATAGTGATTATTCAGTGCATATTAATTGACATTGTCTAAATAAATAAACAGTTTGAACTTACTGAATCTCATCCCCCTTTCATTATCTGGTTTGCCATTCTTTCAGGTGGCTTTCAGGTGGCTTCCTGTAGCAACATTTATTTGTTTAACCAAAGTGAGTCAAAATTCCAATTCTGTCTCTAAAATCATATTTTCAAGTTTCTTTTCATAAAGTAAGCATAACAGGTAAATAAATAAACCTGGGATAGCAAGAGAAATAATGAATCTAGTAACATGTGGGATTTAGGTATAGTTATTATCATTCCGAGATATTAGTATACCATATTTCCATATTATCCCTTTAGGCAAATGGTCCCATAAGCTAGAGCTTTACATAAAATAAACAAACATACTCGTCTTCAGGAGAGGTGAGCACCAGGCCAAAAGACCAAGTCTTAGATTATGCTATGTACGCATGGCCTATTGCAAGGGATAAGTAATAAATACCAGCCAAGGAGTGAAATATTGTGAAAATGGCAAATTCCTGTCAATGCTACCAAATAGTTTTCGTTTTTCCTCTTAAGGAAGATGGGAGAAATTTGAAATTCACTATCACCTTACTGATTAATTATCCATTGGAACTTTTTTTTTGCCATTCATTCTTCTAAAGGTATATTTTCTTATTTATTTCAAAGGAGATGGGTTCAGTCACTGGAAATTAGTACGTCAAATCTTATTTTGAGTGGCATTGAAAAGATTGATGGAACAGAATATAATAGCTATAAAATAACTATTAATATATTATATATATAAACATATATAAGCATATATAATATATATTATATATAAACATATGTTTTTGTATATTCTATATAAACATATATAATTTATGTAAATATAATAGCTGCCAAAATGTCGATTATATGTAACTTTCACCTCTTTATGCTAATTAAGCCTCTCATTCTGCTATTGTCATTCATTTATAAATAAGTTATTAATTTTATGTAACTAATTGTGTTACTGTCTTAACCTAGAGCTAAATTTCAGGAAATTCACCCATATTTAGTGTAATTCAATCATTAGATATGTTATGCTGCTATTCCTCTTGCCATATTAGCAAGCACATTAGTTTCATACATATTTTTAACAGTGCCATTTGACTTCAGGATAAGGCCTGTTAGGTTATTTATGAGTTATTTTCTGCATTTAAGTCATAACCAACTTGGAATAGCATCTGGCCCCAACGTCCATATGCACCCCTGCTCAGGGCTCCTTCCAAGACTGGGTATACAATTATTATTAATGTCATTTCCTTTGTCCCTAATATTAGACTTTCTTTCAACACAATGTGCTAGGCAGGGTGTTTTGTCAAATTATATGTATTTACCTTCAAAATAGCTTCATGATACAATCATCATGGTTATCACTCAATAGGTGAGGTAACACATCTCTCCAAGGACCCATAGGTAACATGTGGAAGGTCCACATTTAGACTCACAGTGTTACTGCATTCTGAGACAGAACACATCCACAGAAGACACATTCTGCTTTAACTCTCCATGCATACTGCTTCCTTGCCCTCAGCAACACAACTCTTCCGGAAAAGGGATTCTCATTTGCCCTGATCTGTTGTTCCTAATAGAGTATATATACTAATCAAGTATTTATCAAACAATTAAAAGAATAAATGAAGCTACAAATTTTCCAGTTTTTTAAAAAGCTAGTAACATTTGGGGGGCACCTGGGTGGCTCAGTCGGTTAAGCATGCAACTCTTGGTTTTGGCTCAAGTCACGATCCCACAGTTTGTTAGTTCGAGCCCCATATGGGCTCCATGCTCAGCAGTGTGGAGCCTGCTTGGGATTCTCTCTTTCTCCACATCTTTCTCTGTCCCTCCCTCGCTAGCACGCACTTCTCTCTCTAAAAATAAATAAAACTTAACAAAAATGAGTAACATTTTCATGTCATTTGACTAAAATGCAAAAATGTGTAAGGCCTCCACAAGATGATGTTGTGTATCTATTTGGGCCTCCTTTGCCTTGTGATGTTAGCCCAATTTCACTACAAATTAAATTTCACTATTTAATTTTCCAGTTAGAATCATATTACTGACCTCAGCATGATCTTACTTCCTACTCTTAGACCCTATTCCTTATTAATACTTTGCCTTCAGGCTAAAACTTTATTAGAATTAATTTTGAATCCACAATGTAATACTAAGTAAAAGTACAGCACCCAGATGTAATGAAGTAGATCAAATCAGCCTTTAATCTTAATTAGATAAATATAACTCTATCCAAACAAAAACCACACAAAATATCTGTGACTATATTTCTTCTGCCTTTGTCCCTAGAAAAAGGCAAAGGAAAATATTTTTTACACTGCTAACACAGGTGACTTATAGTGTTCCATGTCTTATAACTTCAACATCAACACTGTCATCTATGAGGAATATTTCTCAACAAACTGCAAGTGATAAAATTGCTCTACCTTCCATCATTAGTAATTACTTTTGTTCCATATGGTAACAGAAAGAACACTTTACATTAGATTATGCATTGCCAAGTCACGTTTCCTTCTGATACAGTAACTGCCAAAACTTTGCCCATCAAACACCTGGATCACACTAAGAAATGCAATCACTGAGGTAGGCAATAAAATGTTCCTGTTTTGCTGGATAGAGCTAATTAAAAGTCAAGGTGTTCAATTTGGTACATCACAGAGAGTAATGCTTTATACAGTGTAGCCCAAGTTTTATTTATTTACTTTTTTGAATCAAATTAGAGAACATAACATAGCATAATTTTAAATTATCAGAAAAGTCTGAGTTCAATCTACTTAAAGTCAAAACAATTGATCAGTTCAAGGTTTAAAAAAAAGGTAGACAAAAATCATCTCTTGACTATATTGTAATTCACTGTTCCATAAACTACACAGAGGTTGTGTCTGTCAACCTTTTTTTCATTTTTCCCCTGGGTAGCCTTTTACAGCTTTTTTTTTTCTTAATTGTTAACTCGATGAAATTTTTTTTAACGTTTATTTATTTTTGGGACAGAGAGAGACAGAGCATGAACGGGAGAGGGGCAGAGAGAGAGGGAGACACAGAATCGGAAACAGGCTCCAGGCTCTGAGCTATCAGCCCAGAGCCCGACGCGGGGCTCGAACTCACGGACCGCGAGATCATGACCTGGCTGAAGTCGGACGCCTAACCGACTGCGCCACCCAGGCGCCCCTAACTCGATGAAATTTTAATGCTACAGATAAAGGGTATAAATGTTTCTGTAATGTATGTATATCTGTGCTTTGTACATACAAAGAGTAAGATTTCTTTCACCACCCTCCCTCCAGGAACCAATTTTAGCCCCTTTGGGAGCTATATCTCCCATTGAGAAGGTATGAGTAGACAAAGCTCAAAGTTTTAAATTATGGAAAATATATTTTTATTTCATTTCAATGAAGCATTTATTTGCCAGTCACATAGTTTAACCCACTCTCAGATTTTTTTTTTTTGTAGAAAGAATTTTGAATGAAAGAAATGAGACAAATGAAGAGAAGCAGAGAAACTCTTTTTTTAACCATCTTTAAAGCAATATACTGCAGTTACTTCATGAGATGAGTTATTTCTGAATGTACAATTTCAACTATATTTACAAAGAAAGAGTTTTAAATTAACTCCAGAACTATGCAACAGCCCCTTTCTGTGAATTCTAATTTTGTAAACTATACTTTCAATGGGGAGGGTGAGGATATGCAGGGGAAGAGGAACAAAGGAGAAAGTCAGCAATAAATATATCCATGTATCAGAAATTTTGGTTCTAGATAGAAACACAAGGAGAAGATTGCCTGGGTTTTTTTTTACTTTTTATCTGGTTAGACTGGTATTATATAGCAATTGTCTTACTTTTGAGTACACTTTATATGAAAAAATTATGAAAGACTAAAATTTGTCCTATCACTAATCTGTGCTACATCTCTACTTCATTGTTATCTAATTGTCTTTGTGTATTTTTTAAATGGCTCTGTAGAGATAGAATTTAAACTATCAAAAAATGCATGACTTAATTTCAACTGGTTTAGATTGACCACACACTAATCCCCATGGCTACTGACCCAATGCTATAAAATCTATTAACTAATGATGAATGCTATTCAGTAACCATGAATCTACATGTTTTGGAGTATGATGTATCAAGCTATTAGCATTGTTAAATAGTAATTGGATTTATGATTTGCATCTAGTTTTGGCGAGTGGGCATTTAAAGGTTAATGCTGGTCATCTAGCTAGGATAGGCCTATGTGAACAGCATGCCTCCCACAATGAGCAGACTTTGGGACACCTGGCACAGAGGTGCTTTGCATATACCCTGGTGATGGTTTAAGTCCTGTGCAACCCACCCAGGAGTGCGAGTACAACAGAGCCTTTGCCTAACAGCTCTGGACCCTTTTCATTGCAGATACTCCTGCTGCTGCTGTTTTAAATCTTTTGCCTGTAATCAAGGTGTCCCATAAGAACTAAGTGACTCTTGAGGGTCCTTTTAGCAGTGGGAAAATTAAGGGGATTCTGAATGTGTAATTAATATAGATAGTAATACAAATAATTCTCATCCATAAAAATATAAATTGTCTAGTGGAATGCAATTCATGAGGCCCCTCTGGTGACTGGCCTGTTTTGCCAGTTTGCATCCCTTTATTTATTATTATTATTTTTAATGTTTATTCTTTGAGAGAGAGAGAGAGAGCACAAGCAGTGGAGGGGCAGAGAGAGGGAGACACAGAATCTGAAGCAGTATCCAGGCTCTGAGCTGTCAGCACAGAGCCCAACATGGGGCTTGAACTCAGGAACCGCGAGATCATGACCTGAGCTGAAGTCTGATGCTTAACCGACTGAGCCACCCAGGCATCCCAGTTTGCATCCCTTTATAAATTTATTGCAGCATTCTTTTTCTGACTTTAATGTGTGGAATTTGGGGTTCCCCTTTGAATCAAATGTAATAACTTATTGACTCCCTCATTAATTAATGAATTAAATAAAATCTTTGTCATGTTTTAATTTTATATCTGGATGAGAGTAATACTTTTATCCTGTTTACATTTTATCTTTTATCAACCCAAATAAGGAGTGGCAGCACAGCATAGTTTTAGGAACAAAGACACTAGTTAGACTTTTTCGGTTAGAATCCAAATGTTGCCAGCTTTGTGATTTTGGCAAAGTTACTTAAATCCTCCAAGTATCCATTTCAGCAATAGACAAAGGGTTTGCATAATATAAATTCCTTATATATTTAAAAAAAAAAAATCAATGTGCCTTTGTTTCCTATCAATGAATTGGGAACACCATCAGCTCCTCTCTCATGGGATTTTAAATTGAGTGAATGAGAAAATACATGCAATGAATGTAGACAGCCAAACTGCTGGAGCTAAATATTAGAAACTACTTGGAGTAGAAATGGGAGTAGTAGTGGTATTTGAATTGCTATCATTTCCTTTTTTCTTTTTCCTTTGTGATTGACAAAATGTTGGTTTTCTTCTTTCCTAATCTGTTAAACACATACATTCTTTTTTTCAGCCTCTTTCTCTTAGATTTATTCAAAGATTGTCATATTTCTTTTGGTATTTGAAAACCCCCCAAACCTAGATGGAAACCCTCAAACCTAGATATTTGGATGCAGATCACTTTATCAGTCAGAGAGTGCTGGAAACATAGCGACACAGAATCAGAGGAAATTAGATGGAAGTATTGCATTCGTCCTTATAAATTACTTTTAATTACCCCTCTCTGTTAAAAAAAATTGTTATTTACCTCAAAAGTAGATCCTGACAAGGTTTGATAACGTTCAAAAATCAACTAGTGATTTTCCCAGACTCTTCAAAAGTTTATCCAGTTGGAGGTGGGGGGTGGGGAGAAAAGATTAGGTAGGCCAGTTGAAAAATAAAGTACTAATCATTCCCACTCTTAGCATCTGACTAGAGTAAATTACTATTGAAATCAACCTGATAAAAAAAAATATCGTCTTGGGAGTGAGGCTTAGTCAAGTGACCTACAAAACACATGGATGAGCAGTCACTGATATTTTTTCACTCTAAGCGGAACTGACTGTAATCAGGCTAGAGCTATTGATAAAAGCAAACACATTTCTCCTTTGTTCCACACATCTAAGTAGGCAAGAAAATACTACTAAAATCATTATGTTCAAGAGGAGAAAATAAGAGGTTAACTTAAAGTGCTATGCTCTATTGAACCCAATATACATACTTTCCCCAAAGCAACAACAAATACACCTCAGAAATGCAATCAAGGTCTCAGATTCATTCTAGCAAACTTATTGTGCCAACCCATTATTAATGTTGCCTCTCAGGGAATTTCCATTTCCACATGAGTTGGGCCAAATATTATTCACAACTTTATCGTATCTTACATTATCCATTTAAAAAGGGAAGAAATTTATATAATGAAGGAGGATGAACTTTAAGGTATGATAACAGAACGCATCTTTAAAAAAAGAAAAGAAAAAGGAAAAGAAAGTGTCTTGACATATTTGTAAATAATTTATGATACTGACACTAATTGGTGGCAAATTTGATAGGTTATAGATAAGTGAGTTGTCTTAGTTGAGGAGCAATTCTGTAGCTCCACTTTTCTGTATTCCTTTCCATGCCAATCACAGAAAATGCCGGTGAACGGGCCCAGCTGAATTGAGCCATTGAAGGCAAGAGTAGGGAATTAATTGTGTTCTCTTGCTTCTTTTCCTACTGCCAGAGAAAAGCACTATTGTCCTCCTTGAAGGATTCCCTTTCAGTCTTAAGGATCACTGCCAACTTCATTGAGAAAGTCAAACTGCATATCCAAGTGGAAGTAAGGGGGGCTCACCGCCAGCTTTGTTCTTAGGAGAGGGAAGTGTGATGGGTTCTAAACATAAGCATCACTGAATATCACATTTTAAATTTACTTTAAAGTGTCTTAATGAAAAATGAGAAACACAGAAGAATGAGAAAGAAAACAGAATAAACTATAAATTTATAGCCTGAATAAAAGTTACACTGAATGCTATTTATAATGTCGTCTATGTACGTATGCTATGAAATTACACTTGTTAAATGCATCAGAGCCTCTGAACCACAGAGAGCAATCTTATCTGAAGTAATAATATAAATGTCCACTTTCACAGATGAATGGATACATTGGATTAAAAAAAAAGCACTTTTCTTAATGTGACCTAATTAAGGGTGTAAATTAAAAAAGATTTTGAGCCATAAAAATGTCAGATCTCAAGTATAACTTACTTGAGGATTTGAAGATAACCCACATAAAATGCAAGAACTATTCAGTTACTACCCAAGAAAAGGACGTTCTAGTATTCCTTATGGAATTCTGATATGTTGACTCGATGATCAGGACTAGAATATATGAAATATTAAGAACAGTGTGACATCACTATATAAGTGAGAAATGACATTAAATTTTCAACACTGAGTTTGTCTGAACTCAATACAATTTAGCAGCCTAACTGGCAGTTAAGGCTTCGTATGGGCAATGTTAAACAATTTTACAGTAAGGAAATACCTACTTTCTCTTTAGGAGCAAAAGATTATATGCTGCAGAAGCTTTTGCTGTGGATACTGGATAGAAGGATACACCTCTCCATAACCAAACAAGATGTTATATTCATTAGGTTAAATGTCTTCATAGCTCTTGGCACTTGCAATAGAACTGGGCAGGAACTAGTCTGTAATTTTGTTCACTGTTCTAGCTGGGATTTCATTTTCCTACACTTCCCACAACAAAGACACATTGTTATTTTTTGTTGTTGTTGAATTCTGGGCAAATAACCCTACAGAAAACCTCTAAGAAATACTGGATACGTATAGTAAAAACTGTGAAATGCATAAGCCAACAGTTTTATTCGGTAATAAATTCAATCATATGGCATAATTGCCATATGGCACAATGGATTTTGTTTGTTTATCTGTGCTTCATTAAAGTGAGCTCCCAGCATTTCTTCTTTGTTTGTGAAAGATCTATTATAAAAGTGACTTCTTGCAAGCCAAGCCAGGTGAAATGTATGTATACACCTTAAATTAACTTTCCAAGTGGCCACAGCTTTCTGAAAAGTATGAAGCCATAGAACATGATAGTATTCAACGGAAGATTGGCCTGAACTAAAGATCAAAATTTAATCAAGCTCCCAAATATTTATATCTATGGCATTGCAGCACCTTCACACTGTAACCCATTTATCCTAAATACCTTTTCCTAACAAGTAATTTTCTGGATGTCACCACAATTTACCAGGGTCAGCATCTAAATGTAGAACAAGTAACTTATTTAAATTAGTTTATTTGGTCAGAAAAAAAGCTGGATGACCTGGCATGCATCATATGATTATTAATGTAGTTGTGCTTGGGATTTAAAACATCTTTGCAGTAGCAGGTGGTTTATAACAGTGAATTAAAGCACAGACAGTTAAGATCATGTTTAGAATATATCAAGTAAGAAATAGAATGTCCTTTCAGCAAGGCTGTAGTGAATGGAAAAACAAAAGCTTAAATGAAAATCCATCGTAGGCCTAAAGCCTTAAGAGGTTTACAAGTTTGCTTCTTTTTCCTTTTTGGGTTTGTTGATTTTGTTGTTGTTATTGTTGTTATTGTTGTTGTTATGATCCTCATCATTTAATCAACTGGGTTTTGGATCTTAAACTGGAATAAAATACATAATGCACCCTTACATTATCTAAAAGTAATCATCTATGAGAGCTTAATTGTTATAACAGGATCAACACAACACCAACTACTTCCTTCTGAACACTACCATTGCAACAGTAAATAAGGAAATATTTCATTCATTTCCACATCAATCTTTCTTCTTTTTAAAAATTAAGTGACTATTAAAATATCTTTCAAACATATTCTTAGCCTATGCTGTCTAGCATAAGATGGGTAAATGCACAATGTACCACTCAGCAATACACTAGCAGAGAAAAAAGAACATGGAACAAAATACAGTCAAGTAGACAAAACAAAACATATGATCTGGAATTGTGGTGACTTACACAGGGAAATGACACGAACTCATTTGTTCTCTCAAGATGCAGCAGAACTTAAACTCATGCACTAATTGGCCAAATGATGTAATCTGCCTTGAGATGTGGAAACGGACACATTTTAGAAATGTATAAGCAATGATTTGTAATGGCTCTTAAACCACTAAGATAGGGTATGCAGGAGCGAGCCAGATGAATAACCTCACGACCTCAAAGAATGGTGCAAGTTAGGAAGATACTGAGCTAGATATTCATGAGTGGGTTGGGTTTAGAACATTGTGTCTTAAGCACATTAATGGCTTTCGTTGTATACAGATCTTTCATTGTCAATTTTTTTTAGAAACTATGTAACTACATGCAGAAAACAACAATGATTATGCAGTCATCTTACTCTAACTTTGTAACTTCATATGCCGCTTCTTTAATAATCTCATGCCATCCATAAGAACAGAAAATATATTTAAATATATGAGGAATTTAAGAAGACTTTCTATTTTTTCCCAAGCCTGTATATGTAGGTAGCATGTAAATTAAAAAACAAGTCTTCTAAACTGTACTACATATCATGCCTGTGCATTAAGAGAGAAGTATCTTCATAAAGGCCCTGGAGAAGGCTGATGGCGTTTCCAGAAAACACATTAATACTTATGTCATTGTTCTTACTCTGGGACTATATGCAATCACATGATGAAATGTGCAATATAGATTTTTTCTTTGTATACAGGCCACCTCTGTGGACGCTGATACTGTCTGTTATGAGTACGAATCTTTACTAGCCCTCACTCATGGCTAACACCTAGAATGTGGGGTTAGAAATGAGTGTTGAATTCCTTTCTCTGCCACTCAACAATGTGGCATTTCCTACTGGAACCCTTTCCTTTTGCTTCTCCCTTTTCTCCTTTAATCTTTGTACTACTCAATCTTGGAGATTCAGTTTAAAGTATGAATTTCTCTAATTATCTCTAACTCTTCCCTGGCACAACAAACAAAGTTGCTTTTTCATTATTGCTTACATAGTACTTTACACATAGTTCAATTACATTGTATCAGTATTTAGTCACGGGAATACTTGACCCAATATGACAAATATTAGGTTTCATTAATATTTGAGTCCTCAGTGTCATATAATAAGCCCTCTTTAAAACCTTGCTAAAATAAATTGGTGTTTCTTCTCTTTATGTAACATTTGGTAGTTTTCAATTTACTTTCTCATATATTAAAACACAGAAAAATATAGATTTTGTAATAAGGAGTCAGCATATGTTTAAGTAGCTTAAAAACATCTGTTTTGAGGAAATTACTCAGACCACTGCAGAGGAAATTGGCCTAGAGGCACTATTCTATTGAGAAGGAACATTCCACTGTTAACAAACTCTACCTACTTATTAATTAATCTATTTAACAACTACTGACTTCCTACCATATACTCTGCAAGATTGTGAAGACACCAAATAATGACAAAGTCAGTACCTCAAAACAACTCAGAATTGAGCAGTGAGACAGATATATATACAAAGCTATCATAAAATAATCTTTATCTGGGGGCTCCTGGGTGGCTCAGTCTGTTAAGGATCCGACTTCGGCTCAGGTCAGGATCTCACAGTTCATGGGTTCGGGCCCTGCATCAGGTTCTGTGCTGACAACTCAGAGCCTGGAGGCTGCTTCAGATTCTGTGTCTCCCTCTCTCTCTCTGCCCCATCCTGCTTGTGCTGTCTCTCTCTCAAAAATAAATAAATAAATAAATAAATAAATAAACATTAAAATAATAAAATAACCTTCATATGTTTCAGGGTACTCCTGCATAATAATAATTATTTTTAAAATGTGGGAATTGTAAAATGTCAGAATAAGTGGACATTATAAGATTTGCAAATATAATTTATTTTGGCCTTATGTGTAGTCAGAGACATATAGATTTTTATTCTTCCTTCTCCTAGAAGCTCCAACTATTTGTCTCACAAGCAAACAATAAGCATGAGTTATTATTTTAAAATGTGTTGAACCTGCAGGCCCCATGAGTTACTGTATTGGGACTGAGGAAATCCGCTCTGTGTTCTTCCAGAGAATTACAACATATTGCTGCCTAGAGCAATGTTAACTTTTAATGTCTTTGTTGTGGTATCTTAAACTTTTTTTCCCCATCATACAGAATAGTTATTCTTCTCTGCCCTTTTCCACATTACTTTGTATTGTGCGCTCTAATCTTTGTTACATACTATCAGCAATCTCAAGAGAATGCCACTTAAGAGTATACCCCTCTCAGAATTTTGAGTTAGAAAAAGTCCTTATATAATAGCAATGAATAGAACCCTCTAGATGCATGATCATATGGATGTTGCTCTCTGTAAGAAAAAATCTTTTGTTATATAGTGGAAAGTTGTCTGAAATTGAGAGTGCAAGAGATTTGGCACGACTTGGGATCTGCCATTAAATAAATGTGTGTAATCTTATAGAACTCGTGTAGTTGCCAGGGGCTTCAGTGTTCTCACTAGCTCTAGATTGCTTGCTTAGTTCCTTTTTTTTTTTTTTTTTGATGGTCTAATTGATCATAATGAATATACTCAAAACACATTATTTTAAAGAAGACCTTGAGGAGCTCCGGGGCAGCTTAGTCGGTTGTCCAATTTCTGCTCAGGTCATCATCTCACGGCTTGTGAGTTTGAGCCTCACGTTTGTGTGCTGGCAGCACAGAGCCTGGAGCCTGCTTTGGATTCTGTGTCTCCCTCTCTCTCTGACCCTCCCCTGCTTGCACTCTGTCACTCTCTCTCTCACAAAATACATAAACATTAAAAAAAAAGAAAAAGAACTTGAATCTATCTTAAGATGACCAAGTTGGATTTATTGACAAGGCCTCTCCCAATGTCCATTAATTGGTCTAGATTCCTGATTGTGTTTTTATGTTGTTTTTTTGTTCTTATTTATGAATAACTGAATTACAGATGGGACACTTCCAACTGCAATAAAGGAAATTAATTTCTATATAAATACAATATGGCACTGTAACCACCAAGCATTTTCTCACAGACTGGAGATACCTGCATAGAGGGATCAATATCTCTGAAATGTCTTACCTCTTTACTACATTATCTATATATATATATTTTCTAGGTTACTTCTAACAAGAACCGCATGAAGAATATGTTTTTGTCATTTATAGATGAAAAAGTTGAGGCTCAGTGTGAAGTTAACAGTTAGGAAGCAAGCATTCTACTCAGCTGAATGTAACTTTCCCATTCCAGAAATCCTCCAAGGAGATGAAGCAAATAATATTGCTTTTAAAGTATAGATTAGTTAACCCATGAAATTAATTTTATTCTTTCTGAAAAATTATTTGTTGCTATTTTGTTAGTGACACAAATGTTGAAAATAGTTACTCAAGAGAGCTAATCAAAATTAGTATGCAAATTCCCTACTTTTGCCATAGGCTTTCTCATTCATTCATTCGTTCAATCAGGTATTAATATCACTGCTTTTAAATTAGTTTGGTTCTGCCCTTTAAACTTGGAAAGACAAAAATCTATTCACTTGTATGGACATGTTGTCGTAAAGGACCTCCTTCTACCCATCTTTATATACTTACCTGATTCACAAAAGATAGGTTCCTAGAAGCAAAAAGCAAATAAATCAAGACTGCCATGGTTTGCTACTTTTAAATGGACATATGGCAGCATATTTCCTGTAAGAAATGCTGAGAGATGTAACCACCCAGAACTCCTCTTTCCTCTCCTAGCTGATCTCCAGTTCGAGCAAATCAAGACGTGGCTGTGTTCCAACATTGCATCTTTATTCACATGTTCAAGGCAAAGAAGAATGCTCTCCATCCTTTATAAACATACACTTGGTTGAGGAGAAAAACTGTCATTACTTATGTTTCCTTTTTGTTTTTAGCATAAGCTGAAGACCTACTTTCATTTTCTTTTACTCAGATATGTGTCTTTCTAAAGCAGTTTTATGACACCCATCATTGGTTACTATAATTATTAAATTATGAAAGCATGGTTAGGAGAGAGTCTGTGCTTACACTTAAACTCAATATTGTCATCTCATTCTTGTTTCATCTAAAGACAATATAAGGTATTAGAGAACCAACTTATTCTGTATAGTAAGAGGAAATTAAAAGTTTCCAAAAAGTTATTTAAAAAAACAAGTTTCTGTACTTTTCCTTCATAAAACACCCACAGTAAATTATAAAACATCTGTTATTTAGGGGCGCCTGGGTGGCGCAGTTGGTTAAGCGTCCGACTTCAGCCAGGTCAGGATCGCGCGGTCCGTGAGTTCGAGCCCCGCGTCGGGCTCTGGGCTGATGGCTCAGAGCCTGGAGTCTGTTTCCGATTCTGTGTCTCCCTCTCTCTCTGCCCCTCCCCCGTTCATGCTCTGTCTCTCTCTGTCCCAAAAATAAATAAAAAAACGTTGAAAAAAAAAATTAAAAAAAAAATCTGTTATTTATATGTATGTTATATACTATTGCTCAAAATTAGTTCAGATTAATTAAACAATCAGTACTAAGGAATAACCTAGGGGCACCTGGGTGGCTCAATCAGTTGAGCATCTGACTCTTACTTTTGGCTCAGGTCATGATCACGTGGTTCATGGGATTGAGCCCCGCTTTGGGTTTTGTGCTGACAGTGTAGAGCCTGCTTGGGATTGTTTCTCTCCCTCTCTCTCTACCCCTCCCCTGCTTGCATGTGCACACACTCTCTCTCTCTCTCTCAAAATAAATAAATAAACTAAAAAAAAAAGAATCACCCCACTCTTAATTCTCAAAATGTGCTTCATGTAAAGAGTTAAACAAAAACAAAAACAAAAATTCTTGCTATCATGCCTAGCCATGACTGAATATAAGTCTTCACTTTTATTGTAATTTATACAATTGTTATGAATCATAACTTTGTTTTCTTTATTTTCAAATACTAAATAATAATGAATCCACAGTCTCAAAAGAGTAAAATGCATGCATTCCATAACTGCTAAGTATTGTTAAAACAATGGCATTTGTAATATGCCATACTGCTATCCACTAGAGACAAGGAAGATCAAACTGAGTTTTAAGTATGCTTAGGTCTTTGTTATTCATGACAAATAAATACAGTAAATGAAAACCCTAAACTCAACTAGATAAATGATTAGAGAGGGTCTCAGATGTTGTAGGCATATATATTCATTTGAAGACTTTAATATATACTTACTAAATATCCAACATGTATATAGGAATATTATAGGTATAATGAAAAATAAGGATATATAAACAACCTATTCTCTTTCCTCAAGCATTTTTCAATCGTGTGAAGTAGAAAAGGATGTTAAAAATTAATTCTGTAACAAGGTAGAAGGTCCTATGAGGCTTTGTAATCAGTTCTTAGCTGTAAAACAATAAACATATTGTTGGCTGCCCAGTATTAATTTATGACAAACCCAAAGCACTTTTCAAGCTACATTATTCTTTATTAAATTTAATAACCTAACATCTACTAGAGTATCACCCCTACCTTTCTCGCGGTATTATTTGTTGATGTAGATCACTGACCTCACCTGAAGTAATTCTCTCTTGTTTTGATTAATTTTTTGGAGGAGGAAGTGGAGGAGGAGGAGGAAACAAAAGGAACCTTCTTTTGAAATACACAGTGAATTAGAAGAAATGGGAATAGAAGGCAGATTTTGGATTCTCTTTGATTTTTCATCTTTCCCCCCTATGGTCATTGCTTGTCTACGTTAGATTTCAGCTGACCTGGCAGAGTAATATTATTGTTCAGGATGCCTTATTCTTGTGGGACTAAAACCTTTCACTGGTGTTGAGAAGAGATTTCTGTGTGCCTTCTGTGTGATGCATTCCTGTCAATGGCATGAGTGTATTCAGTTTCACCCCTTTGGGTTTTACTCTTTTACAGATTCCCAAGATCTATACCAGATGGGACCTGGTACAGCTACATAAATTAACACATTAGGGAAGTGACTTGTTTATGTCAACATAGCCAATGGCAGGCCTAAAACTAGAAATCAGGTCATGTGGAAGCAAAAGGATCCTGGGCTTGGAATCAGAGCAGAGCGCAAATCCTAGTTCTGCATCTCATGAAACTTCTGATTTGGGGCAAGTTTTGAGCCTCAGTTTTCCTGTCTGCAAAATTGGAAATTTGCAGAAACGTGTGAAAATTTAGTGGAATAATTGATATAAAGTGTCTGTGTCTGACAGAGTAGACATGCATAAGATGTTCACCCCTTTTTCTTCTTAGTTCCTAGATCAGTACTCTCCATGGTATGCCACTGGGCCTCCCACAGACATGGATTTAGACCTATGATGTCATCGTATCTGGAAGCTCCTCTGTGACTCTGCAGCCTGTGCCTTAGTGCATAAACACAGTGCATGTGCGTTAGTGTTGCTGATGCACAAAGAATCAACTGGGTTAGGGAAAAATTAATCCTTATCCTTTATTCTTAATCCTTATTCCCTTTGCCCACACCTGTGTAGGTGTTGTGTAGAGGCCATGGCTTGAAATAAAAGCTCTTTGACCTTACCTGGCCAGAGGTAGGAGAGAACAAAAATATGAGCGGGGGGGGGGGGGGGGGGAGAGAAGAATCTCTCCTCTCCCCTGTGCAGAAATATTAAGCTGCAGAAAAATTACAGCATGAATATGGACATGGTAATACATGAAGGAGGAGAAGTAAGTAAGTTCTGGAAATTTTTGAAACCATGTTTCACTTACCTCTTTCATTATCAATATCACCATCATCCAGTCTATGATGTGTTTGAAATTTATTTATTCTTAGTTCTAAACTCAATAAAGTGAAGAGTAAGTGATCTATAATCACCACTCATATATTCCAATGGACTTGTCTGTCTTAAATTATCACTTATTTTTGCTTGATTTGTCTTAGATTGATCTGACATTTTTGACATTTATAGTGTCCATTTAAAAAGATTCTTCTAATGCTATAATGTCAATCATTACAATATATAAATGTAGCAAATCAACATGTTATATACCTTAAACTTACACAATGTTATATGTCAAATATATTTCAATTAAAGAAAGTTTCTTCTTAGGGTTCCTGGATGGCTCAGTTGGTTAAGTGTGGACTCCTGATTTCAGCTCAGGTCATGATTTCACAGTCATGAGATTGAGTCCCGTGTCCGGCTCCATGCTGGGCGTAGAACCTGCTTGAGATTCTCTCTCTCCCTCTCTCTCTCTGCTCCTCCCCTGCTCACAGCACACACGCACACACTCTCTCTCTCTCTCAAAAATAAAACAAACAAATAAAAATAAAGAAATAAAGAAACAACATTTAAAAATTAAAGTCTCTTCTTAAAGTTTATATGTTTTATGTATAATTTTATATAATACTGAGTTGAGGGGCACTTGAGTGGCTCAGTCTGTTAAGCATCCGACTTTGGCTCAGGTCATGATCCCACAGGTTATGGGTTCGAGCCCCACATCGGGCTCAGTGCTGACAGCTCAGAGCCTAGAGCCTAGATCCTGCTTCAGATTCTGAGTCTGTCTCTCTCTGACCCTTCCTTGCTTGCCCTCTGTCTCTCTCTCTCTCTCTCGCTCACTTTCAAAAATAAATAAACATTAAAAAAAAATAACTGAGTTGAGAAAAATGAGAACATGATTTAACATGTGAAGTATCCTAATCTCCTATTCCTGCAACATTCCTTGTATTTTAGGAATTTCAAAGCATCTCTTTTTACATTTTCCTTCATGTATTAACATACAAAGAGTTGAGAGTTTTGAGAAATATCATATTAAAAATTTACAAAATAGGTGTTATGTTTATATACCTAGTTTCCGTGATTAATTTAGTATTATTAATATATTAATATATGATATTTACTTTTTGATTAACATTCTTCAAAATAATCTAAATAATCCACTATTATTTAATATTATATAGCTGATATTTATTGAGCACTTCTCATGTGCCAGTCAATGTTTTCAGTGTATTACTTCTATTAATTTAATAGTCCTGGTGGTCTATTAATATCCTTATTTTCCAGATCAGAAGACTGAGGTACAAAAAGGTTAAAAAAATTAGATATGTAATATATTTAGTAGGTAGTGATCAAGACTCAAATTTAGACTATGTGGTTCCTCAGCCCGGGCTTTTAGCTGATACGCTGTAGTAGGTTAATTAACATATTGAAGCTATTTCACCATCTTAATCGACCAATAACATTGTTCTCTAGTACACTCTAGTATACTCATGGTGTGAAATTTTCCTCCATTAAATAAGTTCTCATTAGATCAATGTACCTAAGATATTAGTATAAATGGATTGTTTTTTCAAGATATAGAGATCAGTTATTTACATATGGAAACAATATTACAAATAGTGGTTAGATATCACGGATAGTTATAAAGCCCTGTTTATTATTAATAAACTAATCATTAATTAAAGCATTAAAGTTCCTATTTCCTGGCAGCAAGGAGAGAGGTATGACCAAGAACAGTAGAGAGAAGTTTCTTCCCTTTCCTAAAAAGGAGTAGGGCTGACTGTAGGCAAAAATTTTAAATAAGTGAAATCTAATTTTGCTACTTCCCAAATATCCCTAGTGTCCTCAAGCTATTTTACCCCATCATATTTCATTTCCATGGCAATCAAGATTTTTATTTCATTAAACCAATTGATCTTTGCAATGTGTTGGTGGGGAGTGCAGACTTTAGCTGAATAATAATATATAAATGACAATTGTCCCATAATGGACCCAGAAATACTTATATTATAAAAAGATAGTCCTTACCAACATTAAGAGTGAATTAATTCAATTTGGTCTCTAAATGAGGAGAGACAATCCAGATGGCCCTAGAAGCAGATTTTCCCCCCTGTTTTTGGTAGTTTCATAAAAAGCTTACCCAGCAGACCCAATGAGTTTAATGAAAGAGATGACTGATGTGGTGTTCTCTGAAGGTATCACCTTCCAAGGCCACTTTGTTGCCTGGAAATTCTAGAATTCTAGCTGTACATAGTTGTCCAGATGTTTCTGTCCTTTGGTCTCTAATATGTAAGTCATTGTTGGGGTGGATTACCCCTCCTAGAGCATTTTCCCTGTTGTGATTGGTCTAGCCATGCCCAGGCTTGGCCATCTGCTCTGTGGGATGATAAGAGTTTGGAGGGGACCTTGGTAGTGACCCTTTACCTAATAACCCAATACGCATGGTGTGTGTGTGTGTGTGTGTGTGTGTGTGTGTGTGTGTGAGAGAGAGAGAGAGAGAGAGAGAGAGAGAGAGAGAGAGAGAATGTGTGTGTGCGTGTGTGCCCTCCTTGCACTACAACAGAACAATGGTTCATGCTGTGGGGAAGGGCATTTGAGCATATCCTTGCTTCAGCCGTCTAGGGGTCAGTTCCCCTATGCATTTCAAGGTCTTTTGCTTTTGTTTTATGTATGTATGTATAACATACCAAGCTATAGTTTCCCTAATTACACTAGTGTGGATACCAACAGCTCATGTCATTTGTTGCAAGGGAGTCAGTACTGGGGTCTAAAGCACTTCTTTGTCCATAAGGATCATTTGCAAATCAATTGTTTATATGTCTGGCATTTTGTTAATGGAGGGAATGCTTTTTATTATTTTTTTCTACATGAAGTAGATGCTTTGGGATCTTTTTAGCACCACTTGTTTTTGCCAAGTAGAAGGATATTACACAGGTATTCTCATCAAAGTAATTAGGTTGTTAGATAGGCTGTGCATGTGGCAGTTAATGTGATACATTAGTTAAATTGTACCCCCAAAGGCTTGTAGGATCAGAATTGCAAACACAGTCTGAGTTCCCAAGTCCTATAAATTTACCCCTTTAGGATATACCTCATCTATAGTAAGAGGGAACACTGCAATAACAGATTATCATCATAAGGGTATGAGCTGATTCTCCTGGAGAAAACACTTGTGTAAATATGTTCAGTATTTAGAGAAGCACATTTGGATATGCTGGAATTTTTTCCACAACTCCCAGACATGCCAATCAAAGATAACACAATGCAAGTATCTCTGAGTGACACTTCAAGCTGCATTCATAAGCAACCTGCCTCATTCAAAGTCAATGAAGAGACAGGACTTACAAGCCCATGCTGAAAAGTTATTGAAATGTGACTGACATCTCAAAGAAACTGTGTCAAAGGCTTGCATGACCCAGTGCTGAAACACAGTGAGGTTAATCAAAGTGATGGCAGTTGGGTACCACAAAGGTCTTTCCTAAGTTTATTTATTTATTTAATTGAATTCATACACTCAGTGGGTTTATTATCACCCTCTGCTCTCCCTCTATCATTTAACCCCCAGTTTGTATTGTTGGTTGTAAACTTTTGCTTCAGTTGCTGTTTAGAAAAGAGGATGTAGTGTCATTACTAGTGAGGTTTCTGTGGATAAATACTGCTGTTACACCTCCTTCCATTTCTTGAATTCCCCTAGGAGATACTAAGCCTCCACAAGTATGTTCCCACATGAGGTGCCACCTAGGAAAGGGTGATTGAACAGCTAGCAAACAATCCTGTTCAAAAAATTCTCCACTAGGACATGAGTTTGATGATTTAGTGAAACCCTACTTACTCTCAGAAAGCATTAAAGAGCGGACAGCAGAGGTTAAGTTTGATCTCGGTCTATCTATCCATTTTGTCTCTTCCCAATCACAGTTATATTCTCCTGCCTAGTGTAACCACTTGAATATAGGCAACCATTTTTTGTTTTGTTTTGTTTTGTTTTGTTTCTTCAACTGGATGCCACCTCAGGACAGAAGGCAATCCTCTGAGAACAGTTGTAACAATCATGAATAATGGTTATCAGCAGTTCTGTTATATTCACATTTTATGCTGAATGTTTCCATGGGTTCTCTTCAATATCATTGTAAAATGCAGAAAGTCGATCATCATCTGACAGTGAAATTAGCTAGTAACCTTTCCTAACAAAAGAAGGGAGAAAGGGAAAGGAAATCTCTCTATGACGAACAGAATCTGGAAAATGCTATAATTATGTTCATGGTAATTATGCCCATGGTTTAAAAAGTGCAAGCAATTATGAGTTATGTTTATAGATGTAGAAGGTAACAATGCATGATATAAATTATATGCATGAAAAAAAAAAGAAATTATACACATGAGAAATGTGGGCATGAGCATGTGTGTGTGTGTTTCAATCCAATATTCCAGCCTTATTTCAACTGTACATTTGGGTCCGATATTTCTTTGCTTTTTTTTTTTTTTTGCCTTATGAATCTATTAGAAATAAGTCCCTGATCAAAATAGTATAATCACAAACTTCAACATGATTGGCTGCTAAGTGCTCACATATCTGCTCTTCCCTTGAATCAAATATATATATGTATATGTAAATCTATAACAGAATAAATGTCATATATTTACTTATATATGTAATATGTAACGAATATATATTATGAAAATATATAATATATATTTATTTTCTATAGCTACAAGATCTAGAAAAGAAATTTGTTTTTCTATCCTGTCAGACAATTCTACCACAAAATAAGTCTAGGTCAGATAACATCAAAGGAATTCTCCATTCCGGAATCAATCCACAATTCATATGAAAGTCTGTCACAATAATGCAAGAAAAAAAAAGAGGAAAATGACAGTAAAATGACTACACTCCTTGTTATTATTTTAAAAATTTTAAGAAGGATGAGAGCTAAGACTTGGGAAAGATCACCTTGGAAAGAAAGTATATCAAACATGACTAGCAATGGACTTTTCTTTTATGAAGAATAATGGTTTAATGTTTAATTAATCTTATCCATTTCTGCATTTATGGGAAGGCAGAGAAGAGTCTGCTTTATAATGTGGAAAATTAAATATTAAAACCTTGGTGCCTACCAGACTTACATTTTCTTATTATGAATGGGCATTTTCACTTTCTGCACACACAAAGAAAGAAACAGGAGACAGATGTAGTCACTTAGCTCTGCAGGAAAGGATTATTTCAGTGTATCTCTGATACCATCTTGCTATTAGAAACAAAACACATCAAAATGAATAAATGTTTAAAATCAAAACAACAAGAAGCAGAACTAGAAGACGACCATCATATATAATATTAAGCCTCAATTTTAAATGTAGTGAAGTAATTCATTAGTTTTTTTTTTAATGTATGAATTATCTTAAAACTCATAGATCTAATACTCTAAAATGGTAGGTTGCTTACAGGATATAACATCAGTTTTCATGTTCTATGATGTATTTTGCAGTGAGAAAACTGACATATTTGTTAAAAAAATAAAATTTTGCCAGGTTAAAATGTAGAAATATCAATTGAGAACCACAAAAAGAAAGATCAGACACTTAAATGTTTAATTCAAATTGGGGCTTACTTACATTACTTGTAGTTTGGGCCAGATGATATATTTTGTAATTAAATATGGAGTTTTGACTTATATTTTAAACTATCATTTAGACCTCTGGTCTCCAATGTATTATATATCCCAAAACAGGAATTGTAGAAAGGGTCTAGGAAGTGTCCATAGCACAGGAGACCTACCTCTTTGGAGATGGATGCTAAATAAATTCATCTCCACTGATCATCAGAGATACTTTGCCTCTCTGTGACTGGTTTATTGCTCCTGGAAAATGGAATTTATTTGAAAGGAAAAGAAGGCACACTTCACACACATTGCTCCTAAACTAAAAGGGTTAACATGTATGATTTAACATTGCAAATTCTTCCAATTTTTTGTGTGCATTACTGAACTTGTTGGCACCATGGTTACTAACCCTACAATTTGCACCTTCTAAGGTTAAACTAGGATAGAAAATATTACATTCACAAGATCTCGGTGATGTGATTTTTTTCCAATATTGCTTATGAGAAAGCATTAATAACAATTATGGGGTAATGTTGCAGAAAAATTTGGGGAAGTTCAGAGAGAATTTGGAAGATAAATAAAATCCAAAGAAACAAAGTACATGCCTTATTTTCACACAACTTGTGGTTTCTACCTCAGTGATCACCTTCAACCACACAGTACAGTCTTGCTAGAGCAAGCTCCTATGAGACAGGAATCATAGGTATGAGAAACATGATTGCACTTAAAATAGACTCTGTAATGGCCTGCAGACCTCCACCCTTGTTCTGATAACAGAAGACCACCTTTCATTGAGAACTCACTGCTGCCCATTCACCTGGCCACACATTTGATTCTGTGATCTACCCCAAACCAGTCAAATGCCTACCTGGAATACCTGCTGCTATTATCGCGAAGGAGGTGTCCTCTTCTCACAGGGATTATAAACACAAGTGTCTAGTTCAGTTTAATTATCCATAAAATTGCTTTATGTACCTATAGTTATTACTTACATTTCAACTGGTAAGTTATACGGTAGTATAAGGGATCAGAAAGTTAGAAAATTAAAGTTGATTTTCTGATCAGGGGAAACGAAATTATGGATATTACTTCAGCCTCAGTTTTTGTTTCTTCCCTATTAGCAACCGATGCTTCCATTTAACCATGTTACTGTGCCTTCTCACGTCCAGGAATATATTTGAATTACTTGAAGCAAACTCCTCATCCTCCTCTCTTTTCATCTTCTAGTCCACAATTAAAAGGCTATACCTTTTAAGAAATTGTTCCTGGGGCACCTGATGGCTGAGCCTGGGTGGCTCAGTGGGTTAAGTGTCCAATTTTTGACTTCAGTTCAGGTCATGATCTTACTGTTTGTGAGATCAAACCCTGCATCAGGCTCTGTGCTGACAGTGCAGAGACTTCTTGGGACTCTCCCTCTCTCCCTCTCTCTCTGCCCCCCCCCTTCCGCCCCACCGCCCATGTGCACTCACTCTCTCTCTCAAAATAAATAAACTTAAAAAAAAAAAAAAAGAAATTGTTCCTGATTTCTCCAGGTAGAAATATCTTAGGGATTCACAATTGAGCTTACTTTCTGATACCTATGTAAACTGAAACTTTAGTTCAAAGACCTTCCATTTTCACCATGTTTAAATCAATAACTTAATTAAGATATAGAAGGCATGTGTGTCAAATAGAAAGTATCACATAGATCACAACAATGACAGGTACAGCAAATATTCAAAATAATTTTTAAAGGCTATAATAGTGGGTCAAAATCAACAACAGAGAACTTAGTAGTAATTCATGCCAAGGGCAGAACATAGCATTAAAAAAAGTGAGTTTAAACATATGACTACAGATATGGTTGACAAAGTATATGTGAGAAAGACTGAGGTTCTTAATGTATTAGACGGGGTCAATAAAATTCAAGAATTCAATACAAAATGTTTTGTTAGATGGAAAATACTCCTGATCCTTTTTTTCTACTTAAAACTCTGCATTCCTTAAGGGTGTACTCAGATGCAATTATATCCAGGAAATCTATCCTGAGTTCTTTATGTGTTTTCTGAATGTCTACAATAGTCATTTGGTGTACCAGAGCTTAAGATGACATCTTCTTGTAAGATATTTTAGTAATGCTTTTCAAAAGATGCATTCATGGATTGGGTACCTATGTAATGAACAATAACACTTCAAAAGTACTCTGCCACAGTCAGACCATACACAGCCAATTCTGTGCTCATAAAATCTGCATATCAGATTTTCAAGCAAGAAATGCAAGATCTCAAAAATTAAAAAATAAACTTAATTTGGCATGTGACATCATGATCTATCTACAGTAGAAGAGGACCGTGATAAATTGCTTCAAAATTTTGATGGGTCTTAAGTTGGAAAAAGTTCATCTACCCATTTTTTTTCAGTGGATAGAAAGAGGAACAACAGATAAAAGTAGCAGAGAAGTGGATTTTATTTTATTTTTAAATTTTTTTTTCAGGATGAACCCATATTTTTAATGATTTTTTTTATTCCTTCACCTTTCCATGTAATTTTATTTCATTTCATTTCATTTTTACTATTTTATTTTATTTTATTTTATTTTATTTTAATCCAGGTCAATTAACATATAGTGTAATAATGGTTTCAGTAGTAGAATTTAGTGATTCATCACTTAAATATAATACCCAGTGCTCATCCCAACAAGTGCCCTCCTTAATGCCCATCACTCATTTAGCCCATACCCCTGTCCAACACCCCTTCAGCAACCCTCAGTTTGTTCTCTGTATTTAAGAGTCTCTTATGGTTTGCCTCCTTCTCTGTTTTTATCTTATTTTTGCTTCCTTTCCACTCTGTTCACCTGTTTCGTTTCTCAAATTCCTCATATGAGTGAAATCATATGATATTTGTCTTTCTCTTACTGACTTATTTCACTTAACATAATACACTCTAGTTCCATCCATGTTGTTGCAAATGGAAAGATTTCATTCTTTTTGATCGCCAAGTAGTATTCTATTGTATATATGTACCACATCTTCTTTACTACTCATCAGTCAGCGGACATTTGGACCATTTCTGTAATTTGGCTATTGTTGATAATGCTGAGAAGTGGATTTTAGCTTGACGTAACTGAAGCCCCATAGTGAAATAAGCTACCTATAAAAATGATAAGTTATAGGGGCGCCTGGGTGGCGCAGTCGGTTAAGCGTCCGACTTCAGCCAGGTCACGATCTCGCGGTCTGTGAGTTCGAGCCCTGCGTCGGGCTCTGGGCTGATGGCTCAGAGCCTGGAGCCTGTTTCCGATTCTGTGTCTCCCTCTCTCTCTGCCCCTCCCCCGTTCATGCTCTGTCTCTCTCTGTCCCAAAAATAAATAAACGTTGAAAAAAAAATGATAAGTTATATATATCTGGATACACTTGCATAGAGGAATGACCTGCAAGGAAGTCTGAATCGGAATTCTTACATTGCTTGGAAAGTTAGATTACATGCCTATAAGGTCTTCTTCAATTCCACAACTTTATAATATCATATCAAAACTCTATGTCATAACATTAGAGAAAAAGACAATCCTTTTTCATTAGTTTAGTGCTCTATAGAACCCTTGTCTACATCAAAGGGAGATAAAGGATTTGCCTAAGAGGAAAACTGGAACAAACCCAGGTTCCCTGGCAGGCAGTTTGAGCTTTATCTAAATGGCTGCATTACCTCTTCTTGTGTTGCTCACCCACAAATGAAAGGTTATTAAAAAGACATCACTAAGAAAATATCTCAATAGTCAAGGTTAGATTCTCCATGCAGTAAATTAATCAAAACCAATGCTAGAAACAGTGACTGTTTCATAGATTAGTTTAGGAAACATGGAAATCTCGTGCTCTTTTAAAAAGTCCACAGTGTGGGTAGTATGAGAAAGACTTCGACCTAATGATACCAGGGAATGGTCACAGTCAGAGAGGTGTCTTAAAAGATAATAGCAATGAAAATTTATTACAGAAAGTCAGGGAGACTCCCATGCTTAAAAATTTGCATCAATAGCATTTTGATGATTTTAAAATATTTATGTCCAATAGTTATATTTTCATGTTGAGCAATTTAACTTCTAATAAAAATGATTTTTCTTCATAAAACCTAAGACAGTTTCCAAGTATTTTCAAAGTCACTATGAAACCCAATGTTGACAAAAATATGCAATCTAAGAAACAAAAACCCTAATAGTTGTATCTTCTTCTTTTCCCATTTTCAAATAAGAAAGATCAGGATTCAGGAGAATTTAAAATTCAAAACACTCCCTGAGGTTCTTCGATATAGGTCATTTCATTTAGATAAAAACACAAACTTATAATAAGTGATATAAATCACCCATTATCACAGAATTAGCTGTTTTAATAATCCTGAATAAGCGGTTCTTTTCAGCACTCTGATTCACCATGGTTCATATACGTGACCACCCCAAGGGGACCCGGAATCACTAGCCCTGGTGCTTAGGCAGCAGTAAGATGACCCTGGAGAATCAGAGTCACTGGAATTTTGCTCCCACTGCCAATTCTCTCTTGCTGCATTTGCCTCTAACATATATGTGCTTCTTTATTTAAAGCTTGTTTCCCCCCCTCCTTCTTTATTTTTGTTTTGTTTTTGTTTTTCAAAAGCGCATTCTTTTGGAATACAGGGCCAAACTACAGGGTCGTTTGCTACTACAGTTCATCTGAAAATACTTCCAGAAAGCAGCGTGTATAAACCTAGTAACACGCATGAGATAAACAAGCCATCTCTAAATACACTCCAGGAATTTCTAAAACAATGTGAAAGTGGCATCTGGGTGAGACGGCAATTTAAACTTCTCAACTCTTCACTCAAATTTATGTTTAAAACTTCTTCAAACAACTGATCATGTAAAGAGGAAAAAAGGGGCGCCTGGGTGGCTCAGTTGGTTAAGCATCTGACTTCGGCTCAGGTTGTGATCTTGCAGTTTGTGGGTTCAAGCCCGCGTTGGGCTGTGTGCTGACAGCTCAGAGCCTGGAGCCTGCTTCGGATTCTGTGTCTCCCTATCTCTCTGCCCCTCCTCTCTCATGCTCTCTCTCTCTCTCTTAAAAATAAAAACAAATTAAAAAAAATTAAAAAGAGGAAAAAATCATGTTGTGATTATTGGTTATTATGCTGCAGAAACTGGAGAGAGGCTATAGTTATGAGGTAGCAATGTCATGTGAGGAATAAGAAATCTCCAGGCCCCTGTGTAATATGCATAGGTTTACAAAAATCATTCCTAGGTAGGAAAGATCACTGTTAACTATTATTGCTAATAATAATGCATTTCATTGACTCTAAGATGCCAACAATTATACAATGTATTATAATTCAATTTGCCATTAAAAATGTTATCAACTAGTTTTATGATAGCAAGATTACAAGATGCAGCAAAATCTCAGAAATATCACAATGTCTGTTGTGAATCGTTAAAATGTTAATATTTTTTCGTTTTTATTTTGTTTGGAGGTTTACGATGCCATACATTAGGGTAGGGCAGAGGCATGTGGAGGTATCACAGGTAGCTCAAACTGGACATCTGGCTTCAGAGCCCAGCTTGGGAAAAATAATCTAATCTCCAGCTGTGCGTATCCAATTTATAGTTTCTATGTCTCCCTCCATGTTCCTTGCCACAGATCTCATTTTATAAGGAGTATTTCCTTTCTTTCCTCCCCCCTTTTTCCAATCTGTCTCACTTTAATTCACATAAAGCTTAAGGTTTTATAAAATTATGAGGTAGAACATCTAACCAAATACCAGTACTTCCCTAGCCAAGGCAATGTCACAATAAGGGGGGGCAGTGATTAGGAGATACGAACAATCAGTGGTTTACAAACAGAGCTCTGAGGGGAGGTTGTACAATGAGAGCAGACAAGGGGGATTTGAAAATGCAAGCAGTAAACTTGTCAGAAGTCAATGGGAAAAAAAAAACAGTTGCAGAAAACACAAGTGGGAGAAATTATAGTACATTTGCAAAGTGGGGAGAGGTATTGGCCTATTTTCCCACCATACATTTTTTTCTCTTCTTGGACAGTGGGAGAATAGGAGATCTGGTAGTGTTGACTGTAGTGAACTACACCGTTCTCATATACAATAAGATTTTCTGTTCCTAAAAAACAAGAAAGGGCATCTCTGATGTGTCTGCTACAGTGCTCCTCAATTGCTATTCCTTCCTCTCCACCCATACTGAATATCCTTAAACTCGAACTACAAGCGATGAGGTAGAGAATGAATCAATCCTTCACTGCAGCAGCTGGTCTTCTTAAGAGCACCTGTATTCAAGATGGCATCACAGCCAAGAGCTATAGTTGGTCTTCTGAGCTTGCTACATCATCTAGTGCTAAAGTAAAGCAGTTGGGAGGTATATTAAGTATATGCTTTGGGAATTTGATATGTTATATTTAATTGCACTCACTAGAAATGAGGGGTAACTAAACTGTCTATTAATGCTATATAATGCTATAGTTTCAGATGAATAGCACTATCTAATCTCTTGAAACGGAGACTAAAGTTGCCATCTGAATCAATCACTTGGACTTTAATTTGACATTTTACAAAGTAGGTAATAATAACAGGAAAGAACAGTGAAGTATCTGTGGCTCCATTTTCTTTTTTCCCAAATTTTATGCAATGTGTCAATAGAAGGCTCTGTCAAATGACTTACGGAAATTATTTATATTTATGTGCACTGGAATGTTATTGTGTTGCAACACAAGAAGCCATTGAGAAGAACTTCTCACTCATTCATTTTACTCAGTAAACATTTTATCACTGCCTGTACAAGACCAGAAACTGATACACGTAAGCCAAGTCATCTTCAGGTAATAATGTAAGGATGAAGACTAGCTGATAATCTATTTAAAGCAAATCTTGTCTATTGAAATCTACAACCATAAGCTCAATGAAAGCATGAGAGTATCTATCACTATTTCCTCAGTCTGCTTTATCAAGTGCAATTTTATAGGTCAAAACTTTGGGGTGATCTTCTTGCCTCTATCTGAGGGTGAAAATATAGCATGAATTATCTTTAGTGATAAAGAACAGTTACCAAAATAGAGATGACTCAACTTCTGCACAGTGAAGCTATGTGGTAATGGAAATTGGCTTTCAGCTGCTGTGACATGTAATTTTATAATACATTTTAGAACATTTAACCTATCCACATTTATTCAGCTATGTCTGCAATAGTGAGAGGTAGTGCTATTGTTACAGATTCTGCTAAAGCCACTTATGTGCTATTAATATACAAGAACAAAAAGGAGTTCTTTCTTCACTGGTGGTCTCTTCCAGCTATTCGAAAGGCTGCTCGGCCCAGAAATGTCATCAACCACAAGATTTATTTGTTTTTCTTTGTCCATAATCTATACATGGCTTTTACTAAAAATCAAAACTTTAAAAATGTCCAAAAGGGAGAGAAAATCTGTTCAATTCCACATCAAAAATATCTTAAAAATTTGAAAGCTGAAAGGAATGCTCATAACCACTATGATTCCAGTCTTAATTTCAGTAGCTATGCATAAATTATACAGTAAAGAAAAAGGAGATTTTCTATACGAGAGAGAGAGAGAGACAGAGAGGGAGACTGGGAAGATGTCCATTTTAGCCATTTAGCAATGGACTGTTGTTGGGAATGTAAATTGGTGCAGCCACTATGGAAAACAACATGGAAACGCCTCAAAAAATTGAGAATTGAAATATCATACCATCTAGCAATTTCACTTCTAGGTATTTATCCAAAGAAGACAAAAACACTAATTCAAAAAAATATACACACTGTATGTTCATTATAACAATATTTACATTGTAGCTCAGTGGAAAATGTATGAACTTATCATATGAAGTAGCTTTAAATCCCATCTTTACTATTTATTTTAAAGATTCTGAGCAAAGTATTCTGTCTTATTGAGACTTAGTATCCTTTCCTATAAAAAAGTTAAAAATAACATTCCCTTTTTATTGAGTTGTTGTGAGGACCTAATGATCTGGACTCTTCAGAATGTTTAGCGCATTTTCTGGCACCTCATAGGTACCCGATACATAGTGTCCATTATTTATGCAAGTTATGTAAATTTCATTATATGTTTAAGATATGATTATAATGGGTTGTGTGTTCATGTTTTATTTACAGACAGTCTGTTTCTTCTATTGATCTAAAGTATTGAATTCATGGTAATCTGTTAATGTATCATTGAAATAGCCTATACAAATCAGAGTGACTAAATACTTTGATCAAATCACAAAAAAAAAAAAAAAAAAAAAAAATTCTCCATGGAAACAAAATGGAACAGTTCTGGTTTAAAGGAAAATAATGTGAAAGGATATCAACAGTGTGTGTCTCCGTGTGATCCAGGAAATGGATCTTCTACTGTGAGAATCCAAAGCATTAAGATAATACCTGTATCAGGCAGGAAATGATGCACCCCCTCCCCCCAATTCTCAGAGACAAAACTCTAGTCCATGCCATCACATGTGTATCTTCTGCTGTCCTGACATCTGCCATGTCCTACTTTGCATAAGCCATGGTGGATTCCTGTCAAATCACCCAAGTAATAATATAACCATCTGAAACATTAACAGAAGACTCTTCTGACATAAGCTGTCACACTTTGCGCAAATCAAGTTTGCTTATTAAAATAATTTAGTTTTTGTTCCGACTGTTCAACGTTGCCATTAGAACCTATGAGCAGTCTTATCGACTCTTCACTGCTATTAACAAGTCTTAATCGCTCAGAGATTCAGCACAGTAGGATATTGCAATCAGAGCAAATTCCCCATTTGATTCCAGCACAGAAGCTACCAATGAAACTAAGAGAGTGATAATACAAAATTCTCTAACTTCATCTCCTTTTCTTCCACTTCACTGTGAATAAAAATGAAACTATCATCCAGACTTACTTGTAAGCTGTTATTTCTTAAATTTGCAGTGGCTATTAATATCCAGTATCACCAAGGATTTAACTATATCTAAAATGTTACCATTACTTTAAAATTAAAAGCATCCCAACAATCAGCAGTTTTGCTTTTCAAAGTATATGACTTGTACATCTGGTTACCCAATCCAGTCGAGAGGCAATCGTTGTAATAGGTTCAGGTTGCACCATAGCACGACATCTGCTTTACAGTACACAATCTGACTCTGGATAGGAACCCTTGAAATGGAGTAATTATGCTTTCATTAACTTCAGAACAATTCCCATCAGCTGATATTTGGTCGCAAATGACAAACAGTTAATAAGTAAGTCGTCTGGATTATTTTCAAGTGGTCTTTTCTGGTGTTTGGGGGTTACTTTGGTAACAAGATTGGGTGTTTTTCTTTACCAAAAGTACACTCCTTATAATGTCATTCCATCAGTTGATTTCTCTTTTGCTACTGGAAATGCTTTTTTCTACTCACTCCCCATTGCCTTATTTTTCAAAACAACAATATTCCTGGGGTTTAAAAAAGGGTTAAATCATAAAGGAACATGCTTGCTAGCATCAATGGTCACTGATTTATGTTGAGTACTTTTGGTCAATTATTGTCTGAAAGACTAAATGTACCTCCTGGGTCCAGAACTTAGTCATACAAAGTGTCTGACTCACATTGCCAGAATTGACCATTAATTATGATGACCGCAGGTGGCCATCCATGTATATCTTAGCTTTTTCTGGAAAATGTGCAACATGAGGACTATTAGGGGTAAAAGTCCAGTGGTGAAAGAATAAGGAGAAAAATATTGCAAACTTGAAAGGCGCTTTAAAGTAGCTAATTCAACCTCTTTGATTTGGAAATCAGAAAACCTAGGGGAATAATCCTGACAAGCACATATATCTGGTATGTAGCTGCTTCAAGTCTAAGAACCAGTCCTCTCCCACTCTATGTTAGGTGTTGTCAACCCTGAGGGCACATTATAATTACCTTCAGTGCTTTTTAAAAATAAGAATTATTGATCCCCCTCCCCACAAAGTTTCTGATTTAATTGATCTGGGGCAGGGCCCAGAACTGGTGTTTCTTAAAAGCCCCCAGTTAATTCCAATATGTCTTCCCAACAATATCTATTTGTACCATCAGGAGAAATGTTTCTCTTCTCTTAGGATTAGAAACAGTTCGTTCTTATTTTGAGAAATGCATGCTCTGGACACTGAGGACCATGTGCAATACATTTCTCTTGTTGTCTTGGCTACCGGAATGCTTGGTGTGAAGTGTGCAGTGTCTGTATGGTCCTCCAGAACATACATTCCCTTCAGATTCAGTTTTAAGGCACTACACTTTCTTTCTTTGGCATTTTTTTTCCCTCACTGGTTTGTAATAACTGTTATTTTGCTGTTTTGTGTTTTGTTGGAAGCCACCTTTGAGGAATAACTTGGGACATCACAAAAGGTAAGGAACTAGTTCCCTAACTATGGATAAAATATAACACAAACATGTGCTTAAAAGCAGTGAGAGTCCTAAGTAAACTTTAGAATGGTTCTCTATCTATTACTTGGAATTCTGCAAACCCTTTAATATGGACAAAAATAAAAAGAGAAACAAGAGCACATATGCAATAGGAACAGCGGGCTAAGTGCTATGAGTGGGTGGGAAAAGGAGAAACAAGAATTGGAAAGCAGAAGGCATAGAAGTTGAGTGGTGGGAAGAGAGGAAGGGAAGCAAAAGGATGGCCGGTGTTTGATTACAGGGAATAACCATGGTCCTGAGTCTCACCAAATGATTGTACCAACTCTAGAATTCCTCTTTTTCTGGCAACATCATATGAAGTCCATCCTGCATCAGTAATTCTTGATTTACAAAATGCCAGCACTTTCGGTGGCTGAAAGACTTGCCCCTCACCATTTATAAATATGGGGCTTACATTTTTATATGAAACAATTTTAGATGACCTCCTAAATACACTTTGGGTAAGAAAATATTGTGGTGGTATTGGTGACTGCTAGTTTATGTTACCATCAGTAAAACAACAATTCTGATATGAAAGTCCGGGAAGATATATGTAAATATTAGAATGTGTTCATTTGAATCCAGAATGTGGACAATGAGTCCTATTTCATCCCATTGTTTTGGTATTGTATGTTTTAAGGAAACTGAGCAGAATTAGACTTTTGTATGGTGTGGTAAATTTACAAGCACACCTTGTTTTATTGTGCTTTGCAGAAATTGGGGTTTTTTTTTTTTTTTACAAATTAAAGATTTGTGGCAACCTTGTGTTGAGCAAGTTTATTGGCACCATTTTTCCAACAGCAATTTCTCACTTTGGGTCCCTGTCACATTTTGGTAATTCTAGCGATATTTTAGACTTTTAAATAATTATCACATATTCATTATCAGTGATCAGTGATCTTTGATGTTAATATTATAGTTATTTTGGGGCCATGATGAACTGTGCCCATTTAAGACAACAAACTTAATCAGAAATGTTGTGTGTTCTGAGTAATCCACCAACCAGCTGTCCTTCTGTCTGTCTCCCTCTTCTCTCCTATTCCCTGAGATGCAACCATATTGAAATTAAGCCAGTTAATAACCCTACACTGGCCTCCAAGTGTTCGAGTGAAAGTGAGAGTCACATGACTCCACTTTAAATCAAAAGCTAGAAATGATTAAGCTTATAATGAGGAAGGTACCTTGAAAGCTGAGACAGCTTGAAAGATAGGCCTCTTGTGCCAGTTAGCCAAGCTGTGAATGCAAAGGAAAAGTTCTAGAGGGAAATGCGAAAGTGCTACTCTAGTGAACACATGAATGATAAGAGAGCAAAAAGCCTTATTGCTGATATGAAGAAAGTTTGAGTGGTCTGGGCAGAAGATAAAGCCAACCACAACATTCCCTTAAGCCAAAGCCTAACCCAGAGCAAAACCCAAACTCTTTTCAATTCTGTGAAGGCTGAGACAGATGAGGAAGCTGCAGAAGAGAGTTTGAAGTTAACGGAGGTTGGTTCATGAGATATAAGGAAAGAAGCCATCTCCGTAACACAAAAGTGCAAGGAAAAGCAGCAAATGTTGAGGTAGAAGATGCAGCAAGTTATCCAGAAGATCTAAGATAATTAATGAGGGTAGCTATGCTAAACAACAGATTTTCGGTGTAGGTAAAACAGCCTTCTATTGGAAAAAGATCCTATATAGGACTTTCATAGCTAGAGAGAAGTCAGTGCTTGGCATCAAAAGCTCAAATGAAGGACAGTTTGACTCTCTCGTTGGGGGCGAATGCAGCTGGTGACTTGAAGTTGAAGCCAATGCTCATTGACCATTTCAGAAGTCCTAGGGTCTTGAAGAATTATGCTAAATCTACTCTGCCTGTGCTCTATAAATGGAATAAAGCCTAGATGGTAGCCAATCTGTTTACAGCATGGTTTCCTGAATATTTTAAGCCCACTGTTGAAACCTACCCTTCAGAAAAACGTATTCTTTTCAAAATATTACTCCTAATTGACAATGCACCTGGTCATGTGACAGCTCTGATGGAGATATACAATGAGATTAATATTTTTATGCCTGCTAACACAGCAATGCATTCTGCAGCCCATGAATCAAGTAGTAATATCCAAGTCTTATTATTTAAGAAATTTATCTTATAAGGCTATTGCTGCCATAGACAGTGATTCCTCTGATGAATCTGAGCAGAGTAAATTGAAAATCTTCTGGAAAGGATTCACCATTCTAGATGCCATTAGGAACATTTGTGATTCATGGGAAAAGGTCAACATATCAACATTAACAGGAGTTTGGCAGAAGTTGATTCCAACCCTCATGGGTGACTTTGACAGTGTTAATATTTCAGTAGAGGAAGTACCTGCAGATGTGGTAGAAATAGCAAGAGAACCAGAAGTAGAGCCTGAAGATGTGACTGAATTTCTGCAGTCTCATGATAAAATTGTAACGCATAAGGAATTGCTTTTTATGGATGAGGAAAGAAATGGCTTCTTGAGATGGAATCTACTTCTGGTGAAGAGGCTGTGAAGATTGTTGAAATGACAAGAAAGGATTTAGAATATTACAAAAACTTAGTTGATAAATCATTGGCACCATTTGAGAGGCCTGACTACAATTTTAACTTAAAAAAATTTTATTAAATATTTATTTTTGAGAGAGAGAGAGAGAGAGAGAGAGAGAGAGAGAGAATGAGTGGGGGAGGGGCAGAGAGAGAAGGAGACACAAAATCTAAAGCAGGCTCCAGGCTCTGAGCTGTCAGCACAGAGCCCAGGGCCCAAGCCCACCAACTGTGAGATCATGACCTGAGCTGAAGTCAAGATGTTTAACTGACTGAGACACCCAGGTGCCCCTGCTCCAATTTTGAAAGAAGGTCTACTGTAAGTAAAACCCTATCAAGCAGTATTGCATGCTACAGAGAAAGTGTTCACAAAAGGGAGAGTTAATTGCTGCAGCAAACTTCATTGTCTTACTTGAAGAAATTGACACAGTCACCTCAACCTTCAGCAACCACCACCCTGACCAGTTAGAAGCCATCAACACTGAGGTAAGATTGTGATTTGCTAAACCACAAAAAGATTGTGATTTGCTAAAAGCTCAAATGATGGTCAGCGTTTTTTAGTGATAGTGATAGTATATTTTTAAATTCAGGAATGTACATTTTTTCAGATATAATGCTAAACTTAATAGACTGCGGTATAATGTAAGCATAACTTTTATATGCACTGGGAAACCAAAAAATTTATTTGACTCACTTTACCGAAGTATTTGCTTTATTGTAATGATCTAGAACTAAACCTGCAATACCTCCAAGGTATCCTTATATAAGTTTTAATAAACTTTTATATAGTTCCATTTATCAACATTAATTGTCTCAGTTAAGATCTTACATGGAAATAAAATAGCTCCGCATCAAAGCCCTAGAAAAATGGCTCAAATTGATTCTAATAAAAGGCTGTTGTTTTAACAATTATGGCTTATAATTCATTTTGATTTTGTGGCTTTTAAATCAGCAACAGTTTCAAGGGCTTCATTCATATCTGATGTTTGAATTTCAAATGGAAATAAAGATGGTAACCTAGTTCACTACTTTCTACCTAGCAATTAAGAGTGTTTGGCACATAACATGTGCTCAAGAAAATGTTACAGAACGCACAAAGATTAGCTTTGAGAGCACAAAGTGATATTAAGGAAAGGGAAAATGAAAACATTAAGAGAATAAATAAGTACAATGAGTACTAGCATATTTGAATTGGGTTTCTGACATTGAAATCCTTGCAAAATTTAGAAATAACATTTATATTTTATGAAAGTAAATAAAATGAGAAAACAGGCATTGAAGATTTAGGCTTATTTTCCATAAATATATATTATATATATCAAAACAAATTATCTCATCAAATACATCATTAGTATAACATATAGCAACAGACTAGATTATAATTGTTAAGAACTCATTTTTACTCAATTTTACTCTTTTATATTTTCTCAAAAATATCTTCAGTTGAACTTTACCAACCATCTGATGAGGTAGACGTAGGATTTAATGTTAAGGACCCTAAGGTTTAGAATTAGGAAGTCTTATGCTTAAAGTTTGTTCTGCTCCGGGTTTGGGGTTTTGTACAATGCTCCTTTCTGCTAGTTATTGTAAAAGTGATTTTCATCACACTGACCTCATAATGCAGATGTTTATAAAATATAAATACATCGAATATAAATACACTTAGCATAAAATATAAATACAACTAACATAAATAAATGCTCTAGCACGAAATAAAAGACAGCTGTAGCATCGGAACCAAAAAAGTAGAAGAGGTCTCTGAGAAGCTGTTCCTTACAGGTTTAGAAAAATCACAAAAGTTCTGCTGGCTAGACAGAATAGCAAGCCGAACTCTAGGGGAGTGAGTCAAGGGGAAAGGTATACCGTCACATACATGTAGCCTCCCCAGTGATGCAAGCTTCCAACTGAAGTCCTGTTCAATTCAAACTCCTCTAAAACTATCATGGCTGTTACATGCTCAGGCAGACTGTGAGCGGGGTGAACTGAAGAGAAAATGCACCCTGATGTTTAGTGCCTCATCAGCATTATGTACGTGTATATTTTGGGAGAATGAACCCTGTCAGGGAACACACTTCCCATTTCTTCTCCCGAGAAAACGGGTCCTATATCCGCCTAAAAGGCAATAGTAACTATCATGGAAGAACTCCCTTTGGCCTAAGAAAGGCAAAAAGGGCGCATTTTAGGAGCTTTCCAACAAAAAATGTGTAAAGAGGAAATGCAAATAGAACTCTTTAGAGTGACATTTCTCAATCTTCATTTTAGCACACGATTTCCAAAAGAGATGTTTTAATTTGCTTTAAAGATAGTGAGCTTATTCTGTCAGGAAACAAGAAGAAAATGTTTTAAAATGAAAGACAGAGTGCTACAACATTGTAAAATTTGTAACACTTTCTTAGGAACAATGATCTTTGTTTTTCATCCTCATTAACAGTGTTCATGGGAGAAGAAGGGCCTTGCCATATATATCTTACTGTTGGTGTTGTTGTTACTAAAGAAAATACAGTCTGGATAATGAACCAGTGTCTTTTCATCTTGAACCACCTAGGTTAATTAGTGAAGCATTCATACAATTTATAAAATATTCATACTAAGAAATATCTATAGTTCTGGGAACACGCACACGTATTAAATGTGTAAAACATTAGGCACTTGCTATATAGCAAACTGACACTGAAGGAGTAAAAATGTCAAGGATCCCAAATCCCTATGTGAACGACTTTTATCATTCACTGTAAAAGAATGCTAATAGAGTGTCCAGAGAATACCTTTGTATATCAGATCCAATGTTCCTTGTGATTCATTCCACTTACATTTTAAAGCTGTTGATAGAAGGTGAGTATGGGATGCATCAGGGAGAAAACATGCAGAGGACATGCAAATGTTCTGCAACTCACTTTGTACTTGCCTTACACAAAAATGAGATGACATAGGAAATACTATCTCAGTGGTCACATTCTTTCAAATTAAAACCTCTCATGTTTGTCAATTATTTAAATCCCACCCGTCCCTTGACCCCTTGAATTCCTAAAAAAAAAAAGTTCCTCTAGACACTAAATGACTACTTTACAAGTGTATCCATAGATTTATTTTCTTAAGCTTATTTATTTACTTTGGAGAGAGAGAGCAGACACAGGTGCACAAGCAGGAGAAAGGCAGAGACAGAGGGAGAAAGAGAATCCCAAGCAGGCTCCATGCTGTCAGCACTGAGCCAAAATCAAGAGTCAGACGCTTTACTGACTGAACCACCCAGCCACCCCAGGATGTCCATAGATTTAATTGTGAGGTGGGTGTGTTCACAGATTTTCAGATTCTGCATCTTTGGTGTTTGACATAAAAACAACAAAGAAATGAAAGTTCTGTTAAATCAGACATTCATTAGTCTCCCTAACTGCCTTTAAAGGGAAAATCTATTATGTGCCATTGCACAATGAAATGAAGATACTGAAAAAAAAATATCCACTCCAACATGTATTGATGACTGCCCAAAGCATTCTTTGGAGGACTGTCTAAATATTAGCAGCAAACACCAAAGAAACAGAATTCTTCAAGAACTCATGGTTTGGTCTGAACAAGATACTTATAAATGAAGTATCTCTCTATTAAGATTCTTAGGCTGCTTCCAAGTGTTCTGAATTAATTATTTTTACCTTGTCAAATTTTTTTGTTCTTCCTTTTGCATACATGATAGGAATGTTGAGGGATTTTTAGGTACCTCATTTAGTACCAGAGAAGTTCAACAGTCTTAATGAAGACAAAATAATGATTTCTCAATAACAAGTAGAGACCCTTCATGCCTGATAGGAAAGGATACCTTATCCTATTAAATTATCATCCACTATAGTATAGTTTACACCATAGGTTTTATGGTATAAAATTGTAGACTACACAAAGAAAACCTTTTGAAGTTTCAGTCATATATTCAGATGTGCATGTCATAACTTTTCAAATCCAGAAATAAGTAACAGGAATCTTTTATGGATAAAGACTAAGAGAAGCATTAATGCAAAGTAGTCCAGTTCAAAGTCAAATTACTACATGATGGTTACTGTCCTATTTTTTATAGGATATAAAAAATTATACTATTTTAATGAATGAAAAGTCTCCCTAAAGTGTTTAGAAAGTCACTTCAATGACATTTCTCAACTTCAGAAGAGAAGATATATCTGTCAATAAAATGACACCAAAATCATATTTTATAAGGGTTTTAGATTAACACGTGCTTTTGAAGGATGACATTATAGGATCTTAATATCTATAATCAGAAAGTCTTTTGCTCTTAACTTGCAAGGCAATAAGTTTAAGAATTAATTTTGTCTGCTATAAAGCTGGCTTGCCTTTAATCTTCAGATTTAATAGGTCTCTTTTCGCTGAATGTTTTAGGCAGGTAATTGAGGAAATAGTCCACATTCCCTTTCAGTCAACATAAAATGACATTGAAATGTCTTCAAATGTTTCCAGGAAATTCATGCTAAACAGTCTCTGTTATATTTGATATTGAGTAACAGCAGAAATCCCTGTATCTAACAAAGCCTTTCCTATGATTGTATGTAATGAAGCCACGTGCTCGTGATAACTTACTTTACTCATTAAGATGTTGCAAAACTAAGCAGGCATAAAATGCATATAAATTAATGTGTGGACATGTGATGATTTATACAATGGAGGATATCACACATGCCATATGTTCTTTCCTCCAAATGAAATTTCCAGTGTAATTTCGAAGCCAGATTCCTAAAAAGAAACCAGACCAAGATAAAACAAACAAACTAACCAGAATGATTGTCCTTGGTTTGCTCTGATGGACATCTTGATTCAGGCTTTCTGCCATTATTTATGTCAATGGAAATCTTGAAAAATCATCTGCTCAGTAAATTTTGTAAAGTGCACAAAAAATATGCATGGAACATCGGAAACCGGCAAATGACCCTTTCCAAAATAGATCCTTCCAGGAATCTTTGAGACTGTTCACATTTAGAAGCGGCAGTGGTTACATTAAGGACTTATGAAAGGGTTCCAATTCTGAAATGCTTTCAATGCTTGTGGATAACTGGCAACTTCTTTCTCTTTTATTAAAAGTACTCTGCCAGAAAAGCCTTCTTCAGTCAAAACAAACTTCCACTTAAGAGCAGTTTTTTTTTTTCTAAACATTTTCATAAAGTAAATAGTGAAGCAGCTTTTTCTCTTCTCCTGTCTTTTTTTTTTTTTTTTTTTTTTTTTCTGTTAGGAAGTGAGATTTTTGTTTGGCCAGGAACAACTGTGATTTGGGCTGTCTTTTTTAAGTTTAGTTATTCTTTCAAGGTTCTGAATTTTCTTATATAGGTGCCCAGAGGCAAGTAGAAGCATTTTTGTACATACAAAGTAGATAAGCAATGTAGGAAAGATGCTCTAATGGACCGTTTCTCTGCTCCCCTCATCTAGCCTACAGCATTTTATCTGTTCTGCAAGTATTACAGTTCATCTGAAAAGACATCTTTTACCATTGTTTTTAGACTTAGCATTCTTTTTGTTTTCAATTTCTTATTTTCAACAGCTGAAAATTGGATGCTTAAACTTTCTCATCAGACCTTCATCTTTTGAATGAGAAATGATCATTTTTGGAAAGATAAAGTGGCTTTACCTTTGCAATTATTTAAATCTACTTATGGTATTTTTTTAACAGTACAGGTGGGAGTGGGATAGGAGGAAAGAGTGAGAAGTAGTCTGCATCACACATAGAAGGCCATGATGTGTATTCACTAGGAAAGCAAAATAACGTGCTGTTTGGTCACATCTAACCACACACTGAACTGTTGCTGGAGGGAGAATATACTTGTCTCACTTTAAAGTGACCTCGTCGGCTAATGTTCACAGCTGTGTTAATGAGCTTAAAGAGGGTACCGTATTCACTTTTGTTGTTGTTGGTAAGTTTATTTATTTTCAGACAGAGAGAAAGAAAGAATGAGTGGTAGAGAGGCAGAGAGAGAGAGAGAGAGAGAGAGAGGGAGAGAGAGAGAATCCCAAGCAGTTTGCATTGTCAGCACAGAGCCGGACACAGGGCTCAAACTCAGGAACTGTGAGATCATGACTGGAGCCAAAACCAAGAGCTGGACACTTAACCGACTGAGCCACCCAGGCGCCCCTGTTGTTGTTGTTTTTAACCCAAAGGAATAACAACTGAGATGGAGTGGTTTTCAAAGAAGGCAAGGACATTTGGGGACTGCTCCACAACAGCAACCTTTTCAAATAGCCAAATCGTTTCCTTCTATTTCAGGGACACATTTACAAGCAGAGACTACTGTTCATTTTTTTTTTTTTTTGCCCCCATTAGGTATTAGAAAATGCCTTCACAGATGAATTGCTAAGAAATAGCGGGGGTCCGGGCCAGTTCTCTTGCATTTTTGGTCTGTAAACTCACTGTCGTAGTATTCCATTCTTCTCCAACAGGCTCCATCCTCCCCAGTAAAGGGGCATGATGTACATGCAGGATAAAACTATCATCTCCTTAAACAAATGTCCTTTTCAAAAGTATGATATAAAGCAGACCTAGAAAGTCTGCTGCTATAATGATTTCATGTTTTGCTGATCCTGGGTCTTTTCTTCTGAAAGGCTTTTTAGTGGTCCCCAGTGAAAAGTTGAGATCAGCATTTAAATGCGGGTCTATCTTTTTTAACATACTTTAAGTCCTCAGAAGTCACTAAGTCTCAGTGGCTTTGAGAATTTATAAGCATATCTAGGATGTTAAGAATACCTTCTATGTCTTTTTTTTTTCCTCCTGCAAAATTACATTAATTGGAATTTGTATTTTTTCTTCCCCTTTGTGATTTGAAGGAAACATACTACAGAATAAAATTTGTTCAAGACCATTTCTATGTGTGAAGCAGCTCTCCCCAGACAGTTAGGGACCAATTATAGGAGTTTCCTCTATTCTTTGGATTTTTACAGCTGATGTACACTACTTCCTCTCCCAGGTAACAGCAGCATGCACTTGTGCAATGAGACACAGAAAAGAAAAAAAAAAAAAAAAAAAGGAAAAAGTAATTATGTCGTTCCTTGTTACGTGCAATAACCAGCATTTGGTTAGGATGCTTGTATGAGTTTTAATTTTAAGTGAAAAGATTAAGGCAAAAGAAACCAACATTCTCTTTAAAATTACCACTTTTCTGAATCAATCAACATATTCATTTGCATTTAAAACTTGGCATTTTGTGCTTCAGTCATATTTTTCTTACAGGTCCTTTGAAGTCCTTCTCTACATTCTTTACTTGTCATAAAGACATTTTTATTTACCATTAAAAGCCCAAGAAAAATTGATCAAGGCCTGGAGGTTTCATGTTCTTAAAGGCTTGAGTTTACATGTTAAATTGCAAAAATACAGCTACTGAAAACTATCCAGGGATGAATGTAATAAATAGACAAGTTCCTTTGATGTTCAAAAATGTATTATGTGAAGTTTTTCATTCCTAGGATAGAAAACTATCCCATGATCTTGTCAGTTCTAATCAAGCATGGAATCATCCAATGAAACAAACTTTTACTGAGCATCTACTACAGGACTACAACTAGGATGAAGCAAGGGAGGTGCCATGGTTCCCCCCACACCCACCGCTCCCAGGGTGGTACTCAAACCTGAACACCCAAGTCTCTGCCCTAATCTGCTCCAACCCCAATAACCCTGTGACTCTATTTATGAAGCAATCAGGTGCCAAGAGTGTTACTAGATCTTTTGAAGTAATATTAATGGAGTAAGTATGTGGGAAAGTGCTAAGATAGAGATCTTTCCTCCTAGAACTTGTGGTCCTTCAAAGGCTACCTTCATACTATCGGTATGAAGACAGCAAGCATAGTGGAACAAGGACACGTGCGCCCACTGCTTGTTCCTCAGTGGGGGTTCTGCTTCTCCCCCCTAGTTCTGTTGTATCAAACGTGCTATTTTTAATGTTTCTAAGTCTCATTTTCATTTTATTTGTGAAAGGTGTACAATAGTGCCAGCTTTACAGATGTGATGATAATTCAATGAGATAATCTTTCAAACATGGTGCCCATGTTCTTGTGGTCATCATCACTTTTACAAGAAAGTAAAGGAACAAACCTGAACAAACATCCACTTTCATAAACAACAAAGTAACATTACAGGGAAAATCAAACTATAAATATTAATAGCTATGAGTTTTTATTTGATTTTTTGGGATTACTTATTAACCTAAACTCACAAAGAAATTGCAATTTCCATTTCCATGAAGAAAAACTACTTTAAAATCTTATTACTTAATAGTTAACTAATTAACAGTCTATTTTCTAATATTAACTTGAAAATAATCTAAGATTATTAACTTTAAAACTAGGCAATGGCAGTAGTGAAATTACATTTGTATAGAGTTTTAAAAACTCTGCTTTTAGCTAGAGAATTTCACACAAATTATTGTATTTAATCCTGACAAACACTGGAATGTATTTTTATCCCCATTTTATGGATAAAGAACCTAAGACTCAAGGTTACAGAACTTCTTACTGGCAGGAATATCTGACATTCACCTTTAATGACAAAATTCTGAAAATAAATGCTTATAAGGGTCATATGTAGGGAGGAATATTTTCAGTCCTTATTTTAATGATAAAACATAATTTTAGTTTTAATCAAAACAAAAATTCTAAAGCATTGCTTTCCATAATATGTCCAAAAAATCATAACTAATAGAGATTGTTACACTTATTAAGCCATATATTGACTGCATTGACAAGTAAAATGAACACGTAATGAAGATAACTTGAACAAATGTTACCAAGAAACATAATCACTGGTTTCTTATTTCTTTCAATGGCCCCACGTTGCTCCCCCACCCTTGGTTTTGCTAAATCAATAAGTATAATTTATTTAACTCATGTGATTCTTAACCACAATACACCAAAATAAGTGCCTGTAATTATATCAGGGAGTGAGAATAACGATTTGTAAATATGTAGAAAACCATCTACAGTTAATGCATACTTGTTAACTTACCAAAAAAAAAAAAAAAAACCACACACTGGAAAATCAGAGAAACTAGAACTCGCCCTTTGCAACCACAGGCATTCACACGCCCGACAATAACTCTAGGAAGACTATATCTTTCCATGGCACAACTATTTGCAACAAGAGTTAGTAACTAATCCCTTTTAATCCAACCTGCCTGCTACACTAGCTTAGCCTTATCTCACCAATTTTAATTGTGACTCTCCTCTTCCCAAGACCTTCCAATTACTCTCCACTGTCCACTGCATAAATAAAACTTTATCTATGGAAAAAACTGAATTCAACACTCCCCATATAGGACTTATGCTGTGCACGGCCTTGTCTTCTTCTTTTACCTATTTTAACCCAGAAAAGTTCTCCATTTTTTAAAAATCCAGTGCAATGCTTATCCTCTTCTTGAGGCTTCTTCTCTTTGGCCTCCTGGTTTCTATCACATTTGTGGGTTTTAGCTCTGTACTATCTTGAAATAGGTCCATTTATTATTGTGTGTTCTGTTACTAGAGACAAACTTCTGGTAAGTAAGACAGAATCTTTTTTCATGTTTATATTCCCCCATTGCAGCTTAATACAACACTGTGCATACAGCAGGTGACCAAAAAAATATTGAAGAAAAAAATAACATTTCTTCTTCTTTAGGGATATTAATATTTAATGTAGTGAGGGAACATGAGCGTATTTCCTAACTCCCTTGCCATTTCTCCTTATGGGTTGCTGGATGTGGGTATATGTGTCTGAGCAATGCATGGGGAATGGGGTCAGTTTTTCCTGGTAAATCAATAGCTGTAACTTCTTTGATGACTGGTTTGAAAGAAATGGGCATGATTCCGACTTGGGTAGGAAATCTAAGAGAAAGCACTGCATTCTAAAATCCTATAATGTTAGAACTGGAAGACCTCATCTGATCCAAGGACCTCATTTCATACGGCAACTAACAGTGGGGAATACTTCCCTTTTAGAAGCTGGGAAAGCTTTTTGCTCAATACTTAGAGGAAGAAAAAAAATGATCACTAGAGGAAGAAAAAAAACCTTATCAATCGATCAAACTGAGGCAAATCATAATCAGGAGAAAAATGTCATTAAGCTCAGGGACTTTAGGCGTTTAAGGCCTTGTAAAGACCTCAGAAAGTAACAGCCAGTAGAGCTGAAGGAATATCTCCACTCAATTCTGGACCACACTCTTTTTTAAGGCATCAAGGCTCAGGTACACCCAGGGTTCCCATATCATCATTGTGCCTAAAGAGATAATTATTTATTTATTTATTTATTTATTTAATTTTAGGGAGAGAGAATGCATGCTAGTTAAGGAGAGAGACAGGGGGAGAGAGAGAATCTTAAGCAGACTCCACACTCAGTGCACAGCCTGATGTGGGGCCTGATCCCACCACACTGGGATTATGACTTGAGCTGAAATCAAGAGTCAGACACTCAACCTACTGAGCCACTCAGGAACCCCTAAAGAACTAATTCGTCTGTTGCAAGATGATGCAAATGAATTAAAAGATTCTTAAAAATATTTTTTTACCTCTTGGGGCACTTGGGTGGTGCAGTCGGTTAAGCATCTGACTTCGGCTCAGGTCGTGATCTCACGGTTCATGAGTTTGAGCCCCGCATGAGGCTCTGTGCTGACAGCTCAGAGCCTGGAGCCTGCTTCGGATTCTGTGTCTCTCTCTCCCTGCCCCTCCATCACTCATTCTCTGTCTCTGTCTCTCTCTCTCTCTCTCAAAATAAATATTAATATATATATATATATATATGTATATATATATATATTCCTTAAAACACTCATCCGAATTATAGAAGAGAAATTGCAATGTTTCACAAGTTCCCTCAAATTTCGCCTTCTCATAAGTAAAGAACTTATAAGACCTTTCTGTGTTGTACTTGCTTCAGGAATTATGTTTTACATTAAATAAAAGCACAAACTGCCTTTTGAAGTGAGACCATTCCATACCCCACAAGAAACCTGTATGCTTTACTGTTGATAGGAGGCAGAACTCTGCCAAACCGTGAACTAATGAATTAGAATTTGGCAGCACTCCATGCCTGACACAATTTAGTTCAAATTTATGAAATCTACTGCTTCCGGAAATCCACTTGTGCCTAAGGCCTCTCTGTACCTTTCAGAGTAAAAAGCATGACATTGCTAGACTTCTGGTTTTACCTTATTGATGAAGAAAGAATTATGAACAACATATGTTTTCTAACTTAAATCTCTAAGCATTTCTTCAATTTTGCAACAACAACGGTAAATCAGTTGAAATCAGCATCTCTTTGGGTAGATGATAACAGAATATTTCTAAATCTCTGATTAAATCCCCTTAGACATGATAGGCTTAAGCATCTCAAGAAAATGTCTGCTGCCACAAAATGATTGATGACCTTTTGGAAAGGAAGGAATATTAGCTTTGTTCAAAGGCATGTTGTCTTGTCTTTTTACTCTTAAAACAAAAACAGCACCTTTTTTTCTTTTTTCCCCAAGCAAGATGAAAAATAAAACCTTCTATCAATCAATGAGAAAAAGAAATATCATTAATGCTACTTTAAAACTCACTTTCTTTGGGGAAACCTCCTTCAAAATTATACTCCAGAAATAAGAACGAGGAAGATGAGAGAGTGTTACATTTTAAATACCTAGAAAGAATAAATCTAGGATGCTAATTGGAGGACTGAGGCTCAGATCTCAATGAAGCAGTGCCTTCTGTCAAAATGCATATATGACTACTTCTCTTCTTACTGAATTGGAAGAGGTTAGCTACTGCCCCGGGCCCCCACATCTCCGTGTGGCATTCCAGATACTTCCCCAACTAACCCTAATCAGTGCCACCTTGACCTTCCCTGTGCCTCTTTCTCACCTCTAGGCTCTATGGCCATGCCATCCTCTCCTCTTATCTTGTGTGCCCAGGGGTACCTTCATGGCCCTATGACCCAGGTCAAGCTCCTCTTTCTAATCTTGTCTAACAGAGCGACTTGTCCTTCCCACAATATATTTTTTAAATTTACAGCACTTCTCACAACATACTTAACTTGTTTAAATGTACTCTCTATTTGTAAAATTGTGAGCTGTATGAGCTTCTCACCTAAGAAAGCTGTGTCATTTTCATCCTTGCATACTTTGACATGCCTTACATATTTACGGTATTCCACAGATGTTGATGAAAACAACAACAACAACAAACAAAACTTTAATGTCTATCCTTTTGCTTTCCCTCTGGTTTCTTGTCTATAGTTACTGGAGATTTACCATTTGCTGAAAAATACACTTACAGTATAATAGGCACTGATGAAAAATTTAGTTCACCCTGAAATAACTAAATCGCCAAGGGAAATCATTTTGTATGAATGACAAAAGCAATAGCAGTCTCATTTGGCCTTGTGACCTTAGAATTAAAGACACACAATAAACACACACATATACTTGGGCATCTCGTTCAAGGCATATATTGTTTCATGCAACTAATTTCAAAAGAACTGGTGCATTGAATTGAAACAAATGTAAGGAAGGAGAGAATAAAAATAAACAAACTTACAATGACAGAAAGTTCTCCTCCTGTAAGATATAAAAAGTAAATGTATAAAATAATCCACTTCCAGTTTAGAATATGCAAGGGATACTACCTTGGTTTGGTAATTCATGCTGTATTAAGAAGTGTTATCCCTTGGGGCGCCTGGGTGGCGCAGTCGGTTAAGCATCCGACTTCAGCCAGGTCACGATCTCGCGGTCCGTGAGTTCGAGCCCCGCGTCGGGCTCTGGGCTGATGGCTCAGAGCCTGGAGCCTGTTTCCGATTCTGTGTCTCCCTCTCTCTCTGCCCCTCCCCCATTCATGCTCTGTCTCTCTCTGTCCCAAAAAGAATAAATAAACGTTGAAAAAAAATATAAAAAATAAAAAATAAAAAATAAATTGTTTAAAAAAAAGAAGTGTTATCCCATAATGATTTCTTTTTACCTAATTTTCATCGCATTCTCTTAATGTATGTCTTCTGTCAAAGGGATTTTACTTTCCATACACATGATTTTCAGTTTTGTATTTTGGCATCCTATCTCGGTGTATCAGATATTTCACAGTGTCTCACTAACTTGCCTCTTAAAACTTATATCGGTTATTTTTCAGAAGCAAACTAAAACTGTCTGGAACTGAATGCAATAGGCCAGCAGGCTCAAGTAATTCCAGCATCACTTCTAAATCTCTCAAAACGTTTTCAGAGATAGTTCAATGCTTCCGGCTTGTCTAATTCTTTTAAAACCTGTTATAAGGTTTTGGTTAAGTGATTGCTGGATATTATTGTATCAGAGGCTAGAGCGTTACATTAAGCGTGGGAAGATTTCCAAATGGGAAAGAGAGAGGTATAGAAAACAAATTTTATTTACATGGAAATTGGATTATAACCTTCGTCATAATTACCAAATGTATGGAAAGCAAATATCTTGTATTTTTTATAACAATGGAGCATACCCTAGATGCATGATGTCTTCCATTAGGTGATTTTATTTTTAAGCCATCTTCTCTCAACTCCCAGAGGCAGTCTCCTTTTTCCTTCTGTATTTGCTGAGGAATTACTCACTGTTGACAGAAGCTAGATACCCTAAAGGAAATATCCAGAATACTAAGAACTGTACGAAGAGGAGTAAAACATTGGACTCACTCTGAAATAACCAACAAAAGAAGCTGTTTTGTGGGAATAAAAAAAGGCAAGATCAAACTCATCTGCCTTTAGGTGTCTGAATTCTATCAATAACTAAGAATCCAAGTCAAATACTAATATGAATGGCAATGTATGACTGTTTCGGAGCTTTTCAGCTTGTTCTGACTGCTTAGAGCATCTACTTCCCTGATTTTCTTCTGGCTGGCCAATTTCATTCTTCAAGCCTCAGCTCAAATACCATATCATTAAGGAGATGAGCCCATATAATATATCGTTCCTCTCAATCTCTAACACATTTCCTCAGATTATTTAACATTACCTGATATTACTTTTTATTTATTTCCTTCTTTGCTTTATAAAAGAAGTTCCTAATCTTTCATTTTATCCCCTGTATCCTTGGTACCTACATCAATGCCTGATATATATAGAATATTAATTGACTGAGGAAACACCCACCTTTATGGGTATTAATAGATCTTAATTGCACCGTACCTGTTTGTATTTATTCCTGCCCTGACACTGTGTGTGTATTATGTATGTGTGTGTACATGTTTATATTTACATTTATATTTATATTTATATATCACCTGGACCACATCACTCTCTGGATTTATGCAATTTAAAAATCTCCTCTACTAAACTATGAACTTCTTGACAGCTGGGTTTTCTTTTATTTGTTTTTGAAATATGCATGTTTCAAAGACCTAGATACACAAAGTGCTCAAGTAATATATTTTTTTAATTTTTTTTAATTTTTATGCATTTTTGAGAGAGACACAGACAGACAGAGCATGGCCAGGGAAGGGGCAGAGAGAGAAGGAGACACACAATCTGAAGCAGGCTCCAGGCTCTGATCTGTCAGCACAGAGCCCGATGCAGGGCTCAAATTCATGAACCGCAAGATCATGACCTGAGCCAAAGTCCGACATTTAACTGACTGAGCCACCCAGGTGCCCCTCAAGTAATATTTTTTAAACAAATGAATGTAAATTACATTAACGGCAAGTTTAAGAACGATTATTTCTTCTTTACCCAGAAGCTTAAAAAACGTTCAGTTTTCTAAAGTCTCTGAGATGGCATATAGCACTGGCCTGCACTGTGAGAAAACTCTACTGACCCCCAAGCCCATGCAAGATCATGCAAAAGTGTTTATAATTCCAAACAATTTCTTTTATTGAATAGAAATTGGATAGGAAATAAAACACACCATGTGAGATAATGAAATAGTAGTAGAATTACGGATGTGGTCTGTTTTTCGGTGATAATACATATTAAAGATATTTCTCTGGTGATCAGAAGGGCACTTAGCAGAAGACAACTTAAGAGTGGCACATAAACACAGATTTTTGTTAAAGTTTCAAACTTGAGTTTGAAACCTTAATGGGCATCATCATTTCTTCATTGCCAGCATAATTCTCTCAGTCTGGGCTCTGGCAGAGAAATCAAACAACTCTCACTGCAACCTGGGGGTTGACATTAATTAAAAACATAAAATCATAAAGCATCTGTGGTGAGTTTAGATGCCAAATGAGATGAAGCGATTTTAAAAGTAAACTTCTTACAAAGGTAACTGAATGTCAGAATCTTATGCTTTTCTCTAAAACAACGATAATTACCATGTCTCTCTGTAGTACATCGAATACACACTCCTATAATTGACGTAATTGGTATCACTAGACCTTTTAATGTTTCTATGAGACGAGTTACAAGGATAAGGGTCTCAGTGCTTATTTTAGGCCCCAAGAAAGTAAATACATCTGCTTCTTCATTTTGTTTCACACAGTTCAGCAGTGCCCCCTTACCCGCAGTTTCACTCCCTGAGGTTTCTGTTACCTGCAGTCAACTGTCGTCCAGAAGCAGATGATCCTCTTCCTGACATATCCTCAGGTCAATGGTAGTCTAACACTACATCACAATGTCTGTGTTATTCACCTCCCTTCATCTCATCATCTCGCATCATCACAAGACCACATTCATACAGCTTTTATCACAGTATGTTGCTACAATTGTTCTATTTTATTATTATGCTTTCATCTCTCACTGTGCTTAATTTATAAATTAAACCTTATCATAAGTAGATATGTATAGGAAAAAAACATACAGAGAAAGTTCGGCAATATCTGCGGTTTCAGGCACCCACCAGGTTCTTAGAACATATCCACCATGGATAAGAGGGGACTACTATATAAGCTAATAAAACAAAGTATCTATTCATTTCCATATATCCTGGGCTCAAGTGTTTATGTAACAAACAGAGAACAGGAATGAGAAGCACTGACTTCCTTTTTAATGAAAGGATGAAAGGCCCCAAAGCATGGATACCAAAAAAAAAAAAAAAAAGTTTTTGTTACAGCCTTTACCCTTATGAGACATGGTAAGTGGGACTGACTTCTATGGTGTTTTTACTAGACCTATCTAACCTTAAGACCACTGAATGAATGATATACGCAAAAGATACACAAACTGCCATGTTGAAATGACACTAGTTTAGTTCCTAACAACAAGAGGAAATAACCATCTCCCTGTAGTCCAAAATAACATCAGGCTAAAGAAACGTATCACTCTATTTATGGATAATAAGATAGACAACAGTCCAGTGACAGTATCTTTAATGTTCAAAAAAACCATGAAAGGAAATATTATTACTTCCTCTCTTATGGATGAAGCAATTGAAGATCAGCAAAATAAGATGATTTCTTCAAGATCATACAACTGGAAATTGTTGAAAGGAAGGAAGGAAGGGATTTGAATGGGAGGATATTAGAGAATTAGGTCGCCATGTAGAGTGATCAACTGTCTTGACTGATGGAGACCTGGGATTTTTGGCTAACCTGGGACAGGCATGGTTAAAGGATGAGAGGAGGCCAACCTATGCAGAGACATAAAATCTACTGCAAGGAGTTTAAAATTTATTCTAAAAGAAAAGGTTTGCCACTGAAGACTTTTCCACAGGAATAACACGACTTGACTCGAGGCCAGTGTGGTCTGTCACAACTGGCACACTATTGGCACACTGGCCCTTCATAGCACTTGTTGAAATCAAATGGAATTTACAAAAAGAAAAGCAATCGGATGAGTTCTTGAACCTCAAGTAGAAAATAATGGAGGTCAGAGAAACAAGACTGCACCCTAGAAGGTGAAGGTAAAATGTTTTTGGAAAATAAAATATATATATTTTTAGATTTGTGATGTATTTGCACATTTGCATTTAAATCCTTTAAGCCAGGGGCTCCTGGGTGGCTCAGTTGGTTAAGCATCTGACTCTTGATTTTGTCACGGTTCGTGACATCTAGCCCTGTGTCGGGCTCTGTGCTAAGAACATGGAGCCTGCTTGGGATTCTCTCTCTCCCTCTCTCCCTGTCCCCACTCTGTCTCTCTCAAAATAAATAAATGAACATTTTTGAATGAAAATTTTAAAAACTAAAACCCTTAAGATAACTGGAGAAATGACTGAAGGGACAGGTGGTGAATAATTTTTTGCCTAACAACTGGCAATATATCTTCTTAGAGAATTAATTCGTTCAGTAATTGACTCTTGAAAACAAGTTCGTTCAGGAAAAAAATAAACCTCACATTGAAAAAAAGTATCACTTAGTGCAAATAAACCCAATAATCTGGTAATAAATAAGTATGCAACCAAAGTATCTTCTTTCTGTAGGCAAGAAGCATTGGCCTGCTTATTTTTGTTTGTTTTTAGCAGAGTTGCTAGAACTGTATGGGTTTCTTTGTTACTGTGCAAGTGGATCAAATCCAGATAAGAACGTCTTTCTTATTTCTTCCATTGTCAAAGTACTGCAGCTCAGAGTCATTCTGAAGAGCCTCTTCCTATGAACATCACTGCCATCTGTGAAATCCTGACCCCTCCGAGTTTTGGAGATTCATTTCTTTTCAGCTTTATACGTTTCAAACAAATAAGTCATCACCCACAACAGCAACAAAATGCAGCAAAAACAAATACTCCAAAAGTTTCATGAGTTTCCTTTCCTGCAATAGAAAACTGTCTTCATATTTCTGTTTTGATTCAATCATACATAGTCTAATGCTGTTCTTATCTTAGGGTTTCTGGTTTAAATATCATGATCCAAGACAAAATGCAGGCTGTGGCACCCTTTACACCATCATGCTTTTATGAGATATAAATTAGCATTTCTCTGTAATCAGCTACCACAGCATCTTGTGCCACAAGCCCCGTTCAGGGTCCCTCTTAGGAAAGAATGCTTCTGTTCATAGGCATCTAAGAGAACAATTTGTCCTACTGAGTCAGATTCTGGATACCCTCTGAACATTCATGCAGTTTTGAGTACAACTGAGTACTCACAACCTTGAAGTAATGTGGTTAGGAGCTGGTTTGTGGAGCATTGAAGCATTTTTCCTAGTCACTTAGATATTTTAAACATCTCTGAAATCCAAGTACCGTGGGAAAATTTATTTGAAATTTCAGTTAATCTACCTGGAATAACAGTAGTAAATGATGTAGGCAGAGAGATCGTGGGGAAGAGTACTTTTTTTGGGGTGTTTTTCATCACGCTTTCAGATCACAGCACAATTAATGGAATAAAACGATTTAACACCTTGGGTATCTAGAGGAAACCATTTCCAATCCCCTTCCTGATTGCAGAATGAGATAGAATTGTTAGAGGATTCTCTTTAATTTTACTTCAGCTATAAATTTATATTCAAATACAAGGAAACTCTCAGGGAAACAAAGCATATGCAAACAGACAAACCTCCTAGTTAATGAAATGCCTCCATGAGGATTGCAATCAATAACAGTATAATCTATGTTCGTAAATAAGAGTACAGCCTCGAAAGAGCGTCGGGCAGTGATGAATTATTCAGGAAGTCTTGCTGCCACTTCCACGCTTAGAGCTCTTCAATGACAGAAACACCTGGCTTAGCACTCGTGGACGCCAGTCTCCTTCAAATAGCTACATCCCTTTCTTCCTTCTTGTTCTAAACGTAATTTATCCACGGAGCCCAAGGCTCTCGCAGCTTATCTGAGGGTAAGCTCCAAAGAGAGCCACTGAACTCCAAGAGGCGTAAGTCACTTTCTGCAGGTCACAGTCCCACACGCAGAGCTGTTATTTATGGTGGGGAACTGTTGACTGTAGAAAGTACCGCGGACAGTGTATAGAAGACTGGGACCTAATAAACACTTCAGTTTCTAAGGACTGTCAATTTCTAAGGGTTAATGTGAGCAGGGAGAGGGAATTGGTAGTTAATAAGGGAGACTGATAGAAAAGGAAACTATTCCTCTCGCCAAATGTCTGTAACTTGTGCCTCTTTCATTAGTTTCACGACTGGAGAAGGCATGGTCATAACAGCAATACCACAATTCCTCCAAGGATTATAAAGAGCTTTGCCCTTCCCTGGACGTACAAAAGTCATAACTGCGATACTCGATGTACGGTCAACAGTGTTTGGGAATTGGAGAGGGCGGAAACCTAATCAGCGGGGCCAACCCACAGTCTAAGCCTTTTGTTCAAATCAGCCTCCTCAAGTGACCCCAGGAGTAGAGACATTGCCACATCTTCTGGGAAACAATTATAAAGCCAATATCTTTTCGTGTTATTAATTTTTCATGCTCAGGCTAAATTTTCCTTGGCTTCATTCCTTCCATGTATTAATACTTATGGGCTACCCTAAATAATGTACATTTGCACAAAACTAATATTTGTAAATGGTAACTTTCGATCAAATAGAAAGATAAGCCAGTGTCTTCCTCAAATTGAATTATAGTTCGAATTTCTCCTCAAATACAAAATTTTCAAAACACACGCTAACTTTGAAAGCATCTGACTGTCTGAAAGCTTCTCTCTGTAACTTTAGTTTCAAATTTTGGGTTGATTAAAGTGGACTAGATATATTCTCTCGGGAATTTCTGTGTGAAATATTTTTATTAAAGTTCACACGCCAAAGACCACAAGCAGTGTTGGCTTCCACTTGCTGGACTCCGAACTCACAGAACAAGCATCAAAAGCCTTTCCTATCTGATCACCAGAAGAAATTGTTCACAGAAGGTCAGCAGTTTTTGACCTAGTTCCTGGCCTGCAGGACTCTGCAACAGAAAATAAAATCGGCCATACTTCAATGCCCTCTTCTAAAACTCCCAAGTGAGGGGAGAAGATAAGGTGCTTCAGAGTCTTTCACATCTTTTTTCATGTCAGAGAGAAAGGAAAACTCATCGAGCCCCCCCCCCCCACCCCCCAGACATGGCTGTTTAAGTCATAATGCATGCTGTCCAATGTACAGAAAAAAGATAACTGTCCAATGTACAACTGCCTGCACTATTCTAAACTGAGAAAACAGCATTTTGGTTTGAGGCCGCTAAAAGAGAAAATCTTTCTTAAGCCTGCCATTAAATTTAGTAGTGAAAGGTAGAAGTTAACGAGCAAATATGGGCAAGCTCCTGTATGTGTATTTTCGCAGTCTTTTATTGCTATCCATTTCTTCCACGTTCAGATCATCATGCACAGTAGCCAGGACAATTAATTAGTTACTATATATAAATAGTAACACTTTTAAGTTCCTGAATATAAAATCAGGGAAGTAACCAACCCTGGGCTTTCAAATGTTTCGTTACTGTAGCAACTCTATGTGCATGAATGAGAATCAAAAGGAATCAAATATAAAGAAGTGCACGCAGATCTTAGCCCTGATAAATAAAAATGTGGAAGAACCACAGCTCTCAATTAAAATCTCACTAATTGTTCATAATTTTTTGAAACAATCTATCTTATTTTAGTATCATGATATAATAAAAATCTATCTATATTCCTTTTTAAAAATTGTATTGTGGCAGGAACCCTTAACATATCTACTCTCTTGACAGATTTTTTAAGGGGACAATACAGTATTGCTATCCATCGGCACAAAGTTGTAGAAATCTGCCATACAACAATTGTTCATAAATTTATCAGTCTTTAGCAGATAAGAATCAAGCTACTCTCAAGTATAATATGTAGTAAAAATATCTAAAATCCATATTTTAAAAATATGTAATATATAGGATCTTGAATGGTGCTTTCAGAAGATAGATCGGGTACTTTAATCTCCTTTGTCAAACAGTTATTGCAATTATCCTCTACGTGTGCTCTAACTTTTCTATCTTAAATTTGCTTCTCTGTCATTATGTTCCAACCATTTAAAATTCCAGTGCGGGTTTTCTGTAACAAGGTCACATCAAAAACATTAAACTCCATAACTTCAAATCATGTAACATTTCATTTTATCATGTAGGACGATATTCAGGCAGTAATTATAATTTCTGTTATAATATTAGTTATTAATATGTCAGAGCAGACCCAAAAAAGTTGATTTTTCCCCAAAACGTGCTGTGTCCAGTAACTGAATTTAAACACTGCATAATATTTTGCAAAGATATATCATCACTTATATTGAGGTGGCCAAACTGTACAATTCTTTAAGTAATAATCAGTGGCTTACATTCTTCATTTTTTCCTATACACAGTCCAGAAATATATCCAGATTTGTTTATTAGTAATCTGAAACCAGGCCATTATAATAAAGAGAAGCATGACAGGCTACAGGAAGTTTGAAGTAAATGATAAAAGTTGTTCCTGAAGTTTATGAAGGGAATAAATGACATGATTTTTCCCTTACCTTACCGTAAAAAATGAATTAGCTGGAAGTTTAAAGGATTTCGATTTTTAAAAGTCATTAATCCTAGAACATAATTATGTGCTGTGATATCTTCTAGTCATTGCCCAAATGCATGTGCATTTGCACATAATGCAGTTATAATACATCTCCAAGTTAATTTTCTGCTTTTCTCACTTTGTCTATAAACATTTTATACTTATTTCTGTATTTTTGAATAGCACAGATCTATACATATTATCAGTTAAAATATCTGGAAATATGTAACATGTCTATATAGAAAAACACTAAAATCAACAGGAGTGTGAAGAAGAAGGAACATTTGACTCCAGCTGGCAAATTTCCCCTGTCCTCCAAGATGCGCCCTCTGGTGGTCATTTTCCCATTGTCACATGGGCGGAGCTTAATCTTCCCCTTCAGGCCTTTGACCAGATTGCTCTTCACATGTCTGTCTTCCTCTCCCTATACTGGTCTCAGTTCATTTCTTAACTCCTCAGATCTCTGACCACAATATATATATATATATATATATATATATATATATATATATATATATATCTTGCAACTTCTGCCTCCCTCTCTCTACCCAGTCACTTTCTACCTCCTTACTCTGTTTCAAGTCCTTATAACAATAACACTGTGAAAATTATCTTATAAATGAATTTCTTTACCTGTCAACTATACGCCTCAGTGAAAGCCCCATCAGGCAGAGACCTTGACCATCCTAGCATCTAAAACAGGGCCCTAGCAAAATGTAGGCACTTGATAATGTGAGTTGAAAAACAATATATGAAGGAGTAAATGAAAAAAAATTTAAAATCACATGCAATCCTACCACTCAGAAATAAACTCTGTTAGGGGTGCCTAGGTGGTTCAGTCGGTTAAGCATCCAACTCTTGGTTTCAGTTCAGGTCATGATCTCATGGTGCCCTGGCTGGAACCCAGCATCTGACTCTGCACTGACAGCACTGGGCCTGCTTGAGATTCTCTACCTCTCTCTCTGCCGCTCTCCCACTCCCTCTCTTGGTCTCTCTCTTTCAAAATAAATAAATAAACTTTAAAAAAAGAAATAAACTCTGTTAATTCTTTTGGTATTATTTATTTCTCTTCTTTCATTTGTTTCATTAGGGAACTATTATAATGAATAAAAGAGTTTGAACTACTTAAACAGTGAAACATAAATGTGGTTATACATGATAAAATAAATATTATTTTTACAAAGTAAAATTATACTATAAATATTGTGTTGTAACCTACAGTTTTTATTTATACATAATACATTAATAAAAATTTCAGCATGCTATTAAATTCTAAAGCTGAATTTTACGGCTACAGAATATACCATTATGTATTTTACAACAGTAATAGCTAATATTTTGTGGGTGCTTATTGTACTATGGCCTGGGTTAAAAATCTTATGTTAATTACCTCATTTATGTTCTCAGTAAGTCTGATACTGTTCTGTTTAATGAATTGTCAAAACTGCCTTAGGATTTAATGGCAGAATTGAGATTGAAACCTGGACAAAGGGAACATTTTATTCTATCTATCTATCTATCTATCCATCCATCCATCTATCTATCCATCTATCTATCCTTTCCAGGAAAAAGAAAGTTATTCTAATTTTATTGCCATCAGCTCTTTAAGAGAATGTCTGTTTTTTGAAATGTAAGTCAATTTTAGATACTTCATTTTTTCTTTTTGACAGGTGGATAGGCATTAATTATTATCTTTTTAATATAATTTTTTTCTTAGTAAATTTAAATAATTTTCCAAGATGTTTTGGCATTTGCATTTTTTCATTAGTGTAATGAATCATACTTAAAGGCCTGATTTGTTGATTTATGTTACTTCTTAACAGTTTATTATGCTCTGTTAGTTACATAATTCTACCCATTTTACAGACTTAATGTATGTATTACAAGTAATGGCTTACCCACACTTAAACCACTATTATTAATTAAGCTTTCTGAATCTGTTTCTTCTTGGGTGGAAAATGCTGTAGGGTGAAGTCAGTTTGCCTGAAAATTAAGATCGGGGGCTCAGAAATGGCTTCCTCTGGATTCTCCTATCAGCAGAGCCTCTGCTGGCCACTCCATATACAATAAATTTCACATTTGCCATAACTCTGTGGCTCTGTATTTTCTTTAATTCACTGTTGATATCTTTATGAGCATCTGACGTATAATAAGTTATTTGTTTTTCTCTTCTATCAGATACAGATAAGTGCCATGAGTGTGGAGTCTCAGTTGGGTTCATGCTATCCCCCCAATGTCTGATACCTATGGATCAGGCATCCAAAAGATGACCACCTAGAACAAACGTCTGAGAGAATGGACTGATTCATGGCATTCATCACATCTTTACCACTAGACTACATACCCTTGAACAAGTCCCTTAACCCCTTTGAAAATTCAATTTTATATTATACCAAATGTAGATATTTAAGTATGTACCTAAACTCTGAGTGGAAAAGGTTTATATAAATTATTTGCTTAATACATTGTTAAAACCAACTAAAGTTTGGTAACACAGCATAATTGATATTTTTTGTCACATGGGCTTGTTTACTTATTTTATAAGACTATCTTATTATAATGGTAATAGGAGAAATAAGATTCTTTAGCAGCATAAGAAAAAAGTCTCGTGTTGGAAAAAATGGCCTACAGTGAGTGGTCCAAGTCCATGCTTATCTCTGTCTGCATTTCCGCCCAAAGGACCACAACTTACACTTATTTCTATTATCTGAAAAAATTCTTTGGTAGACAAACTAGAAAAGATCTTTGCATAACATTGAGAGTGACACAGCTTATCAAATGGTCACTGAAAAATAAGGGTTGTTAACACTGTCATTAGTAATTACTTAATTCAAGCTTCTTGCCTTAGAACAAGACCCTTCCCTTTTCTCTTTTACTGAATCTGTAAGAATTCATTACGACTTTTTAAGCCTTTGTCCAATGTAAGTGTAAAATATTTAGGTTGTGTTATTTGACTTTAAAAAGGGCCTATGTGTATCATGAGACAGCATAATGAAATGGTTAAGAGCAGAGAGAATCTGGGACCAGACTATATAAGTTTTAATCTGCTTCTGCTACTTAATAACTGCATGGCTCTCAGCAAATTGCTTAAACCCTTTGGGGCTCTATTTCCCATATTTTAAAATGATAAGGATAATAACTATATTTACTTCCTAGTGTGACTGTGAAGATTTAAGATGTTAATATAAAAACAATAAGGGCAGCACCTGACTTTGGTAAGGTCTATATCATATAATTCACTAGTACATAAAGTCAAATTTACTGTTTCATAAGGAGAAAAGCCACTCTTCATCAAGCTTTCACTTAACCATAGAAAAGCTTTTGATGTAGCCTTCTAACTCATTTGCTTTAAGTCAATATCCTTTTCTTTACAAGTGTTGACATTCCCCTGTGGCAGGAAAATCAACATTTTGAGTCACTCACTTTAAATAACGGACTCAGGCCCAGCTTTGGCACCTATCCATTTCCAATTTGTTTTCAAAAGCCTTTTAAATATTTTTAAGCCCCGTTTTCCATCTAAATATTGGAACATTTTTGGGTGCCTGGCTGACTCAGTCAGAAGAGTGTGAAACTCTTGACCCACGGGTCTTGAGTTTGAGCCCCACCTTGGGTGTAGAGATTACTTCAAAAAATACATAAACCTGAAAAACAATTTTTGAGAGAAAAAAATAAATATTGGAACATTTCTTTTCTTCCTTTTCTTTAGGACTGTGCCATAATAGTAGTTATTGTGCTAGGATGAAACTTAGAAGAGATCAGCTATCTGGAGAGTTATATTCATAATCCAATTGATTAGCAAATGTATTAAAATTCATGTGTAGAGGAATGTAGATCTACATAAAATAGTCAAAAATAAACCTTCCCCTAATACACCCAAGGAAAAATAAAAGGAGGCAGAGCTGTCTTCGGGAACTTGAGGTCACATCCTTACTATTTCATGCAGAAACAAATTGTTTGCTTTACAGCAATAGATAACAAAAGCCCATATTAAAAATGACAAATACAATGCCAGCAGAGAAGAAAACATACTGATAAAGGCAACCATGTTGTAGACAACTTCTCTGGAAAATCACTTGTTATCCAAAGCAGGTGGCAATCCGTATTCACATTTATGACAAGTTGTGACAAAACCTTTATTCTTGCAGCCTTCCTCTAATGTAAAATATCTGATTTGGAAATGATTTCAATATATAATCTCACTGCTAAGCCTTGGCATCATATCACCATCTTATATTGCTATAGTTCAAGAACATTGATTCTAAAGGCTGATACAGAATGTTCATAACCATGGGGAAATAAACAGGGAAGAGGAGGAAATATGAGGAGAGACACAGACCTATACCAAGAATACTAAAAAGGTCTTCAATGACTATAAAAATGAATATTAATAATATAGAATAAAAATACAAAAAAAAGACTACCAATTGTCAAACTTTATTCAAGATTCATGTAAAATGCTATCTCAATCTTTAAATTATTATTATCTCTAACTTGAATGAGCACAACTTCCTCTGAGTCTCCAGAGAACCTTTTTTTTTTTTTTTAAGTTTATGTATTTATTTTGAGAGAGAGAGAGAGCATGAGCAGGGGAGCGGCAGAGAGAGAGGGAGAGGGAGAATCCCAAGCAGGCTCCACAGGGTCAGCACAGAGCCCAGCTCAGGGCTCGATCTCATGAACTGTGAAATCATGACCTGAGCCGAGATCAAGAGTCAGACTGAACCATCTCGGTGCCCCTCCACAATACATTTTAGGATGACTATTAGGGAAACTTTCATGAGTAAGTCCGGATCACTTTATTATTTCTAAGGATGAGCAATAGTTCCAATAAATGTTTAATAAATGTTTGTTGAACTAGTAGTTATTAATATATGTTTTATCCATTCTTCCCTATTCCTCACACATTCACAAGACACTGCAAACTCGAGTGTAGAGATGTTATTCTATTTACACTGTTGGCACTGACAGTCATCGGAATCCTTGTAGAAAATCAATGGTTGTTTATGAATGGACACCACAGTTATATTTTTCACACAGATTACTGTATTTGACATAAAAACTAAGAATGCAAATATGAGGCCAGAACTATACAACTACTGAAAAGTCACACTTTAAGGGAATCAAAGGTATACCATTCTAAGCTCATCAGTTCAAATTATTTATATATATTTTGCAATGTTCATTGTGGTTTGTATATAAATTTAATGCTTCATTAAGAAAATTTAAAACTTATACATGGATGTGTTTCAGTGCTCTACTATAGAAAAGTTCTTCCATTTTGTTTTTCTGTTGTTGTCAGGGAAAACCCTGACAGATTTTACTCATAACATTATTGCTGTTTACTTCCTTTGGCTTCTTTTAAATAGAATCTTATAGCAGATTTTGTTCATTTTTTAATTACTGTCACCAAAGAGCTCAAATGGACTAAGAGATTATTTTGTAAGTTAAACAATACTTTAGGGGCGCCTGGGTGGCGCAGTCGGTTAAGCGTCCGACTTCAGCCAGGTCACGATCTCGCGGTCCGGGAGTTCGAGCCCCGCGTCAGGCTCTGGGCTGATGGCTCAGAGCCTGGAGCCTGTTTCCGATTCTGTGTCTCCCTCTCTCTGCCCCTCCCCCGTTCATGCTCTGTCTCTCTCTGTCCCAAAAATAAATAAACGCTGAAAAAAAAAAAAATTAAAAAAAAAAACAAACAAAAAAAAAAAAAAACAATACTTTAAACTTCCTGTGTAGCTGTTGAAACTGTCATGTTAATGTTAACTTACAGAATCACAGGGATCCTATGCTACTGAAACAACAAAGACAACAACAACAACAACAACAACAACAACAACAACAAAGTATCTATGTATTTTCCCAACAAGATATTGAAAATGACACTTTTTATGATTAGTAAAAAAAGAAGTAAAAGCTTCTTCTATTAACCATGTAAGTGCTCTTGAACAAGAAAATTAATCTTTTTAGTATTTATTTTCCTCTCTGTCTTTTTGTCCAGCCAGCTCATTTCTGAAAGTTTCACATGGGTCTCAGTTTCTTGTTCTGTTGTATCTCACTGTGTCAAATTGTAATACTGACAATACTCCCAACTCCCCAGATCTCAGGATTAGGTTAGGTGTACCCCTCCCCCCACCCCGTGTACTTGTAGAGCATCCTGTTATCATACTGTTCCTCTTTTGTATCATTTGTCACATAATAAGTATCAGCCTATTTACGGGCTGGTCTTTCATTCTAGATGCTACATTCTTTGAGGACAAGAATTGTTTTATGTTATTCAGAGGTATGGGTACTCTAGCATTATAAAATATCAGGTTACTTTTATTTAACGTTCTTTTGCAAAGTTCTTTTTGGCATTCTTATTTGAATTCGGTGCTTCATTAAGAAAGTTTAAAACTTACATAGTCCTGTATCCCCATGTCCACTGGAAAGAAAGAAATGGTAACATGTACAACATTGCTGTAGACGATAGCTGTTTGCTTATGAAGGGAAATCACACTTATTTTCCTAACACAGAAGACTGCATTTCACATAAGGTTTCAAAAAACATCCCTAAATCTACTTGAAAGCTGAGTGAAATCTATGGAAGAAGAATTATTTCTATACTGGATATGGAGAGTAACTGTGTAGAAAGAAGTTCTAACAAGACAACAAGAAGTCTAAAGTGAGAAATACAATTTTGACTTAAGATAGCGAAGGAAACCCTATAAGAGGGTCCTCCCTTAAGAATCACACTTTTTAAACATAACATTAGAATGTTGTAATATAATAACAATGGGGATGCATATTCCAATATATACCTAACCAGAAATAAGACCCGAGAACGAGGGAGGTAACTTGAAAGCCATATAATCACAAATAAGGGAGAAATATGGCTACCATATCCCTGGAACTATCAAGGAGTGATGTCATAAAGTTTAACAACTCCTGGCCCAAGCAACTTATTTCTCTTACACTAAATAAAGCATACTCAAGTCCCTTTACCATGAACTGGTTCCTTATACTTAATGAGTGATTTTTGTCAGTTTAATTTTTCCAAGTAAGTTTTTCTACAAGGAATTATTTTTTTAATTAACTGTATGCAATCCAACCCAAAAAATATTTAAAAGACAAAGGTGAACATAGGGCATCCACATGAAGCCAAGGCAAGCATAGTTACAAATTGGGATAAAATGTTAACATGAGGTTAACAGTTGACTTTTCTAGCTCAGGGTATACCTCAGGGTTCTATTCCCATTAATAGCAGAAAACTTTGTGGTACTAGATTGTCATCAATCATTAAAACTCTTAAATTTATTCTCGATATTGTGTCAAGTTGACATAGTTCTTCCCTATATGTCAGAAGTGAAACTAAAAGCCTTGAACCAAGACACTGACTTACTTATGATCTCATCCCAAATCTCAAGAACTAGACACAGGCAAAATTGTGATGGTAGTGATATATCTTTGCTCATATGGTTATATCCTCATTTTGTTATATATTTCAACAAAGAGCTTTAATGGTATAGCGCATAGAAAGTAGGCATTGAAGAAATTATCCTCAGGATATAAATCCTGCCTCAGTGACTTATTAGTTTTGTGATCTTAGATATATTGCCTGGGGCCATGAACCTAAGTTTCCTCTTCTATAGAGTAATGATTATACTTTCCTACAAACTGAGAAATTGTAAAGGTAAATGAGATAACCTTTATAAAGTACCTAGTGGCATGATGAATGCGTCATAAGCCCTCAAAAAATGAGAGCAGTGGAATTGATTTCTTTGAAAAGCCTTACTCTTAGCATCTAATTCTCTGCTTACAGATATCTGGATTTCATTGGCTGCTGTAAAAAATGTTAAAGTTTTCATAACACTAAGGGAGTACAACATAATAAACAGAAATGCACCTTCAAAAATTAAGACTACCACTTACTGATTTTATCACATCAGATGAGACCTTAGACTTTCGCTTCTTATCTGTAAATTGGACCTAACAAGATTATTATGGAGCCCAAATCTCAGAATGTGTGTTAATCCGCCCGAATAAAATGTGCAGTAAGTACCAGCCTCTCTTCCAATTGCCGTAATGGAACTATTTCAAGCAAACTTACCTTCATCTCAAGTGCGTGTCCACTATGTCTGATGTGATTGCTTGCTTCCCCTGGCAAATACTGTAACTCTTAAAGGGTTACTTTGCTGCTTAGGCCACAACCTCAGCATTATTCTTATTGCCTCTCTCCAGGCAGCACATACTAACTTATACGAGTTGCTAGAAAATTTGTAATATCTCTGTTCTTCCTACAGAATGAACAGAAAACTCAAATGACTTCAATGAACCGGCAGTTAAGTAAATAATTGAAGCTAAAGTGGGTGGAAAGATGAAAAATGGCAATGGAGACATGGCCTCAAGTGAAGGGAATGATAGGCAGTATAGGACCAACAAATCTGAGGGAGGCTGTGCTTTCTAAAGTGGCAGCTTTAGAGGGGTTTTGTGGCCATTCGAGAGTAGAGTGGTGTTGGGGCACCTGGATGGCTCAAGGCGGTTCAGTGTCTGACTCTTGATTTCAGCTCAGGTCATGATCTCTGGTGTTTGGGATCAAGCCCCACGTTGGGCTCTGTGCTGACAGTGGGGAGCTTGCTTGGGATTCTCTTTCTCCCTCTCTCTCTGCCGCTTTCCCACTCCCACTCTCTCTCCAAAATAAATAAATAAACTTTAAAAAAAAGAGTGGAGTGGAGTTACTGGTTCATCCAAGCATTCAAGGAAAGCTAACATTTCTTAATTCTTAAATACTGGCAGCTAATTCAAATTTGAAACACTTACAATACCAAATAAATCTATGGGCTGCATTTAGACCTCAGGCAGAAACTCATGCCTTTGTACCCATAGCTGCTAAAATCTAAAAATCAAAGAGTCACCCAATTCTCTGAAAGTACGTCCCTTGCAACTCAGAAAATTGAAAATAATGACAATAACAATAACAACAACAACAATAATAACTCTTTAAGGACAAATCAAAGAGAGAGAAATTTAGATCACTGTGGTTACCTTGTGCAAACAGACCAAAACACTGGAGCAGGGGTTGGGAGTACTAACAGTTACCCACATTAAAGTTTTTGTTTTGCACCCCTCCCATATAACTGTTCTTGAATAAATAGAATTTGCAATTTGCTATATAAAAACAACCAGGAGAGGGAGTGGAGACTGGAGAACGATGCCACCTGAGAAGTATAGGCATTGAATCGACCTTCCAGTGAAAAACATTAAAGTGGAAAATGTAGGGGTGAATATCTTAGTCCCTTGAAACATACATCCTATAAGATCAGCAAATTATATATATTTTTTCCAGCCGCAAGCCTGATTCACAATATGGGGACTCATGGTGCATCTGTCAGTACTTAGCTCCATTTTCCCCTCTGCGGCTTCGCTGCAGGAGTTTCACAAGATGGAAAATTCACTTAGGCTACCTGCTCTGGATAAAAGTCTGGAATGGTGAACTCAAATCCCAAGAGCTTCTGGTACATACTTCAGTTCGACAGAGAAAAAATTTAACTGCACTTGAAAGAAAATGACCCTGGAAAATAGGTTAGCAAGGCAGCAGGAAGTATATGTCTCGGTATGTTTTGAATTTCGAATTCTAAGTACCCTTTATAGGCAGAAAATGCTGTTTTATGCCTCCAGCTATAAGACAAAAATAAAACAGAACCCCACCACCCTCTTATCAAACCATAAACTTCCTCCAAAGAGGCTCGATCTGTAGAGTTGCATGCATGAATTATTTGTGCCTTTAAAAAAAATCATTTTGTACAGAACCAAAAGCTAACTTCTCAACAACTTAGATGACAGGTATTCTTTGTCACATGAAACTATCCATTAAAGGGGACTAAAGGTTAACAGTCCATATAATGTATAGATATTAAATTTTATAATTAATTTCTTCATATTATTTTAGATTTCATGGTGGAAGAAAAAAATTAAAAGCATCTTTAATATCCCATAGACCATATGGTCTACATGAAAAACATTGATTAACAGGATTATTTATTTGTGGGAAAATTAAATATCTCTTTCACACATACACATGCACACACTCCAAATATACATCCAACTTGTTCTTATGTACTTGTATATAAAATATTAATTTTAAAATAACACTGATTGCAGATAGTAGATGATACATATATACGTGCCTACATACATACATACATATATGGACGGTATAGAGGGAGGAAAGAAATTTATTATTTATTACAGTGGCCCTATGTACAGAAAGTCCAGCTATGAATGTCCCTTTCATTATGGATTATAAACATTGTTCAAAATAAACTTATTTGTTCATTGAACTAATAGCTAAAGCTACATTCTTCAGGTAAGAGAAGGTCAGGTGGGCTGGATCTGTGTGTGTAATGCTGTAATCCCACAGCATTAAATACAAGGCTAATGTGTCCATCCTAGATTTCTTATTTCCATCTTAAACTGGTCTTGAATTTGTCTTGCGTTAATGTCAAATTGGTGTGTAGTAAGTTTCTATCAATTTGAAAACAAATTAAGCATCTTTCATGTCAGAAAAATACTTATTCATTGATTTTGATCTAAATAAAGCTAAATGCTATTTTATAAAGAGGCATTTCCGATGACTGAAACGTTGAGAAGTTTGCTTTTGAAACACTTTTGCATGATATATCCAGATATGGGCAGAAACAAACATTCTTTGTTATTTGATTTAGTATGTCTTTAGTGATCCTCTGAACTTGGACAGCATGGTGCTTATGCCTGAGACATTTATGGTATGCTTCAAAGAAACTTGCTTTTTAATGATGAAAAATAATTGTTACTATTATAGAAAAGTAATTTTCACAACCCCAGAAATAAAGGGGTCTTGGTTGGTTTCTACCTACCACAACACAAGATTCATTACAAATAAATCACCTTGATATGGTAAGCTCTCTGATCTGAACTTTACTATATAAATGATCCTAACTATCCATGAGAATACCTTTTGCAGGGCCTGGAACAAACAGGCTATAAAATGAAACACACACACACACACACACCACATATTATATCCTATAGACTATATGATCTGCATGATAAAACATGAATTAAAATAACAAAATACGTATTTGTAAGAAAATTAAATATCTTTTACACACACACACACACACACACACACACACACACACTGATGGTTGCTTCTGGTGAAGCCCAGCTTCCTGTTTCCACAACTATTTCCCCTAAGCCTTCACTTCACACTTGTTCATGATACCACCCATGCCAATGACCCTCCCATTCAAAGCTCAGGGAGCATCCTAGATATGTGAAAAAGATCTCATAAATATAATTTCCCTTATCATAAGAGCGAATTGAAACTTAATTGTTGCTGCAGAGGGGTTATTTTTTCAAATTCATTCCAGATAGAATAAAGTACTTACTTCTATAACTCTCAAAACTGACTTAAAAGTTATTCCTCCAGTCCAACATTTTAACTAATTATAAAGAGAAACATGATAATACTTACTTTAAAATGCCAGCACTAGATTTTAGAAATGCACAAATATATACACATAGAAACCATGTCTAATATTCAAACAACAGATCCATAGTGTTCTAACAACAAAATCCAGGGAAACCATTTTTTTTTTTTATTTTTTAAACTGATTGGTTCATTCACAGCAAGAAGACATTTCCAGCTGATGTGTTTGATTGAGTTAGCTGGTAAGTTTTATTGCTCTCATGTAGACAATGAAACAAATGCCTAATGGGGGAAATTGCATGAAGTCTTGCTTGGAAGCAAAGTTGGCCTCTGGCTAGTGAGTGAGTCCAGCTGAGAAAACTACTTTCACTCCCCTATAAGGTCTAAAATGTAAAGCAGGAAAGAAAGACAGAAGATGGATATTTCATTAAGATGGATGAACTCAAAAAGAGCGGCGATGCAGAGAAAGTTAATAAGGGAAGTAGGGAATAAGCAGTGTTGCAATTATTACCAGCCTCCAGCAAATTGCTCAGGGTCCCGTAAATCTTTTCAGGTTCAATCCCCCATGTTTAACCAGATGATCTGCCTAGATCTTTGCACATACATCTTGCCCCACTCTCATCATTTATTTCCTCTTCAATGAAAAGGCACTTTCCGTTCAACGTTAAAGTTTTTGACTAAAATCATTCTACTATCAAAGCACAATTGTTAAAGTGTCTCTTGAATGGTTCCCAGAAATAAAAACAAAACGCAAAAATAGAAGTCTCTATTAGGACTGAAAACGTATTTAGAGATGTTTAAACTGACAGTGCTACCTGGCTTCACTTATTCCTGCACCACTAATATTTTTAGACTAAGCAAAAATGAATATATACCTATAAGACAACATTAAGAAAAAAGAGATTATTTTTACTTTTTATCTGGCTTTGTCTATTCCACTGCAAACCTGATTCATTTGTGGGACTTCTCTTTTTTTGCACTGACAGGCATTCCCTTTTTTAAGAGCATGTGAGGAATATTTTTTTTCTACCCTCGTAAGATCTTATTCCTGTGATCTTATTTCCAAAAAAATTTAAAGAAAAATATGCTACACCAATTTGCTATTGGAAAGAGAGTGCAATTATTGAGCTATCTTTGGTACTAACTGTAATTTCTCACAGCCATAATATCTCCATTTCTAAAAATGGGAGCAAGAGTCAAACATTCATAATAGGTTGGTATTGGAATTAAAGTATCTTATTGTTAATATGGAATATTGTGTCCAGTCCATAGCAAGCATTCGGTTAAGTACCTTTATCATTGATGTATTATTTTATGATTGCTTTGAATTGTTATGACTTATCACTCGTAAGTCATAAAAGTTTCAGGTATTGAAACTACTTGCAAAATTTAGACTTGCTTTTTTAAATGAAAATTCAGAGTATCTACTGTGTTTTGTTACTAAACAATTAACACTTTCTGTCTATTTTTTTTAGGTTTATTTATTCTCAGAAAGAGTGCACGAGTGAGGGCTTACATGATCGGGGGAGGGGCAGAGAGAGGAAGAGAGAGAGAGAGAGAGGGAATCCTAAAGAGGCTTCAGGCTGGGAGTGCAGAGTCCCATGCAGGGCTCAGTCTCACAAACCATGAGTGAAATCACAACCTGGGCTCAATCTCACAAACTGTGCCTGAAATCACGACTTGAGCCAGTATCAAGAGTCAGATGCTTAACCGACTGAGCCACTTTCTCCACCACTTAGACTCTAACTTTTTAAAGAAAGAAATATCTCCATTCAATCCAGTTTTGTCACCACCACTTGCTGCTCGATTGCCTGACTGCCATCTGGATTCTATACCTTGCTGAAATTTCTCACAGGAGTCCTTTCACCAAATCCAGTTGATTTCCCAGTCTTTACCTTATTTAGTATATTGACAGCATTTGACACCTTGACCCTCTCTCCTCTTGTTGATCTTGGGCCCTTCCTCCTCCCACCCCATACCTCTGTCCAACTTTGAAAATATAACTCCACAATCTCGTTTCTGTGCATAACCTTAAATATTGGGTGTTATCCCCTATGTTGATGTTTCCTCCCTTTGTCCTCTTCTCTCTTATAACTTCTTGTAGAGCAAGATTTCAACTACTGTTTGTTACCATTTACCACTGATGGTCTTCAAATCTCAGCCCTCAGACAGGAAAACATACGTTACTACACCAGGCCTCTCAACTTGGATATGTATCAGATGTCTCAACCCCAAGATGTCTAAAACTGAACCCATGATGTTTAACCTCCACTCCTAAAACCAGTCTTCTTCATGTTTTCCGTAGTTCACTCAATGGAAGCAATACTCACCCAATGCCAAAGCCACGCCTGGAACTCATCCTCCCATCATCTTTCTCAAACACAATGTAAATCAGGTATCAAATGCTGTCAACTCTAAATATCTCTCAAGCCTTCTTTTTCTTTTTATTTCGCTGCTACTCTCTTAATCCATGCGATATTATTTCCTCAATTCTTACTGCTGCCAATTCCCATATTACCTCTCTGTACACTGAAGGAGATCTTGTTACGATCACTCAGATGGGGGCAAAATCTATCATAGAAGTTAAAGGCAAGGCTAAAATGGAATCCCATTTTCCCCAGTGTAGTTGTATAATCTTGGGAAAATGGCTTCTTTCTTTATGTCTTAATCTCTTCAGATATAAAATGAGGACAGTAAATCTTATATGGGGAGGATTAAATGATATACGTGGCATACAATAACTGTTTTATTCTAATATTCAGTAACTGTTCCTTATCATTGTTTTGTCTACATTTGATTATGCCAACTCTTCATATTAAACACTTTTGATGCATTTCCTCTATAATTTAATATCTACATTTTCTAACTTAGTTTATAATTGGACTTTTCATAACTATAGCCTTGAATACTCTACCCTGAACTTTCAGTCTGAAATTGTTACTGTATGCAGTCGCCTTTTTTTCCAGCTCCTCTAAGTGCCAGTCTCATTCAGTCTGGGTCTCTTCACATGCTGTTGTATTTTTCTGAATCATCCGCCCCTCTGCCTTTGCCAGTTAAGTCCTACTAGAGTTAGATCTTTAAAATTTCATCTTAAACGTGTTAATAATAGGTAACATTTGCTGCATGCTTATTTTATGCTAGATACTAAAGATATATATAAATAATTTCATTTTTTAAATTCCTCAAAATAGTCCCATGATGGAGAGAGACTTTCCTGAGCTCCGAAAGAGTAAAAATCGATTATGCTGGCTATAAAACGCTTTGGTACTCTATACTGACCACAAACGGCACAATGCAAAGTCTTGCTTAATTTTCTTTCCAGTTCTACTATGAAGTCCATGAGAACAGAGACTTTAAATATAAGGTTGTACAGTTATGCCCATATCCCCAGTTAAACACAGTTGTGGTATACAGTAATGCACAATAAACATTGTTGATCTCTGAAGACACAAGGGAATGCATTACTACATCCCAGGTATTGTATTGAGTTTGCGTTCTTTACTATGAGTGAGGTAGTAAAATCCCTATTCTACAGAAAAGAAAACAGAGGTTCAGAGAACACCTACTTATTATGCCCATAGTAACTGTCAAGGCCAGCACTCACCTAGATTGTCAGACACAAAAGTCCAGGTAGAAATTTTTTTTCTTTATTTAAAAATCTTCATTAATAGTCCTTTTAAGGGGATCACTGGGGCTTAATGCAGTGTCTGTGATAGATTCATGGCAATCTATTCAGAGGCCGCCCAACAAAGCCTGTGCAGGACACAGCTGAACCATGAAGTGGGTCGTTAACGTAACTATAGGTCAAATCAAAACTACAGGGACTACATCCTAACAAACCAGGTTAAGCAAAAACAGATTTCTAGTGTTAAATGCTGTTTATTTAATTTATAATAATTACTGGTATTAAATCTAGTTTTTATGCTTGTCATACTCTATTAGAATTAAAGCTAAAAATACCAGAAGTCATTTTGAGGTCATCATTTATGAAGCAAATATTTCATAGATCTTCTTTAACCAAGAGTTGTTATTTTGGAGGAAAATGATAAAAATTAAGCTAAGCTACATTTCTTCCCGGTTTCTTAGATGTGTTCTCATTACTTCTCTTGGGAATCTGTTTCTATCATCTTTTTAAAACCTATTTCAAAGTCAAGGTTAAGGGGAAGGGAAAAGAGAAATAGAACAGGAAAGCAAATATCGATTGCAATACAGACTTAAAACTATGGCTTGCTAAGAAATCCATGGTCTGTATTTCAGTCACCCCAAGAAACCTCCAAACTAAAATATAGGTATCGGTGCATGTGTTTCTGGTCAGTTAGACACCTAGAATAGAATTTCTTTTACATTTCCAAACTACCAGTTGCTACTATTTCTTTGAAATTCTTTCTACAAAACTTGACTGCTTGGAAGGTTAGATGAAATAGCTAATGAATATTTGATTTAAGTATGATATATTGAGATGCTTTTTAACAATCTATAATATTTCCTAGAAAATCAGTTTCATCTCTTACCTACAGATGCTTTCTGCTTTATTATTCATCATGGAAAATGGAAGAATGGACAGGCTGTGGAGTGTGAAGCTTCCAAATTTTAGGTCACAACTACAATCTGTATACTACTTTTCAGGAATTTATTTTTACCGTTATGCCATTTTATAAGTATTATGATTCAAAGCTTTTATTACCTCTGGGGCGCCTGGGTGGCGCAGTCGGTTAAGCGTCCGACTTCAGCCAGGTCACGATCTCGCTGTCCGGGAGTTCGAGCCCCGCGTCAGGCTCTGGGCTGATGGCTCAGAGCCTGGAGCCTGTTTCCGATTCTGTGTCTCCCTCTCTCTCTGCCCCTCCCCCGTTCATGCTCTGTCTCTCTCTGTCCCAAAAATAAATTTAAAAAAAACGTTGAAAAAAAAAATTAAAAAAAAAAAAAAAGCTTTTATTACCTCCAAATCTGCCAGTGAAGCTCACTATGGAGCTCACTGTTGGATTCCGCATGGCTTGCTGCTATTATTACAGGATGCCTTCAACTCCAAGAGTAACTTGTATTAAATCAACCCATCACATTATTTATGTCTTCAAGTTTCCTAATTCACTTTTTGTTATTGATTTTTGGATTTTGCTTTTGACCTATAAGACTGAATGGCCTATGCACATTTAAAATAACTATTCAGAATTCCCTCGTTGGTCTTCAGGAGCAGGGCCGACTCAGTGAGCTGCTCCGAGGTCTTGTGTCATTATGATCACCCCCTAGGCTTTTCTATCTATTCCTCCTTCTACCTTCAGAATTAATAGATTGAGAAGATTAGGTCAATTGGCATTTCTAAGGCAAGTCTGAATTAATTTTCTTTGGCTTGTCTTGTTGAATTTCACACTCCCTGAACATTTCTCACTGATAAGCAGATTATGATGCTGGCTCATGTTCAGGGATAGCAACTCCAAATGTGTTTACAGAGTTGTATTGTTACCTTTTAGTACCATCAACTGCAATAAGCATTATCGTTTATAAAGTTAAAGCTCTTCATTTTAAATTTGTGTCAAGAGGCTAATATAACTGTGATTTTAATTACTAAAAATCAATTTCAAATTAATGTGAAATTTAACCGTGGGAGATGTGTAGGAACCCAGAGACAATCAGCTTGGCCTTTACCTTAGGTGTTGTCCTCTGTAAAAGACATTAGCATAATGCTTGTTTTCTAGATCAGTGGCTTTCAAACTAGGGTCTATGAAAAGCTTAAATCAAAGAGGAGTTCCTGGGGATTTATTATTGAAATTTAAGTCATGGTAAATCAAACTTGCAAATAGTACAAATAATTTTTTTTCAACTTCCTACTTAAAGTAGCTGCATAGAGAGAATAATCATAAAAAGCCACTGGTTTCAGTGTTTAAGAAATCATTGGTGTCATTAAGCAGAGCAATTTCAGGAGAGTTGTAGAGGAAATTCATATTGCAAGAGGTTTGAGAGAGAATAGGAAATGGGAGAAAAAGGATACAGACCCTTTTCAAAGTAAGTTTATAAAATGAATGTGAGGGGCGCCTGGGTGGCGCAGTCGGTTAAGCATCCGACTTCAGCCAGGTCACGATCTCGCGGTCCGGGAGTTCGAGCCCCGCGTCGGGCTCTGGGCTGATGGGCCTCAGAGCCTGGAGCCTGTTTCCGATTCTGTGTCTCCCTCTCTCTCTGCCCCTCCCCCGTTCATGCTCTGTTTCTCTCTGTCCCAAAAATAAATAAACGTTGAAAAAATAAATAAATAAATAAATAAAATGAATGTGAAAACAAGTGGAAAGCATTGGAGGTTAAGATAATTTTTTTAATTTGTTAAGATGGGACAGCATTTGAATCTTCATAGGTAATAGTGTAACCGTGACGGTATAAACATTCCATATGAAAATCCTAAAAATGGTGGGAATAACCATGTATGCCAGGTGTAAAATCAGAATAATGTGGGTTAATCTTGGAGACATGGAGGGACACTGTAGTTTAGCTATTGCTTTTAAAGTCATCAAAGGGAAGTGAATGAAAATACAGGACATGAGAAAACTACAAGACAGGTTCTAGAACCATTCGTCTCAAGGGCACCACCTCTCTTCCAATGGTCCATTCTGTCTTTTACTGCATTTATGCACCCTTAGCAGAATTTTACCAGTTAATCACCCCCCTTTCCCAGACACACTCTCTTTACTTGGTTCAAGGACAGTGCCCTGAGACATGCTCACATGCAGGAGGAGGGGAGCCACCAAAGTAAACAGAGAGTAAGATGAGGGGCAAATTGAGGACAGTGGTGTCCTAGAAACCAAGTAAAGACAGTGTGTCTTGAAAAGGGGGTGATTAAGTGGTAAAATTCTGCTAAGGGTGAATGAATGCATTAAAAGACAGAATGGACCGTTCTCCCACATGCTACCTAGATTTCAGGGCATCAAACTATACAACGATGATTCTCAACATACATCTCCAGATTCAACCTCCCTCCCTCTCAGGACTCGTTAATTAAACTACCTCCCTGATGATTCTACTTAGATGTCAAATAGGCATCTTAAACTTCTTCTAACTAAAACAGGACTCTTAGTTTCCATCCTAAATCTACTCCAGCCCTAGGATCCTTCATTCAGGCCCCAAACCAAGGAATCAAGAGGTTAGATACAAATCGTCTTTTTCTTTCAACCTCTATATTTAATCTGTTACTATGTCATATTAGCAGAATGTTTGGTAGGTGCCATGGCAAGATCTAAATTCTAAAATTACTCTCCTTTAAATATCTTGAAAAAGGAAAATGAACAAAAATAATGCCTCTATTTCCTCAGTGCAGCTTTCTTAGCTAGATGTTGAGATGAGTTAATTGGATTTAATTAATTTATCTACAGATTAGAATGATCACTACAACTACTGTTACTACTACTATAGCCGATATCATTGATAATAAAAATAATAATTACTATGTATTTAGTGCTAACTCATTAAATCCATTTGAACCTTACCGCAATGCATTTCAGAAAGTATCAGAGGGGCTAAAATTTTGCTTAAAACCAGAAAGCAAGCAATTGCCAGGAATGAAATTCAGTTCAGTTCTATTGACTCTTAAGCCTGGATTCCTAATTACTAAGAAAAAAATACAAAGTTAGCATGTCAGGTGGAATTTGGGGCAGTGTAGGTAAATACATTTTTGAAAAGGCTTGCTATGAACTAGATTCCTTACAAGTTCCTGTATCCACAGCCTGTTTTCTCCTCCTCTTCCTCCTCCTTCTTTTTAGAATCCAAATATCACTCCAAATTATCTTAGTTTCTATTTTTATTATGTTTCTCTTAAGTCTTTGGGATATTGTTAAAACAAAGTGCTTCAGAGGATAAAGACAATCATTCTTAGTTACAAAATTTCCCATACATTATATATTTTATTTTCCAAAAGCCAGAAAGAAAAAAAGGAAAAAAAAATCATGACTGACGTTTGAGATAAAAAAAAAAATGGTCTAAGCAGTTTGACTGGTTTTAACCTTTATAACAAAAGGTTATTACATTTTGAAATAATAATTTGAGTACAGATATAAAATAACAACACTGTTTAAGTGATTAAAATTAAGATCTAATATACAGATTTGCAGCATCTTTTCATGTATATTTTCAAATCATTCTATGCCGTATTGATAATTTTCTTAAATACATGGTGTTAGTAAGTGCCCCAGTGGTGTATTTGTCTTCTCCTAAAATAGCTAGTAATTTGTATGTGTCACTAGATTTTCTATGTCTCATGATCAGGTAAAAAATACAACAGTGTCTCTTTCTTTAGTTAGTACTTCACAACAACCTGATCAGTAGAAATGCGTGATAAAGTTTCCTTCAGGTGCTTGGTGTCTGAACATGCTATTAAATGACACAGGGAACAAGCTGGAAATAAAAGTCACACAGCTTCTTTAAGAGCAAAAAATATGAAGATGAAAGTTATAATGAAAAAAGGTCCTTTTCATGCAATGGATTCTATGCTAATTCTAAACAAATTATGCCTTTTGTCCATGTGATAATCTAATTTGATTGCCATTATGCCTCTGAATTTCTGGAGGTACAGGATTTTAAAACTAAGGTATGGGGAGGGTGAGGGATGTTCATAAGTTTTAAATGACAACTCTTCCCTATATAATTCATGTATTGTGTTATCAGAGAAAGTAATTTTATTATCTTGGCAAATAAAACCACAAATTCTAGAAATAGAATAGTTTTTCACCATTTTCCATTCATTTAGAGTGACCTTTCCAGACCCCTCAAAAGGTGTTTCACCTTTCAAACCTCATGCTAATGAATTTCTTTTTGGTCTTCTCAGTTGACTGCAATAACTCTTGCACAGAACGTCCATATGACATAATCAAGATTTCCCTCATGGCACTGTCATATACAACCTTCTACTATAATTACTTGCCCAATCATCTTCCCTCTTATACCTACCAATGTACTCGAAGGCAGTGAGTTAATGCTATACTAATTTCTTGATCCATTAGAAAGAATGTCAGTTAAAATTCATTTTTTACAAAGAATGCAACAAGTATCAGGCACTTAAAAATGCACAATAAGAAAATAGATCTCATGTTAAGTGTTCTTACCATAACTACACACACACACACACACACACACACACACGGAAAGGAAACATCACCACCACCAAGGACAATTTATGCAGCATTTTCTTTAACAATATTTCTACAATATTGGGGCGCCTAGGTAGCTCAGTCGGTTGGACGGCCGACTTCAGCTCGGGTCATGATTTCACCACTCCTGAGTTTGAGCCCCTCATCAGGCTCTGTGCTGACAGTCCAGAGCCTGGAGCTTGCTTCAGATTCTGTGTCTCCCTGTATCTCTGCCCCACTCCTGCTCATGCTCTCTTTCTCTCAAAAATAAACATTAAAAAAAATATTTCTACAATATATATTTCTATTCTCATTGCCTAATTTTGGGTATTCTATTTATTTAGTGGTGAATAGTGAAAATCTATCTCCAACCCTATATGAGTAACATAAAATAACTTAAAAGTTAAATTGTCTACTTTGCACAGAATTAAATAAAATACATTAATATTTAGCTAGTGTTATAATTAGTAGCTACTTATAATTAAGCTTCTTAAAATATAGAACTGTGTATTACTTTATGTAATATATATAATAGATTTTTAAGAATTTCATGACATTCTGAAAATGTCTGTGCAATTGTATATTGTATTCTGAGAATCCAATGTATCTCTGATTTCTAGTTGAAGATATATGGCCCAGGAAGAAGTAAACTGGTTAAATTAAAAAGAAATGTTTATTAAATGCATTATACTTTATAATTAATGATAAGGCCTTTGATAAACAATTTAAAATGGTATTCTTTCCCAAATTGTTTTCAGAGATGAAAAGTAGTTAGTGTATAGATGACCAAACTAAAAAAAAAAATTAGATAAAATGGCAGAACAAAGTATTACTCAATTAAATTACATAAGATGGCTAAAATTAGAACCAAGAGAAGAGGATAAATACAGGTTAAAAGTTCACATGTTTGGCATGAGGGGACAGATGTGATGATGAATCAGGATTATAGTTGTCTGTGTGAAATATACTAATATATAAATATGTAACATGTGTACAAGTAATTGCAATATATGAAATAAGCATACATTAAAACACTGTACTTCATCATAGAAATCTTCACATATGAGCTTAACAAGCTGCAGTTAATAAAGCAAAATCAGTCACTTGAAATATTTAATTTGCTCACATATTTAATCTACTATTGAGGCTTTCAAAGACCTGACACTGAGACCATAGATCGCAAACCTTCTGAAAAAAATTCCTTAGTATCATGGGGACACTCTACCACTGATACTCTTCAACTAGTTGGAAATATTTTTAATAAGCACTTAAGAGTTTTCAAAAGCTAAAACTTGTTCTGGTGTATAAACACATAAGGTACCAATAAACATGAAATGATCTGTTGTTGGAATGAATTATACTTCACACGCTTGAATCCTAAGAGCATATACCCAACAATATGGATCCTGATGGATAAGTATAATGTTAAAATAATTTATGTGGACTGAACCTTTGAGTATGTCGAGGAACAGTGAAGTTAAAAATTCATGTCTTGATGGTTTTATATAATAGATAAGTATAATTTCATTTCAGGCATCAAAAATTTACACAGGATTGGGAAATATCCACTGTAATATAATGTATACACTAAAATATTACTTTGCAAACTTTAATATTCATTCAGATCACTTGGAAATCCTGCTGAAATGCAGACTCTGGTTCAGTAGGAATGGGGATTCTGCATTTCAAACAAGCTCTAAGGTAATGCAGATGTTTCTGGTTCATGGGTGGATTGCATTTTTAGTAGCAAGACCTTAAATAGAATTAGTTAAGTTGTAATGATTTACCACAAGGAGAAGAGATTAGGAAGAAGAGAGGAAAGGGAAAGTGAAAGATCTGATCAAAGATCAAATGGAGAATAACTTTAATTAATGCATAACAATAGTTAGATATAGTAATGTTTATTTCTTACCATATGGGTTCAGTATAACCCCAAAATGAATAAAAACATCAAATTCGGACACGGTAAATTCTTGGGCTGATAAGCCTGCACATAAAATGGTATTGTAAAGCAAAAACTGAAATACTAAGGCCATTTTTTATGGCCTATGCTATAATTAAAAGAGAGGAACCACTGATAATTTGACCAGCAATTTATAAGTATTTTCATTTGTTCATGTTTGTTTGTTTGTTTGTTTGTTTGTTTCAACTTAGGTGAACCCAAATGCTTTTAACGTTTTCCTCTAAACTTTTCAATACAAATGCAGCAAGCATCTGTCTTCCTCTGTACTGTGTTTTATATCTAACCTATCTCTCCCACAGGCATCAAAGCTGAACATGATGGTCATGCTGTTCCATGCAGCCCTGAAAGACAAACAAAAGAACAAACACACCCCAACGACTTACAACCTGGAGCCAAGGGAGCTCTCCAGGTTGCACGATGCCTCTATGATCCTCCCCGTAAATATAAAAGCCGCTTTCTTCAGTAACTGAAAACAATCATAACTGTCTTTCCCTGAGTCTTGTTGAATCTCTGGGGATAGAGGAAAGGCAGCGTATAGAAATGTGCACCAAAGTGTCCACAGATGGATTTGATTTACACAGTATGGTCTGCTATAAACTGTGAAGATTAGATAATGGGTTTTCTTAGATATAGTTTCTATTTCCAGCAGAAGACCTTATAACACCTTTAAGTGGTATATCTATAAATTCTGTTTATATAATGGACAACTGATCAAAACATATTCTGAAGCTACATTATAGATTTTATATGATCTCATATATAAATAGGTATAATCATAAATGTTGTCACATGTCTATGCCTATAAATGGTAATAAAATTTAGAAATCACATCTATTTTTATTTTATTGATACAGGCTAAGAGAAAATGCAGCTGTATCCACAGTACAGCAATTTCAAAGCCCATGTTCTTCAGATGAGCAAGTCCATTTCAAGAGTAAAATCTAACCATAAATATTTTATAAGACATTTTCAGTATTAAAACAAACCAGTTTATATGTTATAATTTACTAATAAAGTTGAATTTTAAACAGAAATGGAAAAAATCTGCATTATTCTTACCCCACCAATTTCTATGCATTTATGTGAGATTACTATTTTAGTGATAACAGTTTTGTTGATAATAATTTACTGGCTTTAGTCATTACTTTGTTACATAGCAACCCTATACTAGTATTATTATAAAAGAGATTATTTGCTGTCATAAATACTCACCCTCCCATTCCTATCTTAATGTTGTCTAAATTTTTATTAAACCTACTAATGTGAAACAAGTGTAGTTTTTAAAGATAAAGGTTTGGGGATTTTTATTTTTTACTTATTTGGGGATAATGCTGTTATAATTCACAAGGGAGGTATAATTCCTCATGTGATCATGTCTGGTAATACTAATTCTATTTTCCTAACAAATTAATTTTCTGCTAATCTCAGTAAGTTATTTATCTATAAAGAAATATATCTTCTCTTTAAATGAAATACTTGGAATTACACTTCAAAAGAAGAAAAAACTAGTGATTGGCCTTGGAAATCTTTGACTCTTCAGGTAAACAAGGGTCTGGGAGACAGGCCTCACCTTTTCATTTTTATAATATCTTTCATGGCCTGGGAATAATTCCATCTAAAGAAAGCGGAAAATGATAGGTTTTAACTCCAAACATTAGATTTTCGGATTTGCATTTTGACCACTCATTTATTTTTTTTTTATTTAAAAAAAAAATTTTTTTTTTCAACGTTTATTTATTTTTGGGACAGAGAGAGACAGAGCATGAACGGGGGAGGGGCAGAGAGAGAGGGAGACACAGAATTGGAAACAGGCTCCAGGCTCTGAGCCATCAGCCCATAGCCTGACGCGGGGCTCGAACTCACGGACCGCGAGATCGTGACCTGGCTGAAGTCGGACGCTTAAACGACTGCGCCACCCAGGCGCCCCGACCACTCATTTATTTTGTATCTTTCGTATGTCAATCACTGTAGTGCTGACCACAATACTTCGTGGGATGATGGAAATATGTCTGCACTGTCCAATATAGTAGCCACTAGCCACATCTGACTATTGAGAGCAGATATGTGACTACTGTGACTAAGGAAATACTTTTCTTATGTTGTCACTTTTAACTAAATTGTCACCTATAGCTAAGGTCTACTTTACTGACTAGCAAAGCAAATCTAAGCAATAGGGGTACAGCTTTGCTATGAAAAAGGCTCATAAAGCTTATTTCTCAGTCACAAAAATACATACAGATAAAAAACAAATGTGCAATATTACCAAAGATAATAATAACAGCACTGGAGGAGTATTGAACAGAGATGTGAATCAAGTGAGAGAGAAAGCCACATGAGAATCTTGGGGGGAAAATGTTCCAGGTGGAGATAAGGAACTTATCTTAGAGGTTACTAAGCTAATACTTCAAGGAAAAAGTAACTTAGCTTCAAAAGAAAATCATGATATTTTAACTTATCTCTATAAATGCAATTAGTGGATATAAACTAATCCACTGAAACAAATACTCCTAAAATAAAATGATCACAACTAATACAACTTTAAATACTGCCACAAAGGCACGTCAAACATTTCTGCCGTTTTTGATATTTACCTTTATCAATTAAAAGCTTATTTGTCAGTATTGCTTTGTAAGGCCTACACTCTTCAAAATGTTTTGGAGAGGTCCTCACTGAATCTTAATTTCCAAAGAATCTTGGAAATTCTACTCAAAATTTCTGATTGTACAGTAGATAAAGACCTTGAGGTATACAGATATTACATAATTCCTCTCACCAGGCCCTTTGACATCCAGTCCTCTGCTTTACTGCATGATGGTGCTAAGCCTGGTATTTTTAATACAGCAAACATTAGGTAAGCAGAAAGTAAGACAGAAAGTAAGACAGCAGAAAGTAAGACACTACTTGTGATCAAAATATCAATGTTTGTTAAGTTAATGAGTTAATGATGAATGGTAGTAGAACTAATTTTTACTTTTCCCAAATTTGAAACTCCCAGATTTCTTCATGTTAAGGTCAGTAAGACTTTAATACCTTAAATTAGGAAGAAATGTTTTATTTTGTTGTGTCCATAATTAATTCAGTATCTAGAGGAAATTGAGTAATTAATGTATCCTTTGGAGAAAGACGAACTAGCAAATTGAATAATGTAGTTTCCATGATGGTACTTTGGATTTCTACTTTGAAAATGCTGAATCCAGCACACTGGATGGTCAGAATCAAGTAAAAAGCTGTCCATGCAAAATTAGCAATTATAGATAGGATAAGTGCTCAAATGCATTAAATAATATAGATTTGTCAACAATTTAAAAATTTTTTTAATGTTTTATTCTTGAGAGAGAGAGAGAGAGCGACAGAGCATCAGTGGGGTAGGGGCAGAGAGGGAGACACAGAACCGGAAGCAGGCTCCAGGCTCCGAGCTGTTAGCACAGAGCCCAATGTGGAGCTTGAACCCACAGACCAAGAGAACATGACCTGAGCCGAAGTCAGATGCTTAACTGACTGAGCCACCCAGGCACCCCTCAACAAAAATTTTTAAATATGATTAGTCTTACTATTTATAATTTGAAAATTTCTGTAATTTTGAATGATATATTTTAAACATAGCAGAAAACTTAATTTTTCTCTTAGAATACACATTGCTTTTTTAGTGTTCCATGTCCCTCAAGTTCTTGATTCTTCTTGGTAATATTTAAAAATGTTAAATGAAAAAAGTAAAATAAATAAAAATAAAAATGTCAAATGAAAGCTAATTTTTCATTTGACCTTCTTATAGATAAGTAGAAAATGGGGGTAACAATGTCACACTGGTAATTTCTATTTTCTATCCTACTGAAAAATACTGTGAAATGATTGTACAAGAAGTTCTCAAGGCCTTGACCTGTATTCTACTCACGTATGATCTCTTAAGACTGAGTCTCTCAAAGCAATGAAATATATTTTTGATGTTTTAATAACCACTAATACTTGGTGGATGTTATGAAAATACTCCTTTTTTTGGAAAATAATTCACTCTTCGAGGTTTTAATCTTTATTGCTAAGTCCTAATTCCAGAAGCAAAACAAATATATACCTAAATATACCTAGTACATACATTATATAACCACTATTATTTCTCTGACTAGAATGTAAATTCCTCAGAAAATATATGTGCCTTGAAAAATGGAAATTCCTTGACAACAGGGAGAATGTCTTGCTTATTTTATTGTCTCAGATTCTAGCACATAGCAGGTTCTCAATAAATACTTGATAAGTATTTGAATGACTTTGAAGAGTTCATCTCCACAATCTACCACTTTGTTCATGTCCTCTCCTGCTCACAATCTTGGATTGTTCTGCTGGCCAGAACTGTTTCCAATATTGTAAAAGAAAACAACATATAATTTACATGTTAGGAACATTTCCCCACCCTTCAGGTTGAAAACACTGGAAACAATGGAAACACCTGGTGAATTATTGTTGCTCCCTGTAATTTAACCCCAGATGCTACTTCAGGCACACCTCTAACCACTTGTCTACACAAGGCTCTGCCTGGTCAAACCAGCAGCACCCCCACCTAGACTGTTAATATACTTCTGCACGCTATTATCTCTCCTCTACTGGCCCTGCCTCAGGCATCTCCCAGAGCATTCTCCTTTTTATTTTTTCCTCTACTAATTGTCCTTCAAGAAACTTTATGAAAGAAAGAAAATTGAATCAAATCAGAAACAAAGCCTTCTTACTAGAATTGAACTATCTGTTTCCATGTGACCCAAAGTCACTTCTTGGATTTCTAACTTGTAAAAATTGGGGCAAACCAAATTATAATTAGAAGTACTGTTGGAAGACTTAAAAGAAATTAATATAATTCTTATTATCTATTAAGAATATAATATATATTTTTCTTCCACTATGCAGTCCATCATTCAATCTTAATTTTACCAGTGGTAAGATGTGGGGAAAAAAGTATCTGACTTTCCAAACCCATTTGTTGTGCGTAATGGAGAGAATAAATATTAAAGTGATATGAAAAGACTAAAAACCAAACAAATATGTGATTGCCAACCTAAACTTTGAGACACTTTCTTAAGTTTCAATCTCTTCTGTAAAGTTTTCCTGACCATCCCACTCATAATTACAGAACCTGTTGGTTGCAGAACCTTTTGGCTGCATACATATTGTCTAATCTTATTATATAAAATCCATAGATTTATAAGTGCTTTTATAAAACGCTTTTAGGATCCTTGGGTTCCACACATACCCAGTGTGACTTAATGACAATAAATTCAAAGCTAGAGGGGTGGAGTTAGAAATGTATCAGAGGGGTCCTGGACTTTCTCACAAAATGGAAGGACAGCTGAATAAGCATTGGTGGCTAAACTCAGAAAAGTAAAATTAATTGTGAGTAAAGCAGATTCCCTGGGAGACGTCATTTAAAATAATATAGATATCCTATGTGAGGGATAGTCCTTTCCTTACTTTTGTGTACAAAGCTGCAACATTTGCAACCATTCAATTTAAACACTTTGGTCATTGAACTATTTATTGCCAGAAGCATATATGACTTCCATGTGTTATAAGAAGTGTGTATGCAAAATTCTAGTATCTTTCATCAAGTAGCCAGAAGGGAAAACTGTTTAGTAGGAACCATCTCTTCTACCCAATTCTTTTTTTTTTGTCCCCAGTTCTGTTGTGGGTTTCTTCCTCCTATTGCTCCTTTCTCAGTCCATTTACACTCAATTTAATTTTGTAAAAACTAGGGGAGATAAACTGAAAATTTGCACGTGAAACCTAATTATAGCACAATAAATTACTACTGTGCCCACATACACCCAATGAAATTCTCATTTAGTTATAATCAAACATACATCCAGTGTCATGCCAGATTCAAGCTATGTCTAGGATAAATTCTTCAGCCTGGTGAAATAAAGATATCTGATAAATTAATCCCACCCAGAATGATTACTGTCATCAGATCTTCCTTTTCCTTGAAACTTTAGTTCTTGGTCAGTTATATATAAGGAATCATGCTGTGTGCCACAGGATGTTGAACACACACACACACACACACACACACACACACACACAGAGAAAAAGAAAAAAGAAAGCCTCTGTCACACTTCCCTGATAACTTTATCCCTTCCATTCACACAATTCCTTTTGTGTAGTCATTTATCTATTTTTTCTCTATTCAAGTTTCATTACATCTGATACAAGTAAATGCATAAAAGCACAATATCTCAAATCTGATCCGATGTTGAATGGACTTAAGAAGAGAATCTGAATCCCAACTATATTACTTATCTGTTAAAGTCCAAAACATGAGTGTTTTCAAAAGAAATCAGTCGTAAAAATAAGGAACCTCTCATGCAAATCTGTATTACTGTAGGTCACCTTGGATATATATTCTTAGTTCACTTCCTTATAAGTGAGAAAAGAAAAACTCTAATTACAAGTAATGATGGAAAAAAAAAAGCCTACAGTTATGTTTATAGGAGTTTCAAAAAAAAAGGCTCTTTTAATTTTTCAAATTTGAAAGTCTCTTATAATCCCCATGGCAACATCCTTTTACTAGTTCTGTCCATATTTCTATAGAAGTGAAGTTAGTTTTAAATGTTTCTGTTACATCAGATCTGATTCTACAAACAGGGCTATTATTAACAGTATCAGTGATATTTAAGCTACACATACACATACAGGAATAAAAAACAATGTGACTTCCAAATTTTATACATTTAGATTATTTAGATTTTTTTCTTTCATACAAGTCAAGATGAATCTTTTTTAAAAAACTGACTGGACAGAATACTGTTAAAACAAAATAAAAAGTTGTTAAACTGAGAGGAAAACTTTATTTTGTTTAGCAATATTATTTATCACTTTATGATGTTCACCATGTCCCATGTACTATTATAAGCCCTTTCAAATCATATTAATTTATTGATTATTGCACTCATATAAGCATGATACAAATGTTGATACATTTAATATTTCTCTGTTTCACAAACATTGAGACACTTGCAAACTCACTGGCTCCAAATGAAAAGAGGGGACAAAGACAAAAAATTTAATATTGACCACAGAAGATGAAAATAAGCTTTGTAACTTCACTTTCCTCTCCATTATTTTTATGTACTTCATTCTTCATAGGGATGATGCATCTTCAGTGAACTATTGGCCTGTTACGGACTGTGTCTGGTCATCTCCTCATATTACCACCTGCTTACTATTTGCCCAGAGAATAAAATCATTGAAATATTGGCTCAAAAATTACAATTGAGGAATTAAATTTACTACCAAAACCCAGGAATGATATCTTAAGATAAAAACAGATATAATTGGATAGTTTGCTGTTTTGTAATGTATATTATCATTGTTTCTCCAATATATTAATATTCCTATTTATTATTTTATTAGATTGATTATCCTTTAAACTTGAAGTTTTTTGTTCTAATGACCTCTGTAAATAATTGCAAGGAAATTGTTGGTAGTTTGTTTCTGCTCATGTAACTTCCTGAGGGAGAACTGATAGTTTTTTATGGTTCTGTAACTTTTCTGACAAAACCGCACTGTTGGAACCACTCTGCCGTTAGAATACACGTAGAAATAGAGTAAAAAAACTAACATGTCTCCAAAACATAATGAAGAGACACGATTGATATAAAGGAGGGAATATCTACCAAGAGCCAGTAGTAATTACAATGGTGTGATATAGGTCAAGGAAGAGTTGCCAGTTTAAATGAAGTGAATTCTGTGTGTGAATCTCCTAACAGGAGGTCATCAGAGCCACATCCAAATCGCTGCCAAAAAAATGCTTATAAAAATGCAGTAAGTACAGCCCCACCCAGTAAATTAATAACAAGGATTGAGGCCAATTCGATAAGCTGTGGGGGTGGGGGATGATTCATGGTCATGGGAATGTAGGAAGATGTTATTATATTTTCACAGTACTAAATCTATAAAGATAGGTAGTAAATTAGTGATTGCCTAGGGCCAAGGTTTGGGGGCTGAAGGTTGGGGGGAAGAGATCAACAGTAAATAGACACAGGGATCTCATTGAACTGATAAAGATGTTCTAAAAGTGAGTTATAGTGTGCACAACTTGCTAATCCACTAAAAGTTGTGCAATTGTTCACTATAAATGGTGAACAATATGATATGTAAAATGTGCTTCAATAAAGTCATAAAAAATAAAGGGATTGCTAACTTTTAAAGGAAAAGTTGAAGTGATTTACTACTTAATCTTGTAATAGTTTGTTATGAAGTTGAAACAAACTTTTTGGATACATTACTTAGTGTCTTTGATGCTTAAGTTTCCTCATCAGTGAAATGAGGATAAGAGTAACATTGACTTCATAGGGCTGTTTTGTGGGTTAAAAAAATCCATGAATAAAAGAATGTGTGGAATGTATTTAATGCATAATAATTACTACATATAGCAGTTCTGGTAAGAACATCAGTTCACCCAAGCTGAAGAGGAATCGTAACTGGAGGGGAATAAGGACAGAAATGCATCCTCAAGAAACGGACTGGTAAAGAATCATACTCAGGACGTGGAAGTAAGTTTGTGTTGGTTAGAATTCTCATTCAGGACATCTTACCCCTGAAAGATGAGAGAAACTACATTTATCTTTCAATTCTGGCAGAAGACTCACACACTTGAAAAGAAGGAAGAAAGGGAGGGAGGGAGGGAGGAACGACAAGGGACAGAGAAATAGACACACAGACAGAAAGACCGACAACTATTTCACCTACTTTGAAATGTCTCTGATCAGGAATTAGAGAAAACTATAGATAGTGAAAATGTACAGTGAAAAGTCTCTCTGCATATATATATGACAAATACTATTAAAATATTATAATAAACACCTTAAAGTTTTGAACATATTTTCAAAGATGAATTCTTGGCAAATACATTTTTGATGTATGCTTATACAATGTTTCATATCATTGTCATTAACATACTTTTGTCTCTTTTTCAAATCAATTCTGACTCCTGGAATGAGTGTTGGAAGATTAAAAAGAAAAAAAAAAAAATCCTAGCTGAGTCACACAGGAGCTGTGTGGCCTTGAAAAAGGCTCAGACACTGAGCTTTAATTTTCTCAGAAACGAGGATAGAAACCAAATTCGTACACTTTTTGTGGGGTCCAAACACACTATTTTATGTGAAATTACTTTATAAATTTATGTGGCTACGGGCAATAAAGAAAAACATTGTTGTTATTATTTTCTTTGTAAGAAGAAAGAAAATGTCAGGCAAAATCTAGGTTGGAAATGTGAGGGTGAACAGGAAATTACACCTGTGTTATGTCACTCCATGGGGACTGTCTGTGCACCTTATAGCAGCAAAAGGATAATGGACAAAATATAAAAAAGAAATCAAATTTAACAAATAGTTCGGACTGCATACATCAAAGAGAGTTTAAATTTAAAGCTGCCTATTTCATTCGGCTGTCTAGCTGCTTATTTGCATGTCTGCTCACAGCATCAATTATATATGTGATGAAGAACATTTTATTAATGTGATCAAAGTACTCATTCCTATGGAAAAATGTAGGTTTTTAATGTGCTATCTTATTTTTCCTATTGTATGTACAAGATAAGGAAGGACAAATATTTCTAGGTTCTCTCCATTATCATAAGAGAAATTATTCCCCAAAAAGTTCATTTTCTAAAAAACTGTGCTAAGAATATTAAATTTCTCTTATTTGAAATACTTTAACTATTTTCAAAGAATATTTAGTAGGAGTTGCATAGAGAGCCCAATAATTTATATGCATTTGGTTTATTACCCAGGGCCATAGGTCCCTGGCAGATTTCATAGATGGGCTTCACAGGATCTGTGGAAACTTTGAATGATTTGCAATTAAAAAAAAATATATGTGGGTATATGATTTTTTTCTGGAGAGTGAGCCTACAGCTTTTAAATGATAATCAAAGGAGTCAGAACACAAAACATTTAAGCACTACTGGTTATAAAATGAAATACTTAAAGTAACAAATATATTTGTTATATTAATAACCATTTATATGCTTGAGGCTATTGTGCATTTCCGAAATGACTAAAATAAGTAATTGCTAAAAGGCACAAAATAACATGCATGCATTTAATCCATATATTTAGGAATAGTCCCTTAACTGTGCCAATTAATAGTTACTATTCATAAATGGATTAATTTCAGCATTCTTACTCTTATATGTAAGACATGAAGTAACGATGCAAAGAAAATAACACATGCTCATCAAAACCAAAGGTTACCAGGATTTGCTTTCAATACTTTAAAAGTAGAATACCATTTTATTAAATATAGACTTATACTCAAACTGGCAAATAGGTGGATGATGACTTTTCTGGACTGTAAAAAAAATATGTATTTTAAATATCAAGTATGCACTGTGTATAACAAAACAAAAAATAGTTATTTTCCCCATTGTATAGGAAACATACCTTTTTCTATCTTCCAAGTATAGTGAGGAAAAAGTAATGAAAATAAAGTCACCTTAGCATACATCTTGCTATCTAACAAGATTAACTGAAATTTTATTTGAAAAAATATATGTAAATTATAATTGCTAACATGCATTAATAAAAACAACAACTCTGTCATCAGGTGTCTTCCGTAATTCATTTTGCCATAAAGTATTTGAGTTCCTACTATACACCAGGAATTCTGCCAGAATTCTTTTGAATTTGCAGCATATTATTAAATCCCATTTGGCGTACAAAACTCTGCTTTATCCCCTTCACCCACCCACCCCCCAAAAAAAACCTAGTCACCTTAGAAATGAAGGCTGTAAGTACAGCATGCAAAACACATCAAATTATGCGTAAAGAAGACGCTTGGCAAAAATACACGCCATAATAAAGGCGATCAGTAGATACTTAGTCAATAAACTATAGAATCACCCTTTTTCTTCTGACATATATTTTAAAGTAACCAAAAAAAGAAAGGTAAAAGAACAATTCATTTGCACTGGAGAATTCTGAATTTTTTAATATATTCATATGAGTAAATGGTTATTTGTACACTTTAAAAGATTCAGTAGGTGCTTTACTAAAGCTTTACTAGAGGAAATATATTTATTTATTTTTTTTTCAAGGTTTATTTATTTTTGGGACAGAGAGAGACAGAGCATGAACGGGGGAGGGGCAGAGAGAGAGGGAGACACAGAATCGGAAACAGGCTCCAGGCTCTGAGCCATCAGCCCAGAGCCTGACGCGGGGCTCGAACTCCCGGACCGCGAGATCGTGACCTGGCTGAAGTCGGACGCTTAACCGACTGCGCCACCCAGGCGCCCCAGGAAATATATTTAAATATCAAAAGCAACTATATGAAAATGATGACCTCAGCCTATGATGCTTAGGCTAATAAAAATATTAATAATAATTTCAAAGGTTCTATTCAAAAATTTAAAACTGAAAGCTGATATGTTATTTCAAAGAATATCAAAAGCAATTGCTGGCATTAAAATATGTATTAAAATTTGATTGTATAGTAGATAGGTAGCTCATTACATTTAATAAATAACAATAATTAGGTTTTACAATATAAAAGAATTAATGTCCCAATCATTCTCAATCTACCTAAATATACATATATTCTTATATATATATATATATATATATATATATATACACAAATTATATAAAAATATATGAACATATACCCATATACATCTCTAAGATTAAGCACTTTATTTCTAGTCATCAAATACTTAAAAATACAGACTACATTAGCTGGCGTTGTCTATCAGAACATATTGGTGTCAGGCATAATATTCATCCTTTTCCACTACTGATTCTTGTTTAAAAATCACTTGCATCTTATAAAATATGACTAATATTTTTTATTTAACCCTCCAGGTTAATATCAGAATGCATGTTTCAGGTGCAATTAAGTGGTGAAAGTGGTTTGGATAATGTGCTATATTCTTGTGTTTTAATATGTTTCAGCCCAGGTCATGATCTCACGGTTCATGAGTTTGAGCTGCATAGGGCTCTGTGCTGACAGTGGAGAGCCTGTTTGGGATTCTCTCTCTCTCCCTCTATCTGTTCCTTATCTGCTCTCATGCACATGCTCTCTCTCTTTCTGTCTCTCAAAAACAAAAACAAAAACATAAAAAACAAAAACAAAAAACAAAAGCAAAAAACAGAACTAATCCAACGGGAGGAATGCATATTTGGGATCGCTCCACTTCTCCAATAGAAAAAGCACCCTGTTATCCCTGGCTGTTTAATATTTAAGATACCAACAAGCCACTTGCCCAGCTCCTATTTGTCCTCACATCTAACTACGTCAGTATTCAAAATATTTTTCGTCATATGAATGGAAGGTAAAAAAGTGTCCTGTTTTATGTGTAGCATCAGAATGTCAGCACAGGCGAAAATATTTTCATTCAACAACATTTGATGATTGGATTTGACCAATTTACTCTTTTTAAGGGGAAAAATCTGCAAAAACAAAATCAGCAAATAGGGCAGATGGGCTAACTCTCTCTGGGTTAACATACAAATTCAAGGGCAACAGCAATCTTATAATATGCATTCCATATTTATGATCAGTAAGTTTTCATCTCTGCTATTTCAAATGGAATCCTTTCACATGAAAAATGCCGGGAACTTTTAAAGGACATCCATGTTTTTTTTGTTTCTCTTTAACAAGTATATGGATAAAATAATCAATATGCAGCTGGGAAAGTGGTTATGAAAATTTAACTCAACTCTCCACTTCTTATTGTAGGAAATCTAAACATGAAACACACACTTATCCCCACCCAGCGTGTAGGGGTACATGTGTTTCATGTGGAAATGGCCAACTGGTTGTGCCCCAGCAGGCTTCAGGTGTGATTTGAACTACCGTGGCGAACTCACATAAGAAACCTGAATTTTCTTAGCAAAATAAGTGAGTCTATACCTCAGTGAACTAACCCAAACCAAATATGGACATTTACATTTACTGTATTTGGGAGTCTAGCCTTATCTTTTTAGTGGGATGTCAAAGGTAACTCGCCAAACTTTCACTCTCAAATCTCCACTTAACTTCTGTCACTAGAGCATTAACAAGTTTGATTAACAGATCTGCATATGTTTTCTCCACATTACCTCCATGTAACTGCTTCTCCTCATTCTAGAGCACTCAGTTAAAGTCCAAACTCTTTGACATCCCAATGCTGCAAACTGGACGTAATGAGTTACTAGAAATTTGAGGGGGAAGCACATTTGGTGTCTTTTAGCCAAGGTTCCACAGGTGTTAGCAATTCACCACTTAGCAGAACAGCCTCCCGATTAAACAGGGGCTAACTATTCACCACACCAATGTTGTAACTCATCGTTTGATCAATAAGGTTAAGTTCAGGGAACCCTTATTAGAAAACCAGAGAACAATTTCAAAAAATGTTCACAAACAAATTCAACACAAAATCTCAACATTGTACAAAACAATTTCTGAAACTTTATTGTGAATTTTAAGATACATTTAGTAAAGTATGTTTTCCTTAATATAATTAATTAAAATAAATTGGAAAGAAATGCACATACTACTTTTTTAAAGCAAGGATAAGTACAGACTTTTGAAGTCACAATATATACAATTATATGAGTGCAATAAGCTTCCAAATACATTAGGTATATATCTGTTTAAATAAATAGTAAAATACTTGATTTGACATATGTGAGAGTCATACTGATTACACCAAAAATGTTTTACAAAATATAGCCAAAAATGGAATGTTACACATTTGATATACAACTTTTTAAAATACGTTATATATTCATTACTTAATTCAAATTATAGTGTACAAAAGTCCATTTTAATGAGGACAGTTTTGTGTTTTTAACACTGTTCAGCAAATATAGATAGTAAGATGCATCCCTATACATGTTACTAAAGCCCCATCAACTGAAATCACTAGCACAGGGAGGAAAAAAAATTCTACCAATTATTAATAGTAATAATTTTTATTGATAAATTACTAATGTAACACACTGCGACATTATTTTGGTTATTTTAAGTCTTCTAAAATATATTACCTAATACTTGAGGCAAATTGTTTTTGTGTATATAGAAACTTAATTTGAAACCAAAATAGAAAGATATTGCTACATTGAACTTATCTACTCTGTAATATATTTCTTTTAAATAATACCTTCAGTTACCAGTTTTCAGTTGGGAAAATTTTCCCTATGATCCTTTAATAATAATGCTTTGTGTAGTGCCTTACTATGAATCTCAAGAACTCATTTCACAAAGTAGCAATAGAATATACTGTATTGTGAATGGTACCTATAGAATATTGGTATTATAGGAAAATGTCATGTTAAGTGTTTACATCTATAATTATTCATACATTGTAGTACAATAAGGGAAATTATTTTCAGCCATATTTCATCATTTGTAGCATAGAGTTACACGTGACAATTTATTTGGAGTATATAAAAATGTGGCTATTTTGCAGAAGTAAAACAATATAATTACCAGGGTTTTTTTTTTAATTGAAAACAAATGTTTTATTTTCCCTAAGGTTCTTTTAATAATAAAAGAATGGAAAAGGAATCAAACATATCCACCTGTCTTAGAGTGGTGAAGTGGGAAGATGGACAACTCAATGGTCATTCTCTAAAAATTACTTAGGCAATAATGATTGAAAAGATGCATTTTGCATTTACATAATGAACAATGTGCTTATCTGACTATGTCTACAAAAACTGCCTGGTAATATCAGAACACAATTATAGAATGACTAGGAGCACATTATAAGTTTTTTTTTCTTTTTTTACACTTGAACTACAAAAGCAATATAAGGAAACCTATTGTATGTGAACTAAACTTGCATTATTATATTTTTAGAATATTAGGATATCAACATATCTAAAAACAAGCAAGACAAGTTAAATTCTCCTAAACCTCCCCAGTACCAATTGCCTACTGTTTTATTGGAGCAGCACCACATGTCAAGCACCCAGTCAATCTCTATAACTCACCAAGTTGCCTTTTATTGGTCAGAATGAAAAGCATATACATTCTCTGCAAGAAGTCAGTTGATATTAGGGAGCCGGGTAGAGGAAACACACAAATGCAGATTTATCTACTTTTAGGCCATAAACCTCTAAAACATGAGCTCTGCCTTACTAACTATGGCACCTTATTTTTTTCCATCAGAGCTATTAACATTGTTTGTATGTTAGAAAGAAATATACTGGTTTATGATGGGGGATTCCTTCTGTCCATATTTGCATTAGGGGTTGTGTGTGTGAGTGTGCTGGTATGTTTTCAGGTTAACACAAGATTAAATATAATTCAAATAACATGTGATTGCCAAAGAGTAATTTTATTTCTTGCCCTGTAAAAAGAACAGGGGTTAATTAAGCAAATTGCTATGTCTTCTCAACACTTTGCACTTTAAGACCTGGACAGTACCATAGCAATGATTTGTTTAACTACATTCACACTAAGAGAAGACATTTCCAGTCTCTTGGCCACTCTCTCAGAATGTTAGAAACTAAATAATTCCTTATTTCTTAATTTTTTGAAGTTAAATAAACATAAATAAGGGCTCATAGGCTCCAAATATCCCTAAATTAGGTAACAAATTTATTGAAAGTTTAAAGACAGTCATCTCATTTATCTATATCTGGAACTCCATTACTATGGTCCATAGACTATATTTCTACTTTAATGCCACCCTGTATATCAAAAACTCACCCATAATCACCTCAAATGTCATATGATTATCAAATTTGGGACTTATTTTTTATAAATGATCTTATATTCGGCATATCTCTGATCCTTCTGGCTTTAATAATTATCATTATAAGACTTAATTTTTAAAAGCTTTAAAAAAAATACCGTGAATTGCTAGAGTCCATTGCCTGATCTATAAGTGGTACCAAATAAGTTATTTTCATGTTGCTATAGTTCACTTCTGTCAATCCATGCACAGCATTCATATACATTTTGTGGTTTAAAAAAAATCAAATGCATGCAATAGAGATATCTACTGAGAAGATATCTCAAATTAGGAATTGGTGTCCATTTGCTTTTTCTACCACATCACTGAAGAAAAACCACTACAGAACTTTTACTCTATTACTGTAATGTTGTCCAGTTCCATTAATCCTCTCCAAAGAATCACACTCAAAAATCTAAAGATTAGCACTCCCATCAGAAATCTATGTAAAAATATATTCAAGAGCTTGCCAAATCAAAACAGTAATTTTATTAAGACACACAATCGATTTGCAATAAAAACAACTGAAAAGTTCTCAGATAACTTGAAAAAACACACAGCCTTAGCAGAAGGCATTTAATGCTTGAACAACACGGTGGTTAGGGACACGGTCAAAAATCTGTGCATAACTTTTGACTCCCCCAAATCTTAATAGCCTACTGTTTCCTGGAAGCCCTACTGAAAATGTAAACAGTTGATTAACACATATGTTGTCTATGTATTATATACCATATTATTACAATAAGGGCTACAGAAAAGAAACTGTTAAGAAAATAAGAGGAAAGAAGTTTACTGTACTGTATCTGGTAAAAAAAAAAAATCCACATGTAAGTGGATCTGAGCCAGTTCAAACCCATGTTGTTCAAGGGTCAACAGTATATTGCCATAATTCTACCACTATCATAGATAAGTTTGTAGCTGAAAAAAGAGCTAAAGGGAGCCTTCAATAGATTATAGTTAAAATATTTTTATTAAAACTTTTGGTAAGGTATGGAAAAATCTTTTCACTTCAGACAATTCATACAGCAATATGTATATGGTTATATAGATGCGTTCAATCATTGTATCTAGTTTTCTTATTACGGTCAGGCTAAGCATACCTTTCCAGTGAATATTTTTAAGAGATAAAAGTGGTTGTAATCAAAAGGACAAAAGCATACAATACATAGACTATCAGGCCTCTTTGTTGAATCAATTCTTGATACTTGTGAAAAATTATTTGATGAGCAAAAACGCATCAGCTTAAGTTACATAACTGTTTTCCACTTTTCTTTTTATTCGTTTTCTTGAAATTCTGAATGTGCAAAGGCTAGGAATTGGTGTCCCCGTGCCTTTTCTACTACCTCCCTGCAGAAAAACCACTACAGAACTTTTACTCCACTACTATAATGTTGTCCAGTTCCATTATTCCTCTCATGTCCTTCCTCAACTTCCAAGAGTTGATGTATATTAATACATAATTATGGAGGCAGAAAACAAAGTACATGCTGGAGAGCCTCTGCTCTCCTTAAGGCAGAAATTTCCGATAGTAAGACTATTAAATTTGGCTCTTGTAATGTCCATTTGGATGGAGCTTCTGATTCACAATCATGACCAATAGGCATAATGTTACTACAAATTATCACCAACACCGAGAATGTCAATGCAAAATTAATTTAGTTTCTCACAAGGCCTTGTCTGTTTAGTTTCTAAATACAGAAGAACTCCAGCCATATTTTAAGTCTTCTAGAAAGCTAAAGCAACACATTATGTTAAACCACTATATTCATGTCTGCACGCCAGGATTATAGTTTCCAAACCCCATCTTGGAACTTTATCATAAGACTGTAACCTATTGTAAAACCAAAACAGTCTGGCAGTCTTCTACCTAAACCTGATAAATAGAGATGACTAAAAGTGTTTGCTTTTATGTTTGGTCTCATTGAACATGAGTTACATCAAAAAACTGTAATTTAAAAAAAAGATCACTTCTCTAAAAATGACTCTTTAAACAGACATACAAAAATCATTCCTCACAGCCCTACCACAAATTGATTTCTATCCTTACATGTTATTGAGTTCAAAGTAACCTGCCTGTATGCCTTTGAGTTCACATCTGAGAATTATGTTTTCCCAATATCTCACCTTAATAATTTAAAGAAATCTTGCCACTCTAGTTCACTGACAAATTAGTAGATAAACTTAAGTTTCTTACACCAATGGTTGATCCGAAAGTATGCCCTTACCAGCTTCTTGTTTTCTAATTAGCAACATGGAATCTTTGGTCAACATGTTCAATTCTGCTCTTTAATTAGAGTAATTGAAAATTTTCTGCCAATTAAAGCTTATTAGTAAGGGTCATCAAGAAAAACCTGCTGCCCCCAAATCATACTGAACCTTAAATAATAACTGAGGCCACAAAATCATAATGTAAGTGATGCAAGTTTCAAAACTATAGGGTTTTAAAAGGATAAGTCAATCTGCTTGTCTCATACCAAACTTTTTCAAAGAGCTAATTTTTGTATTCTTTGGGAATGTGACAGTATTTATGTTCTAAATAAAAATAGCCTTCATGAAAGCTACTCAATGATCCACATGCACTGGACACAATGGACAGAAAGTTTAGCATGTTGCACCCAGAATCGATTTCTTTTGCCAAATGGAATAAGGGAAGCTGTGTATGCCTAACACCTCAATATTTCATTTTAACCTTCAAATGTACCTCAGAACTGCAACTTCCTTAGAAGTTTTATCATAATGCATCCTTTATAAGAATCAATGATAAAGAAATTCTATTTGGCTATAGGGCTGAAATCATTCTCCCCAGTTCTCAGACTTCAGAGGGATCTTAAAAGTCCAATAGGAGGTTGACAAGTTTTTACCATCTATTGTTAGAGTTGTAAGCAAGGAGGTATTAAGCCAGTAATGAAATATGGTATATTTATCAAACTATATAAAATTAATGGATAATTTTGGGGGTTGTGGGTGATAAATCTGAAAAACCTAAGCAAGAAAATGGTTAAAATTGAATAAACAATAACTTATATGCATGTTTCTAAATAGACTCGAGGAGGTGTTCCCTCAGTACATTAGAAATAGGTTGGGAGAAGGCCCGTGCTGATGTTAGCTGGCTCCTTTGTGCAGAGGTGGACGGTGGTTGATATTTCTGACCCATGCAGAAACAGGGGCTGGAATAAAATTTTTTGTTTAAGTCATAAAGCATCATTCTAGTCTACGGGGAAAAGAAAGATCTTTTTGTTATCATTATGGTTTGACCTCCCCCTCTTCTCCATGCCTTCTTATCAGATATGAGTAGTTTAAAAAGAGGATAATCAAAAAACTCTTGTTCTATTTTGAGCTTAGCAGAATGTTTTAAATTCATTGCTAAAATCCACTGTTTGTGAAAAGCATTCAGAATCCTACTGCCTAAAAGATACAAATGCTCTTCCTACTCTTCCTACCTACTGCCTGTGAAGGTTCACTGCAACCTGGAAAGAAGTGCACAAGCCCCGGGTACAGTTGCATCACCGTGCCATGTGCTCAACGGCAAAATGCGTATGTGAAAGGAATTAAAAACAAAACACAGTAGACTTTATCCTTTTTTGCCTTCACACAAAGAATTTATTTTTGGCACAACTGACTCTTGGTGATGCACCACAATTTCATCTTTTTAACTTAAAGTGCAATCAAGAGGCAGTATTGCCTAGCAACTACGAGCAAAGCCTCTGGTAGAACACTGGGAGGGTTCAAGTCCTGGACTACTCTTCACTTACAGGAACTGTGACCTTAAGCAAATCATTTAACTTCATCTCAGCTATAAAAGAGATATTAATAATAGTACCTGACTCACAAGGTCACTGTTCCTATTTAAGTAGTTAATACATGTAAAGTGTTGAGAAGAATGCCAGGCACACAGTGAATTCTCAAGTAAATGTTGGCTATTATCATTGGTGTTGGAAATCTAGTTTCAAAGCACTGTAAACTACGTTTTAGAAGCAAAGGGATAATGGTGCCAAAGTGAATATTGTGATCTCTTTCAGAGCCCAAAATGCCCCCCATTTCTCCTGTGAAACTGTTTGCTATTTCACTGAAATTACTGTGGTTTATTTTGACCAGTTACTTTAATATACGCTTAAAGCATGTTTATATTTTTTTAGTAATAAAGCAATAACTAGTCATGTTAAAGTACTCAATAATTAGTTTCAACCTCAATAACATACTATTAGGATTAAGGAGTTTATTCTTCTTCTTAATGTTAGCTTTTCCTCGATACAGGTTACTCCAGCTCTATTATGGTTATCTCATGTTGCTTTTGTCCAAATTCCTAATGAATTTCTTTTCCAGGCAAAACATTGGAGGGCACAGTCTACACAAATTCATTAATATACAAGCATTCAATTCCAAATCAGATGCCAACACATCATTCTCTTTGTACTTTAGAATAGAGGACTGATCTGATTAATCATATAGCTGTGATTCACTGTATTGTCCACAGAATGGCTCACACTGACAACGCTCCCTAAACTCACAGGATTTTAAGACTTAGCCTGTCCAGCTTCTCACCTTGCCAGTGACTGTTTACATCTCATTCCATCAATTACTGCTCGAAATAGCTAAGACGCTCTTAGGCAAAAATCATAGAGTACTCATTTGACACTAATCTATGCAGTTTTTTGTTTTGTTTTATATTACTTTTAGATTCTTTATAATTTGTTGCTGCCTGCATTAGTAACATTAAATAGCTTGGGGGTTTTATTTTAAATAACTTCCAAATGACCTTATATCCATGGAAGGAATATTTTTAAAATAACAGGTCCATATAGCCATATGGTTAAGAAAGGCATCTATCTCTCTTGCTGCACATTCAAGATGTGAGCAGTGGGATAAAGTTGCTTAATACGAAAAACAAAAACAAACGTGTCTTGTGGCCAATATGTGGCATTCCTAGAACTGTACTTCCTCCTTCTTTGTCAACTCCTAAACCCATCCACCTACGGTGTAAAATTGTTTGTTTGTTTGTTTTTGGTAGTACCTCCACCAAAATCCTGATAGAATTGCTCTTTCCTGAAGTTTTCATAAGATGACAGAGCCCAGTGCCGTAAGTCATGATAAATGTAAGCAAATGGTTCAGAAATCACTGAGGTAGTAGATGTAAAAATAAGCACTCCTGGGCTACTGTCCAGGTTTCAGAACCATCCTGAAAGGCCCTGTTTCTGCATTGTTCTGGAGAGAATACGGTAGGCTGCTCTGTTGTGGCAAAACATAGCTCCAATTTATGTACCTGTAAGCAAATAGCACTTGCTGTTTGACATTCAGGTGGCATATCTGGGGGCTATTTCAGCTAATTTGCAATTCAGTCCTTTTAATCCCAAACTTGATTTTCCTTCAGCAGATTGACAGTTCTGATTATTTACATTATTTCTTCAGTTTAACTCTATTTTGTCTTTGAATGAACAGGCTGCCAATGAAAACAACAAGCATTAATTAGCTTTTCTAAGACACATCCTGATAATAAACACCAGCAATCCAAATGACCAGTTTGACTTTTCAAAAATTATATTTACACATTATCCCAAAACTATGTGTCTCCAATATTCACAAAAGTTAAAGTACTAAATTCATCTTCCTGCTTTACTACAGAAAAAAAAAAAAAAACAATCAGGTAATATTACTGACAAAAATAGGGTAGCTACATACTATTTCAAGTGGATAATTTTCTAATCAAATTATAAACACCAATAACCTGCTTCAGATTTTAGAGTACTTCTGTTTTGTGATTTTTTTTTATTTAGGAGGAAAAAGTTAATTTTCTAGTTCAGAAGGGAAAAATTAATCAGGCAGAGACAAAGAAGATAAAGGCAGTGCTCTGTTATCAACACTAAGGCAAGAGAGTGACAACAGATCATACAATGGGGATATTGCAAATTGTTCATTGTCAGGAGAGACTGAACCACAGGGTTTATTTTGTAATTGTTTTTCATGAGTCAATGTCAACATTGATTTGCACTGTTTGAACATGTATCAAATGATAAAAAGAAATAGGCCAGACAGATGTTGGGTAGTATGAGTAAGTCTGCCAAAAAGGATGACTAAGTTATTAATTAAAGACATAGTTCAATTTTTAATAAAAATGAAAAAAAAAAAGGCTGAATCCAATGATCTAATTTTCAGATGAGAAAATCTAATTCTTAAGATGCTAAGTGAAACTTCAGCCAAGTATAAGCGGTTTTGGATAGATAGGACTATTGCCAAAAATTACTAAGAAATACCAAAGTTTTGAAAATTGGAAAATCTATTTATTTTAATAACCCCTACTGGTTCATTTTCTTTGGTAAAGCAATGCATAGTCATTTCCAAAAATCATAATAAGAAATTAAAACTGGGTAAAAACACCAAGTCAACAATCACTGTAATGATGAGACTGACACATTTCTAATTGTGTGTGGAAATTATTTACTGCCAACAGAGTAACACTCATGTGATTTCCACACCAACCTTTGTTTAAATGTATCTGTTATCCTAAGCTTAATCTATCCTGTTTCTTGGTTTGAAATTAGCTTACCTAACTGTCCATATTTTCACACTGAAAATGGACTACATTAGTTATATGGTGGGTCATAGCAATACATTTATTATTTCCCCCCAAATTGCTAATATTTTAATCAGTATATTTAAGTGCCATTACACATTTTATTTCTAAGGTATATCATATTTTACCAGGTTTCAACTTTGTAGCTCATTTACATTATCATAATTACTTAGAGATAGTTGCCTAAGTATCCACAGAACAGTTGGAAAGATCTTTCTGGAGTTAGGCACCAGCTTGATGGTTATCACTGAAGCCTAACTGCAATTAAAATAGTACATTTGCTGGAAGTAAAAATTTATCTTAAAAAATGTCTGCACAAAAAAGTGCAGGTGAGGCATTAAGTGCATTATTTTTCAAAAAACCACCATAGCATTTAAATGCTATGTTAAAATTTCAAAATGACCTGCTCATAGAAACATCATCCATATGTAAATTAGTTTGAGAAATGATTACAGTTAAAAATAACATAGTCTGTCTTGCCTGAAATGTAAAGCTCAATTATGACATTTTCCTCTGTGATTAAAGGAAACCAAATTTTTAGGATATGAATGTTTCTCAATTTAAGAAATAATATATATATACACACATATATATATATACATATATATGTGTATATATATGTATATATGTATGTATATATATATAATAAAGGTCTCTAGTTTTTAGTATTTTATTGCATCGATTCCTTGAAATATTGTGATAAATATTCATAAAGAAAATGGACTTGCCCAAATCATAACCATCTGGAGGTAAAAACCAATTAAACCAAACATTTACTCTGGCCAGAGTTTAACATCTCTGTTCCACTTATGCTTATGTCTTTTCAAAGGGTGAAGGTTGAAACACTGCTTTGCAGAATATCATGATTCAAAATACCCTTTTCTAAATGGATCCCTGTGTAAGTGGATCTCCATCTGTAGAGAACACTGTCTTCTTCAACTTAGGTTATTACTCAACATTATCAATGTATGCCATGTTTTTAAAGTGATTTTTAATATGGCAAATATGCTAATCTCAGAGTTACAGAAATGAAGTTTTCTTGCAACTATATTTTATTAACACCTTTGCCTGTGGAAGAAGTGTGATTTTAAGGATGAAAAAGTGTATTTCCCTCTAAATTAACCAAAGGATAAATTTAAATGTGGCATTCTTATAATTGAAGTAATAGATCTTAGAATTTTATTACCCTACTGAAAGATCAAGTCTCCAGCACTAATTTAAAAAAAAAAGGCTTTAAAAAATATATTTCAGGGAAATGATGACATCAATTTAAAACAGAGAGAACTCATATTTTAAGTAAGGGAATTCCAAGAAAAAAAGTATTGTGTTTAAAACCCACTGGAATCTTTTAAGGCAAATAAAATATCTTATTTTCTTAAAACTTCCCACTGTCAAATACTGTTTCAGGACCACTGAAGTTACACAATAGATGTCTGTTGAATAAAAGAATTAACAAAAAAATATAGATTAATTTTTGTATATATCAGTAGAGGTCTTTGGCAAGAAAAATCATAGTTATGTATTTTTAAGATAAAAAATATTCTTAAAAAAGCATACATTTAAAACTATAGGATATTAATTCTGGAATACATTTTAGTATCCCTTAAGGAAAATATAATATGGTTTAATAGTCCAGTGATAAGGCTGGATATTGTCTGGTTGTCAGGCTTATACCCAAGTAGGGGTTCCAGGCAGAAAAAATCCTTCACATTGCTAGATGAGAAAATCAAGTGGACCCTGTTTACATAAGGAGAGATGTGAGAATTGCAGTACAAGAAATATAATTTTCTTCATAGAATAAGTGTTTGGTCATTATCTGAACTGAAACTCATATATACTTCCAGGGGTGTACAATCACCTCTCTATTCTAAGAGTTAATAAAGGTTTACCACTGAGATGGACAACACATAATGGTGGCCATCTTAACTTACATTTAGCCATGTTTAGTACACATTTATATGTGCTTGATGCCATGAGAAAACTAAATTTTTTTTTTTAACAAAAGCAATGAATCTAAATCCTTGAAGCCTGATTCTTGCCATTTACCTTCATTTTACCTGATTATCTCCATGTTTGTCCTTATGGTGACATTAAGTAAAAATTACTGAACATCTATAATGCCGTGCTATAATCCTTACAACTCCATGACGTTTGATACTTAAGGTAATATTCATACTATATCCCCGCTCTGTTCACTATCTTAGTATATTACATCTTAGTATAAAACAAGCAGTAGTCTAAAGGAAATCACACCAGTGTGTCATGTTATATGTTTGATTCAATTTTTCCAAGCACAAGGAATAAGTTTTCATATTGTTCTTGTTCTAAAGTCCTTTTTTCTTACTTAGCTACTGTCTCTATATAAAATTAGAACTAAACTAAAAGGCCAATACAAAAATAATTTTATCACACTGAGAAAGTAGTAAAGGTCAGTAAGAGGTTAAAAATTTAATTTCTACAATCCTAGTTACATTGAGGCCAACTAAAAATCGGCTATATCTACTTATTTAGTTGATCAAGTTAATTGAATTAGTAACAAATCCCCACTACATTATGCTCCAAATCCAAATCAATAACTTTGTCTTGATGATTTCAGCTAAGCTACCATAAGGCAATGATTTTGACCTCTGGTATATTAAGAAAAGGTATTTTTTCAGATACTATCATATTGTGTCATATTTTTATTTGTTGGGTCTCATTTATGTTATTATGTCACCCATACACTCAAATGTTATAAACTTGCATATTCAAACATTAAAAACTCACTTATAAGTGAATATGGTATTTTAACATGAGAAAGAAAAAAAAACTATTGGTTATTATGCTTCTGGCTTACATTTGATGAATCCCAGAAATATGATCCATATACTCCAAGGCATTTTAACTAGTTTGATTACACCATGGATGTCACTACTTCAACGGAGATGCTTTCTAGTCTATGGAATAATTGGAAGCAAAACCCAGCAGGTTTCAAATGGCTCCAGCTGTGTTAAGTACTGACTGTGAAACAGATTCTCTCTCTTATATGTTGTTTTGTAATAGGAGTGATGTATAAGGTGAAAATCCCCAGACGGGTGGAGTTCCTATGGGTAATCAACAGGGAAGTGAATTAATAACAAACGCTAAAAGCAGAATAATTTTAAATACAACATGTGAATGAAAATGGCGAAATACTCAAAATGAAAGATAAAGCAATTATATAAATGTGGCACAATAGGGACTAAGTTCAAAAGAAAACATAGGATCCTGTCTGTACTACTCAGATGCTGTTACAAGACCAACTTTTCAGAAATCCTAAATATCAAAAAAAAAAAAAAATTTTAACCAAAAGCAGAGTAACAGCTGACATGCTTATTAAAAAGACATAAAACTCATATTCCAAAAAACCACCAAGAACAAAACTAAGAGGACACACATTAAGTGCAATCTTCACCTCTGTCAATGGCAAACTGGTATCCCTGAAGACAAAAGAGAGAAAAGCAGGTAGGTTTTGTTTTTTGGGGTTTTTTGAAGTATCTGCCTACCATGGAACAGACGTTGACAGGGATCCATGTACCCGTTCACTTAATCTCATGATAACCTTATGGATTAGGCACGATTACACTCATTTTACAGACAAGGAAAGAAAGAACTGGTACATTTAAATGATGTGCCCAATGTCACAGTTTCTAAGTAGCAGTTCATGGAGTCATTTTTCCTACGCCAAATATCAAATTACTTCTTGGGTCTCCGTTTTTTTTCATCTAGAAAAAGAATTAAATAGGCCAAATAGTCTCAAAGTCCCATTTGAGTCTTGAGAAACTATCCTGTGAGTTCTTTTAGACACCAAATATATCTTTCCAAAATTAATATAGTAGCTAGACACTGCGCTAGTCACTATTCAATTATTATTTTGCTTCTTTTTATAGAATTCATACGTGATTCTAGGGTGATGTCTAGATGACTCAAAAGTCTATTAAGGGAACGTTCATGTGACAACTTTTTTCCCTCTAAAACACCTGTCCCTATCAAGCAGATAACAAAGTAAATCTATTGATCATTATGTTTAGAGGTAACGACTCAATCTAAGTATTGAAAGGTATAAGTACAAATTTTTGATAAGGAGGCAAAGGAATCTGACCCTGTTTATTTAGTTTACCCTTTCTTTTCCCATTATATCCCAATTTAAGAAAAAAAATGTTATGATGGGCAAACATAGTGGTGTGGAATAAGGGAGAAAATGGAAACCAGAGACATCTGTTTATGTGACAGAAGAGTATTCATGTACCTCAGAATCAGCAGCTTTCTAATTTTCTGCTTCTCTCTGTCCTACATGCTGAAATCATTGAGTCAAGACACTGATAAATGATATAAAGGTATTAATTGTACTTCACTGTTAAAAAATCAAAATGGTAAAATGCAGAGTCTAAGAAGGCCTATACTTCCTCATCTATAAGTTAGACCTCCAGAAATATGAATGGAGGGTGTCAGGGAGATCATAATTTCTTAGATTGGAGAGCACGAGCACTCCTCAGCCACAAAAAAATTCTTCAAACTAATTAGAGCTTTCGTCATCAGGCCGAAGATGTTACAGAGGAAAATATGGACAGCAGCTGAAACCAAGCATTCACTCTCCACATATACTTTATTCCTTTGCCCTCTGTCACAGCCGCAATGGATACAGATGTGCTTTGGGTGTCATATGCTTACCACATTTCAATATAATCTAGAGTTGGTTTACTCAGAGGTAACCTGTAAAGAACAATTTTGGGTACACTGAGTTGCCCTGTAATATATTTGTTTATTTTTTTAATATATAAATGGGTTGCAATCCTTTCCAGTGAAATTATATCCCTAATGAAGAAAATGTTTCAAACTAATATATAGCCTAAAAATAGTGTTTTACAAGTAAAAGTAGGCCACACATAAGGAAGAAATACCAGTGTAAAGGCAGGGCTCTGGATTGGAAATAAAAGCCATTGGCTTTAGCCATGTTACTTGGGAAAACAAACAAACAAACAAACAAACAACATTTTCTGAATCTCAGTTTCTACATAAAGAATGGATTGTCTTCTTTATATGGTTATAGGAATGAAATCAATGGAACTGTTATACATACATAAAGTATGATTCCATTATCAGCTTATCTCTCAGGCTAAGTCAATATTTGCTGAATGCCTACTAAGTTCACTCTTAGGCATTGTAGATTTGGTCTTGGAAATACAAAGGTAAGAAAGGTTCAGTCTCTTACTCTAAAGAAATTTCTTACAGTTTCCTTAATTATTAAGTTTTAAATTATGATATACCAGGATTTGATTTAACTGAATTACCACTTGAGACTGAAGGATCATGAGGAACCAGGGCCGTGTTTTGAACAATCCTGAATATACGACTGGGGTTGATACTGCTTTGGCTGGAGAGGATGCACAGCCTTGCCAATAACAGATGGTCCTACAGGAATAGTTTAAACCCTGAGGAGTGTTGCTTTCAGTACCATCCAGAAGTCAATAACCTTAGCTAAAGCAGAATTTAATTGTCTAAAACAGAGACTTTAGGTGTCAAAATGATTTTGCTTAATTATTACCATGTTTAAAAATCAATCAATGAATTCAACATATTTTGCCATCACTGCTTGGCAGAAGATTTTGCTGTCAAGACCAAGAATGAGCTCATGTCAAACTAAAATATCCTAACGACTGTCTGTTTTTACTACAACTTAATGTAATTTTGATACTCATTTCAATTCTGTAGCAAAAAGAATTTATTTTTATAAAATTTTGACATCTTTTTTTATGTTGGAAATTTGAAGATTAGGAATGGCAACATTAATCCATACAGTTAAATTTAGCATTATATCTTCATCTTGAAAATGGTATGAGTGAGAAAAACTCAATTTTAAAAATTGCAAAGGAAAAAATATAGATATTTTCTATTTCTAGGAAGAAAGGACACACTGTGGGTATTGTGATACCTTAGGGATGTTCTTGAGCAATGTGTATATATATATGTATATATATATGTATATACATACATATAAATGGATGTATGTGTATATATATATACATATATATATGGATGGATGTATATATATACATATATATGGATGGATGTGTATATATATACATATATATACACATCCATCCATATATATGTATATATATCAAGAAACTTATCTGTGTATTTTAAAATCTATCAAGAAATTTAAGAAAGCAGACATATATTAAGTAACATAAATGAATATAATCCACCTAGTGAATGATAAGAAATGGAGGAAAGAAAAGTTGCCAGTGCAGGTGTGTTTACAGCTGACAAACAGAGGTAAGGCTATTGTGATTCTAGGTTTCCAATGTGAAAATTGGTTCAATGACATGAATATATGACACAGGAGGGCATCAACTCACAACTCAGAACTCACTCCATTTTGTCTCCATTTGTCACTTGCACCTTCTACAAAAAGTTTCCTGCAGAATCCTGTGTAGCTGTGTATTTGAAAGTCCTCAGCGTGCAGCTGCTATCACACAGAGGCACAGATTGGTTGTACCCTCCGAATCCAAAAAAGCACTGTTTTTTTTTTTTTTTTCCTCAAAGAAAAGATCTACTATGGAACTACTGTCAGCAGAAGACATTTTCTTCCTATAAAAGAAAGGGTTTCATTTTATATATCCTTCTGTGTCTCCATTCTTCTCCATATTGAGGTTTGTTTAAAGAGGAAAAAAATTTAAAAAACCTCATTCACTGAATTGCGGTTGCTATTGTCTTGCACAAAAACAGTTTTGTTTTAAAAATCAATCATCTATGAAGATTCTCAGCAAGTCCACCATACCTACTGTGTACTGCACGTGGATTATATGCTCTTTCTAGTAGGCAAAAATATAGGATTTGTAAAATCATTTAAAAATATACATGGCTCTTTCCACTGATTTATATCTAACAGGGCCAAACATGTGAAGTATTGAAGAACTGCGAGGCATTTTACTGAACACTGTCATGAGGTAAATATATTTAAATACACGTATGTCTGGAATGAGATGCTGTGCTACACACACACACACTATTCACAAATGGAGCAAGGATGAATTCTAAAAATACAGCTCGAGAAATGATTCAATATCAATTCCTATGAGGATCAAAGCACTCACTTAGTAGCCAGCCCTCTTCATTATGGTAATGCTATGGTTTTATGGATACCTAGGGTTTTCATCTGATTTACTTTTGGAGGAGAGTCGACACACACAACTGAGAGTTTCTTCTCAGGAAGAGTTGAAAGCCAGATCACGGGCATCGGAGGTACCAAAGGTAAGTGTGAGCAGGCCTGCACTGTCCACTTGGAATAACTAGATTCATCAAAAAGTAAATCTGTCTATTCCAAGGCATGTGTTTGATATTTTTATTCTTTCAGACACATCCAATGTTTCTGCTTTTGGAAAAAATAGGCAAGACTAATTCTCTAGGCTATAAATCACTCTAATGTGGAGGGAAATGTGTTAGCTGGTTGTATTACAAAGCCTTTACTTCATATTTAATAGGCACCTGCAATACCAGCATTATACAAAGCTCTCTACTTTGCAAATCTTTAAAACCCCACTTAATTTTCAGTACCGATTTCCTGCAATCTAAGAGCTTATGAAGGGTTCACTGTGTTCATACAGATCTATGCAAAATGTGCCAGAATTTCCCTGTCTGTGATGGCATTCATTTGGAGGTGAATCCCAAATTTTTATCACTGGCGTGCTTATTTCCGACCAAAATAAATATCCTTAGAATGAAAGCTGAAGATTACGAGGACAAAAAGGAGGCAAAGTAACTAGCACTGGGAGAGATATATGCAAATATCAGCTCAATGACAATTCTTCATACCATTTACAATTGAAGCTTAAAGACCCAAATACTCTGCAATCCATTAGTTTCTCAATATCCTGGAAGGGATTAGAGTATTTCTTAATCAACTGCTAACAGACTGAAAAAGGCCAGAGAGTGAATATTAACAAAGCAGGGTAATACTAAAATGCAGAGATGGCCAGATAGAAAGACAAATTGTGGAAGAATGTTAAAATATATTATACAAACATGGTAAAATCAACCCAATTTCCACCTCCTTGCAGCCCACATAATTAAAAATCTATATAAATGAATGAATGCTGAGGCTGTAATAGAATCCTTTTAAGAAAAGATAAGTTCACTTGTTAACAAATTCTGGAATAATGAGTATAACATGACTAGAAAGAATTAATCAAATATGCCCCTCAAATTGTGCTTATATCTTCACCACCCCCAACTGTACAGATGGTCCCACGTCCATCATTTTAAATGTGATATATGCTGATGGACCAGTAATCGATTGGACTGTTAAAATTGGGGAAATATTTAAGTAACGTAAATAACAGAGAAGTATGGAAAAACCTATCCCTAATCATTGACTTCAAGTTCTGAATGCCTTAAAATCATATTATGGCTCAGAAATTTCTACTAATTCCAGTACTATTCTTATCTATAGGATACAAACTGTCTAGAGGACAAAATGTGAGTGAGAGAGTAAATATGGGTTGTTTTCCCACTTTATTCCTGCCATCACCCTTTACCATTAAGGAAGGGTAGTTGTTTAACTTACTTAATGAACTTCCATTTTAATGAATCTTGGCTTAGGGAAAAAAGAATATAAATCAAAACCAAAATGTCAATCATAGTAATATGTCTTTCTTGTTCTATGTTTCTGATGACTGACAGCCCAATAGATTTGTATCAAACAAAGGTAAAAAGCATGTGTTCCTTTCCAAATGAAATGTTTGACAGATTTAACAGCTATCTGAAATAACTGATGAAATCCTAAACAGCACAGCCTATCTCCTAATGTACATGAGAAATCTTATTTCTACATTTGGATTTTTTTCCCTGATCTGATGCAGATTCAGGGGGTCCTAACTAATACAAAGGATATACCACATTAGCATTATTAGTTATTGAACTCCTATGCTTCCAGATATTGAAAACTTTAGAGCAAGCCCCCTGCTGCCTTGCATTCCCAAATTCTCACTAATATCTGACCTGTGATTAGAGTCATTTTTTTTTAAATGACAAATTTTAGGGCCCTGGTATGTAGAATTCTGGAAAATCTATTAAACATAAAATCAGCTGTCAAGAAAGCCAAAATTTAAAAACCCGTGTATTTTTAAATAATTCTTAGTTTCCAACTACCTTGACTATATAAGATATTAACTAACTTGTTAATATTAGCAAGAGACTAGTTTGAATAAAGGGTCTCCTTCAAGAAAACATCACACTAAATTCAGAGAACGCTTACTGCAGGGATTTTAAGTGAAAGTGGTAAACAATTCACTAAACTCACTTTCTTTTTTGTCTGAAATAATACGCAAGCTAAGAGTTCAACTCTGACAAAGTCAAACTGAGAAAGTGCTAAAAAAGGAGCAGTAAAGTTGACATGGCCCTCGATCCCATAAGCACTCAGTCTGGTACCGCTAGACCAGCATGGCGTCTGTGGGGGTTAGTTAGCATTTGGACCATTTCTGCATTCCCACCTACCCCCCCCAAAAAAAAATTAGATACCAAAACAATCTGAACAATAAAATAAAATTATGGAAACAATGCTTCTGAGAAAATAATTTACAGGTCTCAGTACTGTCACAGAAAATAATGCAATATGAAAAATAATTTATTAAGAGACCATTTCTAATATTTTGGGTATAGTTTATGCACATCTCACATGTCAGTCAACATAAAAAAATGAAAGTTCAAGAGTCAGACTAATTCACAATTGGTTATGAGGAAATGTGGTTTTAGATTTGAGGTTTTTCATTAAATCTAAATTCTATTTTACTATTTCATGTATATTTTAATTTGAGCTATTATGAGAAGATACATTATAGCTTGAAATATTTAATAAGACTATACATATACCCAAAGAATATCACGTATTCTTACCAGTACAATACTTGCAAGGTAATTTTAGTGATGTTAAAGCCTCTTCTGTAACACCGTAAGGATGACTCACTTGAAACTAAGGGAACATCAGTTTAGTGTTTCTATATATAGAAATAATCGTAAAATTTAGGAGATAGTCTTTTAACTACTGAAATTGTTTTCTCTACGTTAACACGTATTCAGTAATCAGAAGACACATCTATGCTTAATACAGTGGCAACTTTTATTTTTACTCTCCTCAAGGTTATTAGCAATGAATACTAAAATGTACCTTGAATTTTATAGCTTAGCTGTATCAAGTTGAAAAAAAAAAATCAAGTATTTGTATCACAAATCCAAGAGGAAAGGTAGCCAGTTTGTATAGATGGCCCATCCTCATTTCAAATTCCTAAATCAATCCAAGGGGTCTGGGTTTCCTTTACCTCACAACTGACTTCTTGATCATAGGGCACTTGGCCAAAGGGAAGGAGTGGAAATAAAAATCGCAACTGATAACATTTTAAATATACTTTGCATCTTGGGGAGCAATTTTTCTCCACATACCACCTGTGTTCAACTGTCACAATATATTGCAACATTTGGTAGTTTCAAGTATCGTCACATTTTTTTAGTAACCTCACATTAGTTCAGATTTGCTGCCTTCACTTCTTTCAATTGCATTTTCCCACTGTTCTAAATAGCAATTCTATGACTGTCTTCTGCATTTTACGTGACACAGCACTTCAGTGGTTGTAGTGGGATTATTCAAAAATGAAAAATAATAATAAATGTAGTTTGGTATCTCTAAATGACTGGGAATAGAAGCAATTCCCTTTCTGTAGTAAAAGTACATGTATACACTTGAGTATAGCATGCACACACATTTTCAATGTTTAATTTCTTCGATACATACACAGATATACATATGAGCAAATACTCTCGATTGTGAACAGTTGAAGTCAGGATACTTAAACTCTAAAATAAGCATTTCATTTAGAAAATTAAACATGACTGTTTACCCACAACCAGACTGTAATGCAACTCTCACAGATTGTTTTATTACTGGAAGAAGTTGTCAAATGTAAATAGGTCACTTTTTTTTTTTTTTACATTTTCATTTATACCCCCACAAAAAGCACACTGGGGCCAAGACAATTAATTCCCCAAGTGCTGTCAACCAGGTTGGGAAATAGCAATAAACAGCTTACTGTAAAGCCCCTCCAGCCACAATAAAAAGGCTGTCAATAAGTGAGCTGAGTGAGAGCTGGGCTGTGTACAAACAGGTACTCTGGAACTGATAATCTGAAAGGGAAAAGACCTGACGTTTCTTATTCCAATATGCTGAGGCAGTGGTTCTCAAAGTATGGTCTCTGAACTAACAGCATCAACATGCCTAGGATCTTGCCAGCAATGGAAACTTTCAGGCTTGACCCCAATGGTACTGAATCAGAACATCTGGGAGTGGGGTCCATGTTTTAAGAAACCCTCCGGATCATTCTGAGACACCTTAAAGTTTGAGAACTTAATATCACATTTTAAAAATCACATCCACTAAGAATATATTTTCCTTTTAGAAAAACACACCAATGAGCTTTATCACTTAAAGCCCTACTGGAATTGATTATCTTGCCATCCTCTTAAACCTATAACAGTGAACTTTGCTTATTTAAAAATAAATATCAAGACATGCTCTTGCTTTTCTTAAAAACGGGAAACTCCACCCAATCTGTGAATGATAAGGGTACTTCTGAAAATTCATGCAAAATAATTTGTGGAAAATACAGTGACAGATTTGTTATGTTCAAGGAAAATGAAAGCTCAGTGAAATCGAGTGGATGAGGAATATGGTTTCCAACATTCTTTGCAGGGTCACACAAGGCAAAACAGCAGGGGAATGAAAGACAAAATAGGAACTAATGCCCTGATGGCAGAAGAGTCAGACATTATGTTTTCATTGTATCGGCAACACAAATGAATGATATTTAAATTTGGTAGCCCTTTACTCAAGAATCTTGCATTTTACTCACACATCAACTAGCACCATTAAGTGAAAAAGGTATTCCTGTTCACAGCACTCTGTGCCCACTCAACTAAAAATCTTCACACGTTATATGTTTATAAATTCCTTTGAAAGCTTTTGTTGTGATAAACCCTACTTTTTTCAAAATTGTGTAGCTTCAGGAGCATATTCTGTATAAAAGCAACTAGTTGAAGAGAAGGAGCTAAAAATAGAATTTTTATTTTAGCTTAACTAGAACATCTTCAGATAACACTCATGTAGTTCAGTTAAAAAAAAAAAAAAAAACCTAAAAGGATCGTATATAATTTATGTTCTTCATTCATAGAAAATATGCCTCTTACACTAAAATTGTACATATTGCTATCACCAACACTTCTCCTTACTTCCAATATTCCTTTTCTCCAACACTGCAATTTTTCTTTCTCGGCGTGAAAATTTCTAAAAGGTATAAGCAAAGCCATTTCAATAGCTCTTCAGCATCATAGTGAATTACAGCTATGTCTGAACACCCAAATGACTACAATGAGAACTGCACAGTAACACATGGTCTCAAGGAATGTCTAAAATGCACTTTAGTTCCAGTTAGAGAATTAGTCAGCATCCTATTTTAAAGATTACATCATACAAATGTTCTTATGACTAAGCCTAAACAAAATATCTTTTCCATAATTTGCTGAAATGCACTTAACATTTATGTCACTGTACTACATAGAGTTTCAAGTTTTGTGGAGAAGTCAGAAAAAGTGGGCCCGTGCGTCAATGCTAATCCACACCACATTTACATGAAAAGAAAGATGATGTTGGAAGAATATCAGAATGTTTCTTTGGAAAACAAATTTCAGATTTTGTATGAAAAGTTCAAATCATGTTTGCTTTTTTCAAGAGAGTATGCAAATCATAAAATATCAGCATATTGTGAGTGACCTTCACCTAAAAAGTAAATAAAAAAGCCGTTTTCTTTCTTTTCATTAATAGTACCTTCATATTTAAGTCCATTAAATCCATTAAGTCCATTAGTTTCAAAAATTACTTAGCATGATTAACTATCTTATTTACCAACTTTCTTTCACAAACCTTTACTAAGCTCAGAAATCTTCTACATTTTAAAACAACCTCTCTTAAAAAGCTGATGAAGTTAACATAAAAATAAGTCTTTCCAACTTCAACTTCTATCAGATAACTTCATATGCTCCTCTAGAGTTCTGACACGGACTTATTTTAATTCCTCTCATTCTGTGCCTTCAAGCTTTAAGTATATGTACTTTTAAAATGCTCTAGATATCTAATCTTTTACATTAAGAAGTAGAGATTTTAGTTGAATAATCACAGATAGACATTATGCTTACTGTTCTGGGAATATCTATGTGATTCACTGTCAAAATTACTTTTATGAATATCTTATTACCACAAAACCTTAAAGTCATTCCAGAGCAATAAACACTAGATGGTAAGAGGGAAACAGAGTTTCAATAAAACATTCTATCTCACCCCACGTCCCACATAAAAAAAGGAAACACTCTTGAGTTTTCAAACACTGATCAAAAATTGTCAATACTGTCCTGCAAATTTATTTTTGCTTTCCTCTATTTTCTGAAATCTATATGTTCCTTATTTTGAACAAATTCAGATGGGCCATCACCATAGGGGGACTCAGTACCAACAAGGGTAGAACTCAGATTACGAAATCCTAGAAAGTTGGTGTGGTGAGAGCTAATCACAAAAGAGCAACCAAATGAATTGAAATGCTAGTTGCTCCAGAGCAACTGTCATTAAATAAAAGGTATCTTTGGCTGTAGTACCAGCTTGATCCTTCCCTCCCCCCTTTCCTTGCTACTGCGGGATGGGCGCCTGGCCAGCACAAGCGACATGGTACCCTAGTGCCATCTACAGGCTATGACTGACACTCAAATTTCATGGCAATAGACAAGCACCAGTGAAATAAATTAGACAGCACTGCATTTAAATCTTTATTAACAAGGAATTATTAGACCTAAGAAAAACTAATTCTGGATTTGGTTGAAATATGAGTTTCTCAGCCTCTTAATCCCTCTTCATATGGCATATTTCACAGTTTAAAATGAGTTATGACAGATCACTTATGCATTACTAAGATGGGAGAATATTTACAATGGATTCATTCTTTTCTGTATAAATTGGTTATATCAGGGAGAAAGCATTCCTTCTATTTTTTTTTTTTTTCTTGAAAGAGTACTTTGGCCATTACGGACAATTTGCCAACCTTCTATTCAATACCCAATGTACTATATTACAATGAAATCATCTGAAATCAAAGAGAAGGCTTCCTATATGGCTTCGTTGCAATCTATCAACAATCATGTGCTTCACGGCTGATGTACATTTAATAAACTACTATCTTGTTTAGAGACTAAAAAAAAATTAACCCCTTTAGCAACCACAGCTCCAAAATAATTACAGCGACACCTTCAAACGTCATTTAAAACTTGGGATTTGAAGGTGACTTTTTAGATCAAAAGGTAACGTGAAAATCTTGAAGCAGTCAATTTGGAAACCCCAGGAGCAGAATTTGACATAACAGGACAGGTTTTCTTCTTCAGCAAACATTATCTTGGGACATTTTGGAATTATTTCCTCTTTTCATCTTTTGTCATTTGAAGGAAACTGGGAAGTTAAATAATTCTCAGAACTCAGAAATTTCAAAGCTGTTCTAAAAATTCTTGACTGAGCCCCAGAGGAATAAAAAAAGGGGTCAAGTTTTTTTTTTCCCTCTTTATAACTAAGCTAAAGTTAGACCAAAACAAGAGACACACTGGCACGTTAATACTGGTTGACTGGGCACTTGTATGCAGTACTTATAGACCAGTAAAAGTGCTCGTTTACCTGTCTGGTGTGTAAGGGGCCCTTTGTCTTGAAGCCTCCTTGGGAACTGCACTCTGAGGCACTGAAGTGATCTGAACTAGTGGAAGAGCGTTTGGAGAGGGTGTCACAACCCCCGACAAAGGTGTTGTCCAAAGGGAGTTCCTGAATCACATGATGCTTTTTCACGGAAACCGGAGTGTCTGGTTTAAGATGAAAAGCAGGCTGTGGAGAAGCAGATTTGTAGTGCTTGGCCAGGTCGGGGCTGTTAGGCTTGAAGGTTGTTGGAGGGGCTGGGCCCCAGTCAAATCTTCCTATACTTTGCTCCTCCAGCTCAGCGGGCAGGCTTATTGTCCCATTGATAGGTTCGTGAACTGCATCGTCAGGTTTGGACTCTTCAATTGTAACAAAGTTCAAAAGAGAGCTCTTGGGAGACTTTCTTTTCTTCCTTTTCTTTTTCTTGTTTTGTTTGTTCTCCTGGTTTGGGGACATCCACTCAGCGCCTTGCTTGCTCCTCTGAGCTGCTTTGAACCTCGATGCATGGCGACATCGCACCAGGACGGTGACGAAGATCACCACTATGACCACCATGGCCCCTGCGACGATGGCAATCATGATGGTGAGATAGTCCTCATTTTGATAGGGTTGGCTACTGTCCCCTATGTTCCTATCCAGTGGGGTCTCCATAGTCCTGCGAATCAAGTCATAGATATAGGAGGCATTCCCAGCGGTGTCATTAACGTAAAGAAAAACAAGCACGAGTGTGTGCAAAGACTTAGGGTATCCCAGGTCACTTATATTGACCACCAAACGGTGCAAGCCCACATCAGTAGGTGCTGGCTTCTCTTCCAGAGTGATGTTACCTGTTACTGGATCGATCCGAAACAAGCCTTTATTGTTCCCACTCACAATTGTATACTTCAGTTCGGCGTTCATCCCAGTGTCGATATCCACTGCAAAAACTTCTGCTACCACAGAGCCAGGAATGGCTGAGAGGGGTACCAACTTAAAAGAAGTGTTGGAAGGTGGAGAAATGACAACTGGGCTATTGTCATTGACATCCATGACATTGATAGTTACTTTTGCAGTGGAGGAACGAGGTGGTTGTCCTCCATCAGTGGCTTTGACATCAAAAGTGTAGGAACTCTGCTGCTCTCTATCAAATGAGACATTTGACTTTATGACTCCAGAATAGGGATCCAGCACAAAATTATCATTGTCATTTAGAATGGAGAGAGTCACAGCTTTATTCTCTCCAGCATCTGCATCTGTCACTGTGATTACCCCCACAGTACTATACTTTGGCAGATTCTCAGACACAAAAAATTGAAAATGATTATGAGTAAACTTGGGGCTATTGTCATTCTCATCCAGAACAGTAACTATCACGGCCGCTTGGCTTTGGAGGGGAGGGGTTCCATTGTCCCTGGCAGTTACTGTAAAAATGAACCGCTCCTGTTCTTCTCTGTCAAAGACTCTGGAGGCTGTCAAAACTCCTGTCTTTCGGTCCAAATCAAAGAAGGAGGCATTCGGTCCAAGCTGATAAACAATGTCCGCATTTTTCCCACTGTCTTCATCTGTGGCACTAATAGTTGTTAAGTATAACCCACGTCGGTTGTTTTCAGAAACTGACAGCTCAATTACAGGCTGGTTGAAAATTGGTGGGTTGTCATTTTCGTCCTCAAGCTTAACCCTTACCAGGGCAGTCTGATTTAAACTGGGTTTCCCAGAATCAGAGGCAACAATTTTAAAGCTGAATTCTTTGGTGCCCTCATAGTCCAACAAAGAGGAGGTCTCTAACAAATATTGGTTATCGTATACTGCCTTCAAATGAAATGGGACCTCTCTTTCAATAAAACAGATCACTTTGCCATTCACATCTGTGTCCTTATCTGAAACTGTAATTAGGGCAATCTTTGTATTGACAGGATCTTTCTCAGATAAATACACTGTGCCATTGATGGGACTTATAATGTACCTGAGGTCTATGTTAGGAGGGTTATCATTTACATCAGTGACATTGATGGTAACCGTTGCTCGAGCAGGAGTGGAGCTGCCATCACTAGCCAGCACTGTCACTTTGTGAATGGCTGTCTCCTCTCGATCTAGGGACCTCTGAACTGTAATCAGCCCAGTAGTATTATTTAAAGCAAAGAGCCTTTTGGTTGCAGGGGCGACCTGGGCACCAAAAATGTACCGGATTTCAGCATTACTGCCTATATCTGCATCAGTGGCATGGAGCTGAATTACAGAGGTGCCCACAGGAGCATTCTCTGGAATATGCACCTCCACTTGACCCTCTTTAAACACTGGCCTGTTGTCATTTACATCACTTACTGTGACCTGCAGTATGGCCGTGCTGGATTTCTGTGGAGTGCCTCCATCCTCTACTTTGATTTTCATCACATAGGTATCTTTCTGTTCTCTGTCCAAGTTTTGCTGAACAATCAATTGCGGCCACTTCTCTCCCTCCGGAGTTTCCACGATATCCAGTCCAAAAACACTCTGCCCATTTAACAATTCATAATGCTGTACACCATTGAAGCCTGTGTCAGGATCTGTTGCTGATGGAATTGGAAAGCGGCTGTTGATCAAAGTGTTTTCTGGAATGGAAATATTGATGACAGGGGATGGAAACATGGGGGCATTATCATTGGTATCCTTGACAATTATTTTTATTTTGATCAGCCTGAAAAAATCATTGGGGAGGATCACTACCTCAAGTTCAAAGAAACACTCATTCTCCTCAGCATAAGAGGCTCCAGCACAGAGTTTTTCTCTGTCTATTCTATTGGAGGTTGTGAAAATTTCCCCAGTGCTACTGGATACTTTCACCAAAGGGGCATCCCCAGCTTTAGAAACCAGTCTATAGACAAGGCTGGCACTGGTCCCTGTGGCAGCATTGATGTGAGAAATGTTCAGATCCTTTGGTATGTTTCCTATGGGCACATTTTCAGGCAATTCCTCTCTAATAGTGTAAATAAGTTCTTGAGCTATTGCGGAATCCAGCCTTAAACAGGCAATCAGAGCAGCCAACAGGTAAAAATCCCTCAGGTCCATGATAATGTATTTATTTTCTTTTCCTGGATTTTAGGGTTTAAAGGTTTCCACTGAGGAATGATGCACGAATTGCAAGAGGAAGCGTGCATGGACTGGAGGATGCATTACATCTCATCGCTTATTTGGAGACAGCCACTGTCAACACAATCGTATAGACAATATTATTCTTCAGTAAACAAAAACACACAGTCATGAAATATCACAACACATTTTCCACTGCACATTAGTAAACATGGCAGTTTGCTCTGCCACTGTTTGCAAGTTAACTCTGTGGATGAAAACACTAAATATCCACTGCTTGTTGCATTTGCCAGGAGAAAATGAAATTAATCTACTTTTAAATTAAGGACAGCTGCTATTTTTACCTGAATTCACCCACACTGTTTTTCAGGACACTGTTCAATTCAAAACATGCATTCTTGTTCTCCTCTTCCCCTCCCCCTGTCTTACCCGCCTCCTGGCTTCTAACCCACCTCCCTTAGTTTTTTTAGGTGCAAGTGAAAAACACCAAGTATTTAGCTATGGTTCCTGCTAATTGCTTTGTCACATGTCAAATGTGATGTTTTCTTCTCTGCTACACTGAGTCACCTCTTTCCTCTAAAAAGACTATCTCTTCTTTCCTCCCAGTTCCTCAACTGCCTTCTAATACAATCTTACTGGGAAACAAGCACCCGGACATGCTGCTGCAGCATCAGAAGCAATAGTCACCGGCCACTACATAGCCTCATTGCTTAAAAGCACGATACCAACACTTCAAATTTCCTACCCAGACCTTGCTCTCATTTCTCCATATTGCCAAATTATCCCCATTTGGATTAAGAAACACACTAAAACTTTTAAAAATGTATAATACAAGATTCCTCATCCTAGATGTGGAAGAGAGTGTGGAGATGGAAGTAAAACGCAGCTAACATTTCCATGTAACAGCACAATATTTTCCACTGAACATAAAAGAGGAAAAAATGCAGTTTCTTAACCCTGATCCCTGGTTATAATATGAGTAACATCTGCCACACATAAATACTGCAACCCAGTAACGCAGGTAAAAAGGCTTCTGTTTAGATGCTCCCCTAACTGCAATTTAAATGGGTGCAAGGCTCCCGGCAGCTACCTACTTGAGTAGAACTGGTCAGTTCCCAGGCTCTAATCTTATCTGCATTAGGCTGTACGGTAGCTGATGCCCGCGATTAGTTCCAGCAGAGTGATGCAGGTAGGGATGCAGATACAGCCTAGTAGGTGAGCTCTGCCCCAACCGTCTACCCAATTACAAACATCCCTCGTCCACACTGAGGACATATCTAAACACAAAATTTACAATTGTGCATGCGAAACTTTACACTTACGTTAGTTGCCTCAACCTTTCCCCTTTCCCGGTATGCTGCAGTTAGGAATGATTTGTTCCAACATAGAAAGCCATGCATCTGGTAGCACCAGTTTGGGGAGAAATCAGAAGCAGCAAAACGTTTCCTCCTTGTGAATTGTGTTGCTTCGGGCTGGCAAATTAGCAACTCCAGAGAACAAATTCACAGATTTGTCGTTAGTCATTCTCTTCACATTTTCGTCTCTATTACCACGGGGTCTGGGCTCTTCTGGTATTTAACACACACACAACATCCAGTTGCACTTCTTCAGCTCAGGGGTATTTTCCACAGCATCAGGCATACCATTTCCCTCCGATGTCAATACTGCTTAAGTCTAACTTCTGGTAGGAAACGTCAGAGTTGGGGTGATGGTGATTCTCTGGCTGCTCTCCGGGATGACAGTTGCCCGAAAAATTCCTAATCGGTTATCTCTTTCGTGCTTCAGAGACTCTAAGGCGCTCCTTCCTGTCTTGCATGCTCTCCCTCTCTCCCTTCTCCTCTGCCCCTCTCTCCTTCTCCCTCTCCTCTCTCCTCTCTGAACTGAATTTCTTGATATAACTCTCAATAAGCCCAGAGGGAGGGCGTGACTGCCAGAGCCCCGCCTCCGGCCCCTGATTGGCCCGCATCTTGCGGTGCGGGCGGCTGCAGCCAGGCACGAGGGAGGGGGCGAGGAACAAGGCGCTGACTGTCTCCCAGCCTCCCCTCCTCAGCGCCCCCTCGGCAGCCGCGAAAACCCGGAGAACTGATCCTGGCCCCGGGAGAGCCGGGCTCCAGGAGGCGCACTGAGCATGCCCAGCAGGGTTCGGCCCGGAGGGAAGTGCCGCTGCTCCCCAGGCCGGCGCGGAGGCAGCTCTCGCAGCGTGAGCCGCCCTTCGGTTTGCTCTGTGCGGCGAGGGGCAGAGAACCGCGGAGCACCGGTGGTGGGACGAGCCGGGGCGGCGCGGGAGGCAGGCGGGCAGTGCAGGCAAGGATCCGGGGAGCCTCCCGCACCGCGATGGGCGGATGGGGGGGGGGGGCGGTGCAGAGACGGCTCATCTCCGGGAGCACATTTCGCACTTGTCTTTACTAAATGGAGGGGCCAGAATGCGAAGGGAGGGAATAGTCAAACCGGGGTATGAGACACGATATGCGCTGTCACCCCTCAGGAGGAAGCACGGGCCAACGGATCTCCGGAGAGCGTTAAACAGACAACATGCCCGGTGCTGCAACTAGAGGCTTTTGCTGGCAGGAACATTGGCAAGAAGGGCAGAGAGGGCGGATAGCGAAAGGTCGGGACAGGATATTTGAATCTCAACCAGGACCGGAAAGAAAATTAATTTGCGCACTTTCTAGAAGCAGGGTGATGGAAGATGCCTGGGGAAAGGGAAAGTGGCAGCTTCTGGGACGCCCTTCATCAGCCCCAGGCCTGTCTGGCGTGCGGTGCAAAGTCTCGTCTCGGAGAACAGCGTGGGCCACGGCGACCTATCTTAGCTGTCCTTGCACTTCGACTCCCGCGGTGTCCAGAAACCTAGGAACCCGAGCTCCTCAGGTCGCGCGGCTGCAGCAAAACCTGCATCCAGCTCACCTAACTGCAAACTTTGCTTGTGAGAGGCTGGAAGGAGTCCCGTCCAGCTGTAGAACATTTCCTTTCCTTTTGCACTTCTGATTGCAACTTTACATGTAGTACTTGTCTCTCCCTGTGCATTTCTGACTCCAGTTCTGTACCAAATCCTCACAGGTTTCTCCTTTTCATACAAGGGCTAAACGGAATGACTCCGGAAAGGATCAGCCTTATTCCCTAAATATTAGCCCCCGAAGCACTGTTTCGATTGATCTTTTAAAATTAGCAAACCACGAAGATTTCTGTAAGGGACTCTACCCACAACGCCAGATACCTAAGTTTGAGGCATTAATAACAGTTCACTTGGAACAACACACACAAAAAATGTTTTTGAATGACCTGTAAAAGTTGTCTGAGAAAGTCTTAATGCGTGATTGAATAACTTGTTCTAACTTAGAGGATAAAGAGTATTTGTCTTAAACCTCCGTGTTCCTCATTCTGTACTGGGCTGTAGAAGCACTAAAGACTCTACAGTTAAGCACTATGATGGCATGTTCCTTTTGTTTCAGTACAGTGTTTTGGTTGGTGTTGTTTTTTTCCAATAAGAACAACTTATTTTTAGATATTTAAAAGTAAAAAAGGAAATCATTAAGCCTACCAATCTTAGATATTGTATAAATAACTCCATTATTTAACCAACTCATTTGGCATTACAATTTCCCCTCATCTGTGAAAATATAAGCTCCCTTTTATTCAAACTTTTCCTCTGGCGAATATTCACAATAAAAGTGCAGTACCTAAAAGCCCACTGTAAAATACATTGATCCCTTATACATAAAATAGAAAAACAGTTTCTTGCAAGCAATAGGTGGATCTTGTTTTTAAATAGCCCAATGACTCTTACGATAGTATTTTGTAGGATTAGAATATACGGAATGGAAAGGTCTGCTTAAGTATACAAAAGTCAAAAAAAAAATTACCTGATACAATGTGAATTACAGGAATTCTTTTATTTTACTACTGATGATTATTTTGCCATTCACAAAATCTACAGTTAAAGCTAGTGCATTGTTCCAACTGTCACCTATTTTATGCTCTGAACTAGTTTAAAATAAATGAACCATCATCCTGATACATTTACAATAAACACAGCAGCACAGGCACTTTCCAGTTCATTTCGTAAGCATCGTGCTATCTCACCTTCTTATTCTAATCATACTGTAGTCATTTCAAAGTTCTGTTGTAATCGCAACACATAGCTTAGCAATAATTATTTAACCTTATTACCAAGCATAATTGTTTCTGTTTGCTAAAGAATAGCTTGACTTGTAGTCAGAACCCATTATTATCTTAATAGACGAAATCTTAGAACACAGATGAAGGTTAAGAAGAGAAAAAAAAATTATCACATGATTAAATTTACAACCATGAGACTTCAATTAATGGAAACCACAGGTCAAAGCCCCCAAAAAGAAATACATTTAGATTCTTTGCAAAGGAAATTGAACACAGAAATAGAGCTGACTTCAGTGCATTCTATTTTGTGTTTATTTAGCATATCTAAATCACTGAGATTCTTTAACCATACCAGTTTTAGCTCTTAAAGCCAGAACAGTTGAAGCTTATTGTTACCCTATTATATTCCAACTTATAAACTATAGAATGAGAACTACAATTAGAGATCTCATGAATATTCCTGGGAAAAAATAACTTGAGGCTTCTGACCAAAACACTATGTAAAACATGTGCATAATGAGAGCTGCTCACAATTCACCTCTACTTTTTGAAAGTTGTGTCAACAGAATTATGAACTTGGGAAATAGTAATTTTAGTTTTCGTAGGGGAATATATTGTGTTTTTTTTTTACTGCATTTTAATTGTTTTTCCTTAGTGAATTGAATAAAATATTAGATTTCCAATTATGACTTCCAATACAGATCTTCCAAGATGTATTCTAGACTTCCAATTAGATCTCTTTTAACCATTATTCATCTTTGTTAGTGCATGTGTTGTAGAGCCGGGAATCACGATATTCTCACCTGTGTTGTACCTGATTAGTACTTTAAGAATTATGTCATCTGGGCTATATTAAAATTGCCTTAGTGTTCTCTCTGCATTATGTAAGTCATGGGACACTTACAAAGCTAAGTCACCTTCAGCCAGCTAACTGAAAACTAAAATGCTATTACAGACTTATGTTGAAACAGATGTCAGGTTGAAATTATTATATTCTGAAATTTTAATGTTGCTCTGTTTGTATATATTAAACAATAGTTTCCATGTAATGGCACTTAATAACTTAAATTATGAAGTTTAACTGGATTTTCATCTGATTTTCTAGTTATCACGCAGCATTTTAAAATTACATTTCATATCAATTGTAAAGGCTTAAGAAACGATTTATACAAGAAACAGACTGTGGTACTTGGAATGATCAAATGAACTCAAGGATTTCAGAACTAAAATTTTCGACTCTAATATACTAGTTCTATATTGTAATCAAAGTTAAAAATTAAAAAATATTTCCATGCCCTATATTTCTAAAGTTCCTTTAATCTAGATGTCTTATTGTGTCTGACACACATTAATCAATCAATCACAGGGGCTCTTACCTCACAGCAGGTATTATTGTCCCCATTTCACAAAAGATGCTAGACTATTGTACCCTACTTCTGGGGGAGAATTGTGTGAAGAATACTAGGGGTTATTTGTATTATCACTGTTTAGAAAATGACAATGCAGAATTCTAACACCACAAAAAGAAAATTAACACCTTTTAAGCCTGTGCAAACTGGTTAAGTGTAGTAAGCTTCTTGAATAATTCTTTTGCTTCACTATTAGCTTTTTCTTTGAATACTTTTTTTTTTTCTTTAAGGAAAACCTAGTTCAAGGTAATCAAATCACAAAGGAAAGCAGGTGACAAGAAGCTTCATTCTGTTTGAATGACTGAACTAAATTTATCCCAATTTGCTATATTTTTATGACTGACAACGATTATAGATGTCAGGTTTGTAGCTCTAACAGTTATTACAATATTAACTGACATTTTCCAGTGCCTCTATGTTATCATGACTACTATATAAAGAAAATATTGAATTTTCAAGTTTCGTTATTGGTTCTTTAAGACGTAAGGTCATATCAAGACATAGCTTTCATAACAAAGCCTTTCCCCTCTCATAGGTGGGGCTCAGGTAGTCACTCAGGAAAACATGAAAAAGTGGTTTTAAGCTAGTAAAGAGAATACATGTTTTTTAATTTGATCAGTTTAAGTCATGGAATTTCAAGTAAAGTATAACATACAAAACTTTATTTCCTGTGTATATTTCTATTTTCCAGTTTTTATGGGCAAAAACTGTTAGATTAGAATATCAGGTATGATCTATTCACAATTCATATTTATATAAATGTCCAAAGATGCAAAAATAGCATGCACGTTTGGAAGCACCTGTATTTACACTGAAAAATAGAGATAGGAAAATGTTCGAGACAAAAACCTGGTTCAAACACAACAGTATTTGCCCAAGGATAATTGGGAAAATGATTTTCTTAGATATTAGGACTTTCTCAAGTTAAAATATAGAACAAGTTTTTTATTTTTTCAGTACTTTATCAATAAGAGTATGTTGTTGAAAACAAAACTTCATGTTACTTGAAACATCATTCTGGTAACTCATTCTATATCCTCCCCGCCCCCGACACACACACAACTTCCTGCTTATAAATCTTTCCTGTGTGTGTGTGTGTGTGTGTGTGTGTGTGTGTGTGTGTGTGTGTGTGTGTTTTAAGACAAACTCACATGATATTCTTCTAGGAGCCCAATTTGTTACATAATGTGCACATAAATAGACTTAATATAGGGCAGGATGGATAAGCCTCATTTTTCTCTTATAATCTCCTCTCAGGAACCAAATTCAACCCACAGTCCCCTCTAATTCAATTAGGATGAGTCAGGGAGAGGATGCATATGCCATTGACTCCTGTAGCTCTGGCTTAACTCCATATCACTGATAAGACCCAAGTGATGGATATAAGGATTGCTCAGCCTTTAAAAGATACTGGTATGCTTTGACTGGGACTTAAGTCAATACCACTCTGCTGACAAAAGTTGTGTGTATACATACAATTCTTTAATTTTTTCTTAAATGAAAAACTGATTCTGCAGTGTATACTAATACACTCCTTAAAAGGTTCTAAAATGCACATCATCTTTTCAATCCTATGCCTATGAATTTACTGTGCTCCGGCTATAAGATTGGTGAATTTTCAGAAAGGATTAAAAGAGCATCAAAGAAACTTCTTGACTTTATAGAATGGGGTTGATCTGCTTTAAAGCAAACCAGGACACATAAGTGATTTATTTTTAAAAATAGTATGTTACGAGACACATTACATGGAGCTTATAAGAAAGCCTAAGTATGAAAATTTTCCTGGGAAAAATATCACTTGTAAAATATAAGAAAAAGCAGTAAATGCCTCTTACAATAATTTCAAAAAGATCATAAACATTTATGTCACAAAAATATTCACGCAATGTATTGATTTTGGAGAGTAAATAGCACCACGTTTGAGAGCAACATCAGTGTATCTATGACCTAATTGCAAATTTATTTGTTAATTTCTGGGAATAACAACTATACCAATAGACATGTCTTTAACAGCTATAATGGAGTGTAATGGGATTATTTTTCAGTAATATTTGTCTCTCACCATGGAATTAGGCTGACTTTTTGGTATATTGCAACAGAGAAGATCCTAATGACCAAGTGACACTTCATGTAAATATCGCAATTAAGAGTATAAAGTGAGGATTACATGAAATTATTAAACTCCTATGGGACAAATTTAGTGTCATTAATCTATTCATGAGTTCATTCAAAAATCTATTTAAAACTCACACTATATAAAAAAAAAAAACCTACTCTACTTTTAAAAACCTCCTATATGCTCAACATAGAAATATTCAAATGTCTCAAACATAATTCAGCTGAGGCCTCTTACTATTTTCTTTTTTTACAGTGAGCATACTAGCCTGTGAGTCCTTTCTACTTTGCTAATACCCATGACAATATCTCTTCTTCATATTTTAGGTTTAAAAAATTTTGCTTGTGACATTATTCTTAATAGTTTAAATGCTCAGTAGCAAGTTTTTGATAATATTCATAAATATGCCAGCAATCTAGTTGTTTTTAACCTTCATATTAGTCCAGAAGGTCTACTGAGTTTATTATTTTAAGGTTATTATAGTAAAATTGACTTTGTGATTTAAATAAGAATTAACCTGATTCTGTGTTTCTCAAACCTTAATATGAATACTAACTCTCCATATATCTTGTTAAATTAAAATGCAGGTTCTGATACATTAGTTTCGTAGTGGGAGCTGAAGTTGCACATTTCTACCAAGTTCCCAGGGGATCCTGATGTAGGTGTGGACCACACCTTAAGTAGCAAAGACCTAAGAGGAATTTTAAAAAGTATCCTGACACACAGGAAAAAAATAATAATAAAGACAAAAAAACACTGGAGAAAGGATTATACCTATCATTTTTATACCTACCATTTTACCACAGGGATTAATTCTGTTAACAAGCATTCTTCTAACGAGAGTACTGCTCAGAGGCTCAAGGAATTTACACATTACACATACTACCTCGACTTAGTTTTCCTCCTCAGAGATTGGGTATCTGCAGCTATATTTTACTTTTACTATGGACTTGGAGTGAGAAAGCCTATTTGGAGAACCTAGCATGCTTTCGAGACAGAAAAGGAGGGCTCAGACACTTTCTGAGCAATGTGAAGGTACCAAGCCATTGATGAGTATGGAAAGTATCAACAAGGAGATGATAAAATACTTGTGTGGACACCTTGTGTGGACATCTCCACAGCTCACAAGACTTCCTGTTTTGGAAATGTTTTTCTCCATGTTCCATCCACATGGGCAGCAAAACATCCATGTTCACATGGTGTGGACTCCTCCCATCCTGCCAGAAGTTGATGGATCCATCCCACTCTGCCAACACTTGATTACATTTAGGAAGATATTAAATTCAAGATTGACCAGCAAACCCCACACTAAAGAACCTAGGTCTGTAACAAAAATATACCAAGATCTAATTACTCTGAACTATGTACTCAGGAGTAATTAGAATCCGTTTTTCATTACATAGGCCAGAAAACCAAAGGAAGTTTGAGAGAGAGCAGAAAGGAGATGATGCATGGAAAGAACCAGAGATGAGGAACCCCTATGGTAGTGAATTACCTGGCTCCAGTTTATTGTCAGTATCCAATCATATCCCTGCCACTATGTCAGAGCTACACTTTATAGTAGCCTTTATAACAGCTATTACTTGCAACAGTGAGCCCTAATGTAAGAGCTCAGCACAGCAACTTGGTAATTTTACTTGACCCCATTCCTAACTTACCCACTGAAGGACTAATGAACTACACTAACATGACTGGCATTTTATAATTGCAAGAGAGAATACATGAAAATAAAAATCAAACATCAGTGGTTTTTAACTCGGGGTGTGCCTGGAGACCTTTTGATTACCACAACTGGAGCACGAAGAGGGGCTTGTGGGAGAGGAAAGAGTTCATGGGAGGGGCTGCTACTGTTTGCTACTGTTATCTAGTAGGTGGAGGCCAAGGGATGAGGCTAAATATTCTATAATGTACAGAACACCTTCCCTAACCTCTGCCCTCCCCGCCCCCCACACACCCCAAAGAATTAAATGGCCCAAAGTGGCAGTGGTGTCAAAGTTGAGGAACACTACCTTAGATGAATAGCATTTGTATGTTTTATATTATGATGTCACTTCTATTTATAATTTCTAAGTCACCAGAGCAAATGTTAAAATACCACTGGAGTTCATTTGATACCCAATAGGACAATGGACAAAATAGGTTACAAATTACATCTCTGAAATACTAGTTGAAATAGGAAGAAATCTCTTCCAACTCAGTTGGGCCTAAACTTGCCATTTCTGTCCATTCTTGCTTTCAGAAAATTAAAGGTTCATGTATATGTGAGGCATTTTTACTAGTTTTATGCTCGTGTGTCAGTTAATTTTATCTAGTGTAAGTTAAGTTTATATGCCCTTATCATTTCTATTATTTCACAGTTTTAAAAAATTTACCCCACCCACAAGTACTCTCACAAAACACGACTGCCCTAGATTTTGTTACATATCTGACACATTTGGGTTGTTCATCAGGGCAAAAATTTAAACTACAATCATTCCAAACAGAAGATGAAAACCTCCCTTGGTTATAAGATTATAATTCCCAGTAAGGCATCTATAGCTGTGTTCAAAGCATCTATAACTCTATATACAAGCCAAAAAGCGAAATCCAATTAGTTGCTAAAATTTCTTTAATCCTGGTTATCATAGTCTCAAGAACTTATTTTCATTCTTCCAAAGGATATAAATCACATATATGTTTATTCTAAAGTTTTGAGGTCAATTTAACAGTTCCTGGAAATTTACAAATTAAATTGCAATCGTGACTTAATAAATGAGAAAAATCTTGCTGCATTAGGTTAAACATTCACTCAGGGCAAAATAAAAATTCTGGAGAAACAGTACTAGAAGACTGAAGTTTTTACTATATACAATTTGGCTCATTTGAGAATAATTTTAAAAGTTAAAATATTTCCTAACTGTGGTAAACACTGCCATCTAGAGGACTTTTTTGGTAATACATATCAAAACTAAAATACCCAAATGGATTAAATGTATGGATTCATGCCATAATTTTTAGAAGTTTCACAAATCTAACAAAATTCCTAGCTTATGAAGTTAACTCAATGGCAACATTAAACTATTAAATATTTTTTCTATGATTTCAAGTATCAAGGAAGTTCTTTGAAATTTTAACCGTGATATTTTGTTTACTCACATTTGTCACATAGTAAATTTGATATTTAATTATAAGCTAATTGTAACAGAATTATAGTCAGATTCTTGCGAAAGAAACAGAATCAAGAGCTAGAAAAAGGAACAATACAATGATCTTAACAACCGAATGTATATGCTTTAAAACAAATGTTTCTTTTGAAAAAACAACAAAATTACGTGTGCTATTCTTGTTAGTTCTTTCTTTACTCTTTTGTGTTAGTTTTAACTTGAACATTTTTCACTGCTGTTTCAGTAACTGACAATGTGCTGATTTCTAAGGTCTGCTTTTTGAGGCCTTACCTATTAATCAATGGTGGCTGAGTCTCTGCAGGATACTCAGGACCTAAAAAGGTGTAAAAAGAGGTACCTTGCTGTGTTGCCTATTTAAATAGAAATACCAACACTTCAACACTTGTGAAGTTTCCATCATCAAAAATCAGTGAACAGTAAAAACAAAACAACATGTATTTTCTATGACAATTTTTCCAAATAGCAATGGCATCTATTTTAAATTTAAATGGCTATTAAATGTAAGCATTTTGTGAAAAATTATACAAGTGTTACTGAAATTTTTTATATGCTCCTTGAATTCCAGATTATTAATGAGATTTGTTAAGTCTACTTTATCACTTATAACTAACTTCATGTGGGGGCGCCTATGTGGCTCAGAGGGTTGAGCGTATGACTTCAGCTCAGGTCATGACCTCATGGTTGGTAGGTTCAAGCCCCACATCAGGCTCTGTGCTGACAGCTCAGAGCTGGGAGCTTGGAGCCTGCTTCAGATTCTGTATCTTCCTCTCTCTCTGCCCCTCCCCCACGTGTGTGTGTGTGTGTCTGTGTGCGCGCACGCGCGTACGCGCACGCGCGTACGCGCACGCACTCTCTCAAAAGTAAATGTTAAAAAAAGATAACTAATGTTATGTGTATTTGCAATTTTTTAGATGGCTGGGTTCTATTACAGTATCTTCTTCATGTTAGATCCACACTTAAACTGCTAGAGATTATCCTGTTAGTAGGAAGACAACGGAAGAGTGTAAATTTCAAATTAAGTCAAACAAGACAGATACATAGCATTAAAATGCGGTTCTGCAAAGTTTCTATAAAGCTGTTCAGATGCCTCGCTGAAGGAGAAATCTATGACAAGTTATTATACAAGTAATTTTTCTTTTCATAATTTGATGGTTTAATCACAATGAATATCCATGGTAGAGACCAATTTTATTCAATTATTATTTTACATTTACGTGAGTAAAAATTACAGGGTTAATGATATGGTGGAATTCTGACTGGTATAATCATCACCATTTTGCATCTGGTGTTTCAATTGTAAATGATCACTGATGAGAAAGGAAGGAACTAAATCAATATCAATGTACATAGAAAATTATTTTTATAGTAGAGAGTGCTAATATTTTCATATTATTTGATATTACACAGTTATGTATTGTATTTTTTTTATCAATGTAAGAAATACACATGGAAGGAAACAGCATACTACAGAGAAATAGAAACATAAAATTTGGGGCCATTCTTTCCCACTTAAAACTGTGGACCCTTGCCTCTTAATAAGAAAACTTACATGCACAAAAAATATAATTTTTCACTAGATTCAGCAGCTTTTAACATTTTATCCAATATCCTCCATTTCTTCATCACATATTTGCTCAGTTATTCCAGAGATATAGACCTGTCACTACAAAATCATTCAGAATGCAGCTCAGAACAATCTTCCACATAACCACAATATCATCATGCTTTAGTAGTAATAATTCCAAAATATCTAATATTTACTTTATATTCAAAATTTTCTTCTCATTCCCAGGAAGTTTATAGCCAATCCAATCCAATCCAATCCAAGCTACGTTCTGAATCCAATCCAATCCAAGCTACGTTCACAATGCCTTTGTTATAGTTCTTTAGTCTTAAAGCGCTCTCAATTTTTTTTTTTTTTTGGCCAGTTTAAGACAGTTGTAGGATAGACTATTCCATAATCTGGATTTACTTAATTGCTTCCTATTGGGTTACTAACCTGATTCTCTGTGATCTGAATTTTTTGTAAACTGGGAGTGAGATCTAAAGCAGTGCTGTCCAATAAAAATATAATTTGGGCTGCATATATAATTTTAAATATTCTAATAGCCACTCTTAAGAAAAAAAGAGGTACAATTATTTTTTTTAACATTTTTTGAAATTTATTTATTTTGAGAGAGAGTGTGAGTGGAGGAGAAACAGAGAGAGGGAGACACAGAATCCAAAGTAGGCTCCAGGCTCTGAGCTATCAGCACAGAGCCCAACACGCAGCTTGAACCCACGAACTGTGAGATCATGACCTGAGCCAAAGTCAGGTGCTTGACTGACTGAGGCACCCAGGTGCACCATAAAATTATTTTTAATAATATGCTTTATTCAACCCAATATATCAAAAATACATTTCAGCATTAATCAATATAATTTTTAAATATATTCATTATTGGAGTACCAGATCTACAAAATCTGGCATATACTCTAAGAGCACAATTCATGTCTTCAGTAGCCACATAGGTCTAGGGGCTACCATACTGGGTAGTACAGGATTAGAACCAGAGTCTTAGGTGAGGCTGTGTTCTTCACATTCACTTACACCAGGAAACTCAATTTCAAACTGTTTCACTATTCATGATGCCAAGTACAGTCATTTTATATAGGAAAGGACTGTAATCCGTTCTACTGTAGAGGGATTTTTCCACTTTTCAATTAGTAAATGATCTATAGGATGACACACTGTCAAATAACAAAATATTCAAAGAGAGCCAAACTGGCAACAAATGCTCCTGACATGCCCTGATGATTTTTGACCTGAATCAGTAATTACACATTACAAAACAGATTTTCTAATGCTATTATCTTTTCTTCTTTTATTAGATGTCTTTTTAAAAAAATGTTTTTAATGTTCATTTATTTGAGAGAGAGAGGGGGGGGGGAGGGGCAGAGAGGAGGATACACAGAATCTGAAGCAGGCTCCAGGTTCTGAACTGTCAGCACAGCTGACACCTAGATGTCATTTTTCAAAAAGCTGTCCTTCCTCATTTTCTTTTACTATCGTTTAAAAAAAAAATTCCCAATCAGATTTTCAAATTCCAATGCTTCTTCACATTCTATAGAAGATCCTTTTTCATAGTATCCTGTTCTTACCTCTTGAATGCAAGTTTTTCCTCAAATTGTTTTGTGTAGTCGATAGTCCTAGGTTTGGCTTAATTTTGAATGCACATTGTGAAGGTGTCTGAGGCCCCAAATGAACATTGTGAAGACCCAGGACTCAGACCTTGGAGACCCAAACCCTGATCAGTAGTATCCATGGAGGAATGAACATGAAATAGAAGACTAAGATTTCAGGGTTCTCTCACAGTTCACCTAGGATAACCTAAAATCACATAGGCAGTCTTTCTTAATCCTAAACTTCTTGTAAGCCTGGGATCTAAGTTCAGCTCTAAACTTCCTGTGTCCTCAACTATAAGTTTCTTTGCTTTGAACATGTGCTTCCCTTGTTTTTTGATCTTTCATAAATGTATTGAAACTTCAACATCTGCTTACAACTTTGAGTGTTCCTCAACCTTGTGGCATTTGCCTCATCTTATTTCTTTACTGGCATTGTGAAGGGTTTTTTTTTTTTTTGGAAGAGTTAAACATGAAATCATTCCCTTATCAAGAAAAAAACCCTATGTATATTTATATACTAATTATGTATTTATATTTACATTAGAGATATATTTTTATATAAATAAATACATGCCATATTAGATTTAGAAATCTATCTCAGAAATGAGTTAATTCACATTAATGTGAGTACAACTTCACCTATGCCGGTTGCACTTAGAAAAGCCAGCCTCCAGTCCTCTGATGACTTCTGCCTTTAGAAGATAAATTCAACATCTAATTTTTTGTCATTTTGCACATAGAATGTAATTCTGAGAAAACACTTAAAAATGTCACTTCTCATGGCTTTGTCATGGCTCCTTACTCATGCTGCCTACAAATCACTGATGCCATTTTCCTAGTATGAAGGATATCCAGCTTGCTGCTTGGTAGAAAAAATAGTCCTCAGTCACAGTATCCGAGTATAAAGACGGTTTTCCTTGCCTTACCATTCAGCAGATATTAAATATTAAAAGAACATCACTGGCAATTGAATAAAATGAATTCGTGGCTAAGTACGTTTCTACATTTGCAAAACCATTTGAGGAAGAAACTTAAAGAATCTCTGTTCTGCCATTTTAGTTGCTGGGGCTTTCGTACCATCTTGAAAAAGCTATAAACACTGCTCAGAATGGCATTACCTGCAGTAGAATGGGAGACCAATCCACCGTCCTCCTGGAGAATTCACCAGGAATCCTCAATGACAGCGTCAGGGCAAAGCATGAATTCTCTGGAGCCCCAGCCTTCCCTAAGATTTCTAACTTCTACCTGCTTTGTCTTCCTGGCTCTCCCCTCAGTTCCCTATGGGGTCTGAGGCCTGTGCAGAGTCCTGGCCTGCAGGCATCCTGAACTCCTTCCTCCTGACAGGTGTTGCTACACCTCCTTGTTTGCAGGAGGCCTTAATTCATAGAGCAACAGAGGAGCCAAATACTGTCATTGGCCAGACTCTGAACCTCATTGTGGTACAGACCAGTCACCAAATATGGACCTGCCAGAATAGGTGTCCTGTGTTTTGGACTCACTGATCAATTTGTCTTGGATGTTAACATTTGTAATGCTTACCTTCTCCACCCTCACCCCCCATCTGCACTTCCGGGGAGCATTCCAACAACCAAATTAAACCTCAAGAAAGGATCAGCTTCTTCCCTGCTGTCTTCTGGCCCAGCTGCTGGCCTAAACACCCTCCATTCTTCCTCCGTTCCTCTTCTCTCCCTTACAAATACTGAAAAGTCTTCCGATGGGGTGGTAGTGGTTTTCAAATGGATTTGAGGGCATTCCCACCTGGCTTCTAAACTTATTGCATGAATACTTCCTTAAAGTGTTTACTCTAAGTCAAGGGTTTTGTTTTTGTTTTTTCTGTAACTTCTTTACTTACAAAAAAAAAAAAGATAATCATCTGTACTCTAAACAAATATAGAAGACCACAGTGCATTGTAGGGTGCTTACTCACAATTTCAAGAACTGGTATCCACCTACTGTGATGTCTGTTGATTATTTTTCTGAGGTTTCAGGGTTGAACTCCAAGTTAAGACATATATGCTATTGCCATACAGTAGCCAGGTCTATATACCACATGCATGTCTCTTTCAACAGAATTACATGCTTAATAAAACTCAGTGACCAGCAGTGAAACAAATATATGCACTAATCAGGTTTCCAGCATTCTGTTAACTTTTTAGGAGGTCTAAATCATGCAACGTGGAAATGGTTTATTTTTCTCCGAATATCTTTCTCTTTAAATTTTTTGTTTAATGTTTTTAAATGTTTATTTTTGAGAGAAAATGCAAGTAGGGGAGGGGTGAGTGTGGGGAAGAGTATCTGAAGTGGGCTCTCCACTGACAGCAGCAAGCCTGACGTGGGGCTTGAACTCATGAACTGCGAGATCATGACCAAAGCCAGACACTTAACCAACTGAGACACCCAGGTGCCCCATAAGTTTATTTTTGAGGGGTGGGGGAAGCTGAGAAAGAGAGGGAGAAGGGGAGAGAGAGAATCCCAAGCAGGCTCTGTGCTGTCAGTTCAGAGTCCGTTCTGGGACTCGCTCTCATGACACAAGATCAGGACCAGAGCTGAAATCGAGAGTTGCATACTTAACCCACTGAGACACCTAGGCGCCCCGATATCTTTTTAAAGACTTGAAAAAGAATCCAGAAAATTACATATAATTGAAAAAATACATAATTTTTAAGTGGCTTTATTACTGAGACTTTGAGATTTGTAGACATATTGTCAAGTCTCTTATTTTTTTAAAAAGACACAAACATAGAGCAATTGCATGGATTTTGCTCTTTTCCAATTTAACTATTTTATTGATTTTATTTCAGCAGCATTTTAGATTTTAAATGTCAGTATGAATCATTTTTATTTTATTTTTTTTTAACGTTTTATTTATTTTTGAGACAGGGAGAGAGAGAGCATGAACAGGGAAGGGTCAGAGAGAGGGAGACACAGAATTCGAAACAGGTTCCAGGATCTGAGCCCTCAGCACAGAGCCCGACGCGGGGCTCGAACTCACGGACCGCAAGATCATGACCTGAGCCGAAGTCGGCCGCCTAACCGACTGAGCCACCCAGGTGCCCTGAATCATTATTTTTAAATGTTTTTGAGAGAGACAGACAAACAGAGCGTGAGCAGGGGAGGGGCAGAGAGAGAGGGAGACATGGAATCCGAAGCAGGCTCTAGGCTCTGAGCTGTCAGCCCAGACGCAGGGCTCGAACCCATGAACCATGAGATCATGACCTGAGCTGAAGTCTGACGCTTAAACGACGGAGCCACCCAGACACCCCTAAATGTCAGTATGAATCATACTTGCTGTTTGTAATTCTGATAGTGTTAACTGCACTGTCTTTGTCACTTAGTATCTTAAATTTATACAATTAATCTTCAAATCTCTCACACAATGCTTTCACAACAGCTGAGAAATAGTGTATATATACATATAACTGAAGCAAGTGTTATAAACATTTTAACAAGTTCAGGTTAGTAACGGGATTACTTAATTTAGTATGATACAGAAAGAATGGTTACCTATTCACATTAGTGATTAAATTCCATGTTTAATTTAATCTTTTAATATTCTCCTTCCACCAAAATGTGGCATTTATATATAAAAATGTTTCCGTTGAAATAGCTCCTTGAATTACAAAGCTATACAAACTCGTTAGAGAAAGGGAAATTTTTTAAGAATAGTGTAAAATGGAGTGTGAATGTCTCCTCCTCTTGTCTGTTCTGCATTACCAACAGATTAGCGTGCAATAACTCTAGACTGCCTGGCTCTTCCCTCACCCCCACACCATACTCATGCACACAAATATGAATTCGTTATTTAGTTTTTGTATGGAAATACAGAGATCAACTTTATCAGTACTGGGGAGAACATTCTTGATATTTAACCATTTCCATATACTTTTTCTCTAAAACTCATTTCTATGTTGGTCATCACAACACATATATCCTTGTTTCTTTTGTCCTCCTATAAATCTCTAGAACTGAGATTGCTGGGTAGGAGGAAATGCATATGTTAAATATTTCCAAATTGCCTTCCGGACAGAAATCAACTTAAAGATGTACCAATAGTATATTTTCAATCCTTTCTAACATTGATAAAAATGAACAAAATTGATCATTATCCAACAGGCAAAAACGATTTAACTTTTCATTTATTTGATCATTAATTTGATATTTTAAAATTACATATATATATACATATATATACATATTTTATTTCTTTTAGTAGTTGCCTGTTCATGCCATTTTGTTTTCTAACAAATTATCTATTTCTTATTGAAGTACAGAAGCCGATTCATTTTGAAAATATTCTCAAATTATTTTTATCTTGTTTGCTTTTCAACTTTATGATCTTTTAATAGAAAATTTAAGACTAAATGTCATCAAATCTGTTATGTGTCCCTTTCCAGTTTTGAGTTTCACATCATAGCTACAAGAATCTAACCCATCCCAAGTTCATAAAAAAAAAGTCACTAAATTAAGCAGTTACAGACTTTAAAACATGTTTTACTTATTACCCTCCATCTTTAACACTGTACTAACATGGCAATAACAATAAAAGCCAAATTTCAAACCTGTACAATAGTTTAGCAAGGAATGAATATTGATGCATTTAACAGGAAAAACACCCAGTTTATGAGGAAATTTTGAACGAAAAAGGTTTAAGCCCAACTATAATTTATAACATGTCAAATGTTGAGAATACAGGATAAATAATAGTGGTTCTGCCCTCTCAGAGAACAGGTGGAGGTAGAAAACGCAAGAAGAAAAAGCTCACTTAAAAAGCTGATTTCTATGCCATCCAACGACATTTCCTATAAGGTGTTCCTCAGCATTCATGAGAAAATAAAACAGATCTAAAGAGAAATGGGTCCTATGGTCAAATATTTTTGGAATGTTCTACTTAAACATATTTTAGGGCTCTACATAAAATATATTACCATATGAAATGTTATCACTTACTAAAAGAAACAATGTGTTTCTAAACTGTTTGAACACTTTTACTTACAAAGGAGCAATTGCAAATGGTGTGTCAGGAAACAATAGACAAAATGTATCTATGATACATAAACTAAACGTATTTGCTATTTGTGTCTAGATGCGTAAATAAAATGTGTTTGTTTATATATGCATAGACCTTAACCTGATCATCTTTAGTCTGGGAAGTTCTGGTTTTCACCTTGCCTGCCTCTGGGAAAGGAAAAGTTCAGACTAGAAACACAATGCCTATCTGTTGAATTTCAAAATACACTTAATATTCATCTCAAAGGCATTAATTTGAGAGAAAAATAATGAGTTCCAAAAGCTTGGATTTGAGGGCTAAGCCCCCCAAGTCCATGGCATCTTAGATAGGAATTCCCGTGCAGTGAGTTAACAGTCTGTGCCAGCTTCAGAAGATCGAGCACCTTCGCTGGTCAGTGCCAGACAGCTGCACGGAAGCCCAATGAATTATCAGTCCTCACTGTGTGAATGAATTCTCCCCACAACCACGTGGCCAAGAAACTAATTGTACTTCTCATTTCTGTCCTGCAGGGACTTTTCTTTGGTATTAGCCTATCTCTGCCTGAAAGTTCAGTGGAGCTGATGCCTCTGAGTCTGAAATCTTTGCTCAGCTCATCTAAACTCTGCCAGGTGGACAACCTTCCCATTTCAAAATGTAGAACATTCAAAAACCACGCTGTCTACCTGGAGGGACAGAGGGGTCGTGAAAGGTAAAGGAGTCCGACATTTGCATTTGATGTGTCTCTAGCACAAATTCACTTAGTACTTTCAGTTGAATAAATTACGTTTGACCCAAACTTTGTCTTCTAACACCCATTGTTCTATACTGAATAGTGACAGATAGTTTGCTAATTGAATATCTGTCTTTTCTTATTTACGAATGTACATTTTAAATATTTACTTAGTTCAAAGTTCAACTCTCTATCAGAGCTCTCTCTCTTCCACACTAACATTGCATCTTTTCATTTCCTTTACTCATCCCTGGCAAGGGAACTAAGGTAGCTCCTCTTCCAGAAAGACTTCAGCCTTCCCAGAGTAACACCCCTTTTCCCCTTGTACAACAAGCACCCCCACCAGTGTCTTAGTTAGGTGCTCTTCTCATTCTAGGTCTTCTAGCTCCCTGAATGCCCTCTATTCCTACTTACCAATATACATTTCCTTTGGCCCAGTACACTAATTGACCAAAGGTGAAGAGAGCATTCTGCATTTTTCTGGATGCTCTGTGTCTCCTGTCTTACTCCTGGGAATCTCAATAGACACTTAGTAATTATGTATTTGACAAATGACTCTCACAGCAAACCTACATTAGAAAGTGGAACTAAGGGTCAAGAACGAGTCATTTTTCATTATGTTTGTGACCTCAGCCCTTCACAGTTTCACCCATTTCTAAACTTTACTCAAAAACCGCAATGATAACCACAGACTTTATTCCAAATGTTTCTCTCTATGCCTCTATGGAAATAGATGAAACCAGGTCCCAGCAGAAAAGAGGGTTGATAGGACTGGAGGTATGCAAAGTGGCAGGGCTGAAGTCACTTAATTGCCCTATTTTCAACCTGGAAATTAACTATATTTTTCTATCTTCAACCTCTGTTAATTACTTCCTGGCAACTTATTGGATATATCAAGGGATACTTTCAGGAAAGCTGTTAAAACATAGTTGAAGCTGTCCTGACCTCTAGAAATTTATCAAGCCAGTATTGGTTTAAAGTATTTGTGGTTCAAGGTTGATAGGACTCAGATTTGTTAAAAAGTAGTTAATTCAAAGTCACTCTTTGTATTTTGAATAAGCTGCTCTTGTTATTCTATTGTGATGTCCATTACCTAATTTTTTTTCCTTTTTAAGAATGTGTATTTTTAATGCGTAATAGTCATAAGGGTCAGAATTCAAAAGGTACAAAAGATTATGTGATAGGAAGTCCTCTCTCCCATCTACCCACCAGCCACTCCATTCTTCAGCTGCCTCAAGAAAGAATGTGTATAGACAAGTATAGTCATCTTGCCTCTTTACTGGCCCCCAAACATACTGTGTTTACTGCTCTTCTAGCTGGGAGTCTTGGTCCGTATCTTCCTGCTTATTCATCCATTTTCTCATCCTTCAATGCTTAGTCTAACATTTTTAAATGAACATGATGGCACATTTTCTTTATGCTGTATGCTTTTTTGTTATAGGGCCAGGGACAAATACAACTTTAGAGCAAATTAATGTTATTGATGACAGCATATAAAATCCATCCTCTGAGGTTAAGTTCCAACAGTATGTTATCATTATATAACATTATCATCGTAATGATTATAATAAGTCTTTCTAATATTCCTTCCCACTCATTCATGTTGAGAAAAATCATTTTGCTAGTGAACACGGCAATCATTTATTGAATGCCTACTATGTGCCAGGTATTCCACTAAGTACTTTACAAACATCATCTCCTGTGTAAGCCTTTTTGCCCTTCTGGGAACTTTTATCTTCATTTTGCAGATAAACCTCTCAAAACACTGTTAAGTGCCATGACAAATTCATACCAGTAGTTGGTGGCAGAACAGGGATTCGAAATTATTTCATTCTCACTGAAAAGCTCAGGCTATTTTTTTTAAGACAGACTTCCTTCCAAACCCATAGCAATCACCTCAATATATTATATTTGTTTACAAGTTCGTTCTTCACTAAATTTTTTATTTCCTATAGTATCCCATTAAAAAAAACAACTATCCACACTATACCTAAGATATGCACATTTGTGAACTGAAAAAGTTAGTCCAAAACCAGCTACATAAAAAAGAAGCTCCCAGTTCTGAATCCAAATATTTAAATTTTTGTAGCCTACTTCCCATTTTTACATGTATTTTAATGACCCCTTTGTTCTTTCTCAATGCGTTTTCATCCTATCTGCTATTCAAATATGGTATCCTGTGATGAAATAGCATAAGTAGATTAAAAGGGCATTGGAGTCTTTCCTATATTTTGCTTAATGACAGAATTCAAATATTTAATATTTGGACAGTGACATTTCCACCTTATTTCTGTGACTCTCATCTCTACAAATTAATTTTATCAGTCTTATCTGCTGTGCTAGTCAACTTAATTTTATAAGTCCTGATTTTAACTGTCAAAGTAAATACGATATTCCTAGAAGTTGAAAGAATCCCTGTGTGAGAAAGAATATTTTACTAATGTTTACATTTTTAACATAACATATATATCAGCTGATGATATGTTAGTACACAAAACTTGGTAATTTCAAATATCTAAACTTTACTTGCCTTTATGCTTTTTTCAAGTGGGATACATTTCAGTTCAAATGTATATATTTTCAGAAACAACTCATCATCATCCTAAAAATACAGCAGATACTTTGTATATTTAAAAGAGAAAGTTCTGAACTATTCTTGCCTTGAAAACCTTTGTAAAAATAAATGATTTTTAGTGCCTTTGGCAAATAGTCACAGGCAAACAGCCTTACTTCTCTTCTTAAAAAAATGCAAAGTTTACCAACCTGAGAATTCTTAACTTTCTAGGACTCTGTCCATCATTATAATGAGGGCATCACATACATCTCTTCTAGAAGACTACAAAAGCTCAAATCACAACCAGTTTCTATTCACTTATAGAGCTTGATCTCTAGTCTCCAGAGAAAATGGTGAATTTCAGAACCTGTATGAAACAAGACTACACGGCCGCAAAGAAACAATAAGGGTTGCATTTGCAATGGGTATTAAGGGCTCTGGGACTTTGGAAAGGGAAGAACTGTGACATTTATCCACTTTTATAAGCAAATCAAATCCTGGTTGTCCATCAAGTTCTGGATGTCCATTGCAAAGGTCAGCATAAAACTCAATGGCATACATGTCTCTCTACTCAATCTGGGGCTACTATTATCCAAGAAAATTGGAGGGAAGTATGTAGGCTGGGCTGGGAAGATGCCTCTGGTCATCAACAATTGTGCTGGATATTCTTTGGTCACCATGGAAAACATATCTCACAGACAGTGATCTTACAGCTGTGGTAAATGCTTAAAACCCAGCATTTTAAGGAAACAGATGAACTACTAAATAAGCAATTACCAAGAATTTGGAGAAAAAAATGTCAGGGTAAAATTATGAAAGTATGGTACCATGTAATTAAGTAGTTCCTTCAAGAATACCAGTTGACTTCATTCCTGAGAGGGGTTCCTGGGATAACTATGAATTATAGCCCAATTAGTCTCATTTACATACTTACTTTCAATTAGGATGCAATAAAAGGTAGGATTAAGAGACGTTTATTGAATTGCATGTATTAAGAAAGAGATAGCAAAATGATCTATAAGAGAAGATCATTTTGGTTAATTGAAGGATATTTTGGCTTATTTTTACAATTGGAAAAGACCAATAACAGTCAAAATTTTTTGAAAAAGTTAAAGTGTTAAAAAATTAAAGGATTAGGCAAAAGGAAATCATTTTTCTGTTATTTGTCCATAAAGCCAATGAACATAGATTAAAAATAGATGGAAAACTGTGAATGGAAGGGTTTCTAAAAATTGCTTGAGACCATAATAATTTACTAGTTTAATAGGATTTCTAAAGTGATTAGTAAACCTGCTACATTTATAGATGTCACTAAGTTTGTGGAGAATTAAATGGCACTTGAGTAATAAAATCTAAAGGTAATCAGAAGTTAAATACAGAAGTTAAATACATGGAGGAGAAACACATGAAACACAAGAATTTCACAGTACAGAGTATATAACTATATTAGATATAAAAAAATTACTTCATTTTTAATTTCTCTAGTAATCAGCCATATTCCAGGATTAATTACCGTGAGCTTTGCCTTGAAGATATCACAATATGCTGGGAAGTTGAGAATCCTTAAGCAATGTTAAACACAAAATAGAATAATATTCTACTCTTCTGTAAAATGATACATCCAGACATGAAATACTACATGCATTTCTGGAAACCACCTCAGGCAAGAAATTAACACATTGAGAAAAGCCCATACAATGTAAAAAAATTTAGGGCAGTGATCCCCAGTTGGTCAATGAATGATGTGATACATAGCCACACCTTCTGGACTTGAATTATGCCTCAAACTCATCTGCAGCCCTTTCTGAACATTCAGGTAGTAGTCCCCACTAGAAACTTAATGAATCAGATTATCTTGCCGGTGTGGCCTAGATACCTGTATTTTGTAAAGTCTCCCACAGAAGATGATTATAGGATATAAACTATTCATCAATTGTTTACTAGTTCTTGTTAAATTTTGAAAAGATAGAATTGGAAATTATCATTTGTGTCTAGTCCTGTGTGATGGCTTCTAAAATTTCAGTTTTCCAACCAGTGGGGCAGGGACATCAATTAAAGTCTTTGTCTTCCTTTCCCTTATCTTCATATGAGTGTGTGTAAAAATTACTAAACCAATGAAGACCAGGGTCAGCCTACTGTGTGTGTGTGTGCCCACGCGTATTATCAACTTCTCTTCAGCATTACCATAAACAAGTTTCCAACACATTATTTCTTAAACAAATGAATACATTTACTAGAGACTTCTATAAGCTAAGTACTAAGTAGCAATATTAGGCCTTTGCATAAATTACAGTTTTTAAAAAAAAACTTTTTTTTAATGTTTATTTTGACAGAGCATGAGCAGGGGAGGGACAGAGACAGAGGGAGACACAGAATCTGAAGCAAGCTCCAGGCTCTGAGCTGTCAGCACAGAGCCCGACGTGGGACTCGAACCCACCAACTGTGAGATCATGAGCTGAGCCAAAGTGGGACACTTAACCGACTGAGCCACCCAGGTGCCCCTACAGCTTTTTTTTTTTTTTTAAACAATCTTAGAGATAAATAATACCTAGATTAGTACATGGACAGTAAGGACCGAAATTTAAGTAGTCTAAAGTCACATAACCAGTTAGTAATCTGCTTTGGTAGTGTCAGTCCATACCCCTTCTCTCCATACCACTGATATCAAGGCTTCACAAAAAAAAAAAAAAAAAAAAAAAAAAAAAAAAAAGGCAACCTATCCTCTCCTCACAGAAGCTTGAGGCCTCATGAATTATGGAACCAAAAAATGCTACTATATAAGTAAAGAGTTTTAAAAATTGGAATCCTTCAACCTGGAGAAATAAAAGTCAAGAAGGAATATTATAAAATCCATAAATTCAAAAATATTATGAGAGAATGGACATGAAAGTTTTTAGCAATCTGAGAACATTTGAAGTGGCTGTCCCCAGAAACTCACAAAAGATACTTTTTAGAAGTAATAAAAGATACTTCCATTTTACAGAGTTAGTTGTAAAACTGTGAAACTTAAAACCCTGAAAATGCTGCATGTTAAAGATATAAATAAACCTGAAGAGGGTAGAAAAATTTCCATAGGTAGCAAATTCATACCAGACTGAAGGGAAACTAGAACTTGAAAGTCAATACACTCCAAGCTCTGACTTGTACTAATGAATTCTCTAAATATTTGTGGTTTCCACTACTCTGCCTTCTATCTGCCTAAGTTTTAAAGACTGGGTTATCACAGTGGTTAGCTACCAAAGTTAAACAAAGGCTGTCGTTCCATGAGGCAGATGCTTATTATACAGATGGTGGCTAGGAAACACACTTAAAGATCAGCACCAAGTTAATAAATTGTATTAATAAAATCTGTATTTTACAGGACTATAAAAAAATATAACTGCATATTTTTGTGTGGAGCTACATAGTAGGGTTTTTTCACCAGTGGTTTGTAAGCAGGGGCAATTTTGCCTCCTAGCATATATTTGTCAAGGTCTGGAGACATTTTTGATTATGACAACTGGGTGGAGCATGTAACTGTTATCTAGTGGATAGAGGCCACAGATCCTGCTAAACATTCCCCAATGCATAGAAGAGAACCCACAACCAAGAGTTACTCTGCCCTGTGGTAGGCAAAGTTCTAAGATGTCCCTTAAGATAGATCATCCCATCCCATCCAGTTCACACTGGAACTGTGAATAGATGAGATTTCATGCCTGTAATTCAGTTATATGCTCTGGCCAACTTTAAGATAGAAAGATAATCAAGTAGGTATCATATGAACCCTTTAAAAGCAGAGCGTTTTCTCCTGATGGTCACAGAAGAAGAAAACATATAAGGGAAGTTCTCTGTTGCTAAGATTCAGGGGCCTGTGTTCAAGGATCTGTGTGAGCAGCCTCTCAGAACTGAGAGAAGTTCTTCCAGCAAAAGAACAGGGTATTCGATCTCAAAACCACAAGGAACTGAATTCTTCCCATAATAGGAATGAGCTTGGAAAAGGATATGAAGCCTGTAGATGAGAATTCAGCCCAAGCCAGAGTAGAGAAACAACCCATCTAGTCTGTATTGGGTTTCTGACCTACAGAATTGCATATTAATAAATGGGTGTTGTCTTTGAGTTGACTAATTTGTTCTTTATTATGTTACACCAATAGAAAACAAATAGAGGTCTAACATCTCAGTAGTGCCAAAGTTGAGAAACCGTGGTTTAAGCATTCTAGTCTAGGACTAAAGGGGTATTACTAGGTTTGTTTTCATAGAAACAAACAAAAAACTTCTGTGGAAATAGGCTTCTTTAACTCAAAAGAGGTTTCTTCAGTATGGGACATCTTGGGAACTCTGACATCTTAATTTGGAGAAAAGTTAATTCTATAGTAATTCTAAAGAGCATTTGAACAAAGATCTGTTCTTAGAAAATTAATATCTTTTGAGCTGAAGATTTCTTAAGATTGAATTTTGAAAAATGTGCAAATTAGTACACTTTTTAAAAATCAGCTAAAAATCAGCTTTATCTTCCTAATTTCTAACAAAATCAAACATACTAAAAATATGCATCTCTTATCATTTAGACTGTTTCAGTGATGCTTCTTTATTATAGAGGTCTTGGAATACTCTATAGCATATCTAGAACTTTATTTTTTTTAATGTTTATTTTTGAGAGAGAGAGCACACGCAAGCACATAAGAGTGCGTGAGCTGGGGAGGGGCAGAAAGAGAAAGAGAGAGAGAGAGAGAGAGAGAGAGAGAGACACACACACACACACACACACACACACACACACACATACACAGAATCCAAAGCAGGGTCCAGGCTCTGAGCTGTCAGCACAAAACATGACTTGGGGCTGGAACTCATGAACAGTGAGATCATGACCTGAGCCAAAGTCAGACCCTTAACTGACTGAGCCATCCAGGTACCACAGCATATCTAGAACTTTAAATCTGCAGAGGGACTGTATAGCTCATCTGCAAAGGGGAGGAGCTAGAGTGGTGGCAGGGATTGCTACCTTTTTTCCTGGGTGTGCTCTATGACCCTACATGAGTTTCAAAATGCCCTACTGCCTATTTGCTACTGTTGTTTCAATATTTGCTTATCTGCCCAGATCTTTGCTCCAGTCCACTGAGTACCATCTTTGCTTTCACTTTCAGGCTCTAGACCTTCAGTTGTGATTTGCAGTAATGGAAGTTTCTCCTAGCCCAGTATCTACCCCACGTGTGGCTCCAGTTGGAAAGAAGAACAATATTTAATATATATTACACTATAGATGGTAACCAGCCATTGCTGTTGAATCCAAGCTATGGGAAAGCCCTTTTTGTATATTAACAATCCTAGCAATGATTTAAGGGCAGACAACCAAATCTTTACCAAAATAGCTTTTGGTATTTCTTCAAGTTACCAGTTAGTTGAACAGTTATTATATCTTAGTGATGAGGGACCATAGGGCAAGCAGCAAAAGCTGGCACACCCGGCCCCCAGGTGGGATACATGTGATATTCCTCAAGCACTCCTGGCTGCAAGAGAACAAAGGAAAGAAGACAAATGGTTAGTTGATAGAGATCACAGTCATACAGGACATGAGTCTCCATCAGTTTACAAATGTCTCAGGGAATTACAAAAGGGCAATCTTATCAATAGCCTCATCTCCAGAAACCAATAGACTTTCCTGGAGCCTCTAATATCACCCTCCCCTCCATAGTGATGTGGGGGAACAAAGACAAGAAGGAAATGGCAGGTAAAATTAAATTTCCTTATAACCTGCAGCCCTTTGACAAATACTTGAGGCGAGTATTTCTTGCCTCAGAAACCTCCAGGAACCTCCTACCTCCCTAACGTCAATGCCTCACTAGAGGGAAAAACAACTTTAGCATGACAATAGCAAGGCCTCAGATATCTTAGGAATCCTCTTTAGCATATCAAAGTCCTCCTGGAGGCCTCCCAGTTTGGGCTTTACCTCCCCAACTTGTAGTATAAAACCAGTCATTCTTCACAACCCCAGTGCAGCTCTTTCTGCCCATGGGTCCTGTTCCAAGCTTTAATAAAATCACCTCTTTGCACGAAAAACATCTTCAAGAATTCTTTCTTGGCTGTTGGCTCTGCACCCACCCATCACCCCAAATCCTCATCATTAGTATATTTATATTCCTAATATTATCATCCTTAGTTGTCTAATACAGCAAACATGTTTATTTTAAATAACATCATTCCAAAACTGACTATATCCAGCTTATAGATTTTACAAAAACCATTTGAGAGGAGGATTGTTTATATCTACTTAATACAGAGAACAGATTCAAAATCTAGAATAATAGATTCATTAGTTTAGAAAGCACTTTTAGCCTATGCATTGCATGTTAATGCAATCTTCATGGGATATATTGAGCCTGCTGCCTAAGCACTGAATTACACCTACTGCATTGAGGACTGTTGCTTTCCTTCCAGCAGTTAAGGACTTCCAAACCACAGACCTAACTGGTCTTTATAATTTCCTCCCACATTATTACCTTACACAGGTGACTTACTCTTGCCATACAACATTTGTTGCTATTTCACACTCTTGATGTACTCTTTGAAACATTTATATTTACTGTTTCCTCTACCCAGAATGCCTCTGACTGAGGGTCAGGAATACAACCAAAGCTAAGTAATACAACCCAAGAAAAGTTTATTTCTTGCTAACAATGAAAATGTTTGTGTGGCAGGGTGGGGTAGGTGGGCAGAGGGAGTGCTTTGTTCTACCAAGACTCTCAGAGATAGATTGATACAGACCCTGCAGTACAATTGTCTTTTTACAGTTTCTCATCAATAAAATGGGAATGCCTACCTTTCAGGATAATACATAAAGCACTTTTCTGAAGTCACAAAGAGAACGTTCATTCCCTCTCACTTTCTCTTTCTCTCCCAAACACCTGTAACAAACATTCCACATTTCATTTTGCCTTGTACTAGTATTACTTTTTTTGTCTGCTAGATTTTAAGTGTTGGAGGGTCACCGCATGTGTCTTGTTCATTCTCATATCTGCATTAGCTTTAAACACCTAGCATAGACTCCAGTGGACATTTTAAAATATTTGGAGAGGAGTCATGATTCACCAATGCAGAAGTGGCTTGCTAAAAGTTAATCCTCGATCTATTTAATCTGAAACTGACATAGAAATAAAACATTAGGAATTTTATTTTTAAAAAGTCATATGAAGTATGAATGCATAATTAAATTTAGCTTTAACTTTTTGCCCCTGCAAACCTGAACTTTTTCTTTAACTAAAGTTTATGGATCAACAAACTTTCCAAAGCATGGGACTTGGGATACAGTAGTTGCTTAATACATATTTATGAGTGAAGTCTGATCCATTTGCAGAAAATCTATAAAAGTTCAGAGATATTGTACATTTATAAAAAAATAAATTAGTATTGACTCTTATGAAGAGTTGTACTAAGAATATCAGAAGAAAAATATTTCAGAATATTTAAGTTGAAATTCTTAAGCCACGTACATTTTGAAAAAAAATAGTAATTTTTTAATTTTTATACTTTTTTCTTAGAATTTAGTAGGTACTTAATATATACTGGGCAGGATTTTAAGTGTTGGAGGGTCACAGCATGTGTCTTGTTCATTCTTGTATCTGCGTTAGCTTTAAACACCTAGCATAGATTCCAATGGACATTTTAAAATACTTGGCAACAATGTTAGAATTCATACTTCTACAAATGTTATTTTCAGTGTTTGCATGGGCTTTGAAGTGTCTGTCTTGCACAAAACGCTTGGGTTCTATAGTCCTGACTTGACCTATAACTACATGATTCAAATGTGAAAATATGAAAAGTGCTTACCCATTCTGATAAAGTTGCCACACTGGTAACATGTGAGAAAATGATCAGATGCAATATTAACTGAAATGCAAAATGTAAATTATTGTTGTTCTATTGTTTTTACAGGATTATTTTCCTTTAGCAATTGTCATCTACAGATTTGCATCAAAACTAGTACATCTTCAAGAAAAAAATACCAATGAGATTTTGTTTCAGAAAAACAAAAAATTCTCAACGACACGGGTAACTACATTCATGTACCTATGTATTTACACACACCTTTACTACTGAAAGTGGGCTGGGGGAAAAACCTTACTAAATACACTCAGGAACATTTTAGAAAGAGCTAGGTTTTGAGAAAACATTCATATAGGAAATATGCATTTTACTTATAAATTCCTTGCTTCTTGATATTCTAGGTGTCAACCAATTTTTCACTGGATTTTCAACCCATAAAAAGGAGTTGTAAATTTAAGAAAAATGAGAGTGTGATTCCAAGACAAATACATCACAAAAGTGTGAATAAGAAAGAAATGCGTTTCTCCAGCACAGGCAGGTATTCCTCCTAATTTATGGAACCGTTTGTCCTGCTTGTAAAATTCCATTTTTTATGGAATAGAGAATTATTGCCGCTGTAAGATGTAACAAAATGGCTAAACGCCTGAGGAAAATATAATAAGGACATTTGGGTTAAGAATATAATATCCAAAAGCTTTCACTGGGAAGTTAGACAAAGTTATCCTAGATTTTTTAATAAATCGGGGCTAACTGCCAATATAAATATAATAATCTGAATGTATCACATACACTAATGCAATCTCTTTAGAAGACTGGACAAATGGTCTGTATGCATTAATAGTTAAAATTACTGAAATTCTATGACTTTTTTCCTATCTTGAAAAATGTCCATATGTCTAATTTGGACTAAATATTAAATATCCAAATGACTTTGGTTTGCTACATATAATCAAACAAGATCAGATGTTAAAGAGAAAGAGGTCATAACTAGACAGTACTGACTGTCCACTCCATCCCCTCCTCTGCCTTTTTTTTTTTTTTTTTTAAAGGAACAGAAACCCAATTCTATTTGGTTTAATAATGTTTCCAGCTAAGTACATGATTTTCCAGGCTGCTGCCCACCTAGGTGTGGCCCAAGTGATATGCTTCTGGCCAGCAAAATGTAAATGGAATAATACTGGGCAGAACCCCAGGAGAGTGCTTTATTCTTGGATTAAATGAAACAGATTTAGCTGTCATTCCCATTTTACTTTTAGTTTCCACCTCTCCTTTTATCTTCTGGAATGTCTTTGTGATGCATGGGAGTGCAGAAGCCCTGTTGCAACTGAGGATAAAAGTCACTTTTCAAACCTGCAGGCCCCATAGGTAGATGGTGCCCAAAGCATTGATGACATTGTAGGGCCATTGCCCTAGTTATGGATTCTTGTTAGAGGAGGAAAATAAATCACTTTTGCAATGTTTCCTATATACTTTTAAACACAGAGAAGAGAAGGGAGCTGGGGAGGGCAATAAATTCATGTGGTTTGAAAAGAGGACACAAAAGATTTCAAACCAGGCAGTAATTGTGAACCTTATCATCATGCTCAAGAAAGGACTTCAAGAGTCAAGACACAGGCAGTTCAGGTAAGAGACAAAAAAAGAATAAAAGGGCATTGTGAAGTTGAGTCAGGCATCTTTTAAAAGGTCTTCTAGGGGTGCCTGGGTGGCTCAGTCAGTTTAAGCATCCAACTTCAGCTCAGGTCATGATCTCATGGTTCCTGGGTTTGTGGGTTGAACCCCAGGTTGGACTCTGTACTGACAGCTCGTTAGAGCCTGGAGCCTGCTTCAGATTCTGTGTTTCCCTCTCTCTGTGCCCCTCTCCTGCACATACACACTCTCTCTCAAAACTGAATGAAAGTTAAAAAAAAATAAAAAAAAAATTGTCTTCTCAGAATCTTGATTCAGTAACCTGTACTTGGACCAAAATAGTCACAGGTCTACCCCTCTTCTAACAAGGAGCCTGGGGAATAGACAGCTTTACCTTGGTACAGTGCCACTCCAGTAATGGAGTTTCTACCAGTAATAGAAAAACCCAAGTGGCCTCAGTGAGGCTGGAGTTTAAAGTAACTTTTTTTCTTCTGCAAACCTCCCCTCCTCCCTTCTTAGCTTTTTGTTCAGGAACTCAGCACCACCCTAAAGACCTGATAAAGGAGGTTGGCAGCAAGTACACAATTCCTGTCAAAACAAGCAAGATGTTGTATTTCCCTGTAACCACCCCCCCGCCCCCGCCGCCGCCCCTTCCTTGGGTCAAGTGTGCAGTATTTTGAAGGCCATAACCTGCTGCAGCTTTCCTTTGCCAGGCAAAGCAACAAAGTTATCCTTCCTCTTTATCCCAAACTCTGTCTATGCGTATTTTGCTCAGAAGCACAGACGTCAGTTTTTGACAATAGGAAGGGGGACAGAAAGCTGTCACTTTATCATTTCAATAGTAAGCTCATAGGGGCACCTGGTGGCTCAGTTGGTTAAGCTTCAGACCTTGGCTCAGGTCACGATCTCACTGCTGGTGAGTTGGAGCCCCATGTCATGCTCTGTGCTGACAGCTCAGAGCCTGGAGCCTGCTTTGAGGATTCTGTCTCCCTCTCTCTCTGCCCCTCCCCTGCTCGTACTTTGTTCTCTCTCTCTCTCTCAAAAATAAATAAAACATTTTTTAAAAATATTAAAAATATTAAGCTCATAAATGAGGTGGGTATATTGTTTCTACTATTCTCTTGAAAATTTGGGGGCAATTCTTGCTTTCAAGCTATTTAAGATATTTTTCTTTTTTTTTTTTTTATTATTATTTATTTTTGGGACAGAGAGAGACAGAGCATGAACAGGGGAGGGGCAGAGAGAGAGGGAGACACAGAATCGGAAACAGGCTCCAGGCTCTGAGCCATCAGCCCAGAGCCCGACTCGGGGCTCGAACTCCCGGACCGCGAGATCGTGACCTGGCTGAAGTCGGACGCTTAACCGACTGCGCCACCCAGGCGCCCCTAAGATATTTTTCAATGTATGTTAGCAATGTTGCATTATGATCTCATAATGAGATGCATTATGGTTCATCAAGAACCAAGGCCTGCATCAGTAATAAGAATCCTGAAGGGGGCGGGGGGGGAGGGGGAAATGTGACTTTCTTGCTCTAGAATCCTGGCTAAGACAGACATGTTTTTGTCCTGCTAGTGGGTTGGTCTTTCCTAACACTGCAGGATTTTTTTTTTTTTTTTTTTTAACCTCAATACCCAAGATTCCTTGGCTCACGCTTTGAAGAATGAAGAGGTGGGGCACCCTGAGTAGCTCAGTCGGTTGTGTCCGACTTTGGCTCAGGTCATTGTTTCTGTGAGTTCCAACCCCTCACCAGGCTCTGTGCTGACAGCTCAGAGCCTGGAGCCTGCTTTGGATTCTGTGTCTCCCTTGCTCTCTGCCCCTCCCCCACTCACACTCTGTCTCTCAAAAATGAATAAACGTTCAAAAAAATTTTTTTAATAAAAAAAAAGAATGAAGAGGTGGACACAAAATGAGGGGGAGCAGCTGGGCTATGATGTTACTATGGTACACTCTTAAGAGGAACTTTATACCTGAGAGGATTTGCTGCGGTCCGCAACTGTTCCAAAATGTGTGTCCTCTGCCCCAGGAACCTCAGGTCCAAATCTTTCCCTCTGCCTACTTATCCTCTTTTTCCTATCATATGAATGCACTGTTTCATTGAGGGTGAAAATCCTATGTTCTGAGTCTCTTTGGATCATTGTCCAGACAGTCTCAGTTCTAAGTGTCTATCTTACTTCTTTCAATTCACATCTTTTAAAAACACTGCTTTTCGGGTTAGTGGGAGGGCTTTAAAACGGTCTGCAAATTCTTTGACATTTCCCCCCAGGTAGCAGATTCACGGACCAAATTAAGGTTGTTTAAAAAAAAAAAAAAATGTCACAAGTTATGGACTAGTGGGGTTTGTTTTGTTTTGGTTGTTGTTTGTTTCTGCAGTTGTTGTAACTGGAACAATTATGGGGAATACATCCCCTTAACCACGTAAAGCTCATCTTCCTAGTTTTCAGTTTCTTCATTTGTGAAATGTGGGGATTTCACCTTTCCAGAAACATATTTCATTGAAAAATAAAACTGTATTCAGGGGAAATATATAGCCTTTTTTTTTTTTTTTTTTTTCAGAAAATCTTGTTTAAAAGTTTGAAAATCAGCAATAGGGTAAAGCAGAACATAAGTATCTGGGCCTAGTGTATTTGTGTGCATGACATAAAGCCAGCTATAAATTCAATTTCCATCGTTATAGGCTTTTCAAATTCTTGACTTCCTGAATCCATTTCTAGAAACTCTTCAAGAAATCGGTCATTTATCTAAGACTCTGATTTATTGGTATTTAGGACATTCTCCTTTATTTAAAAAAAGTTTAAGGATTCGATCTTTTAATTGTGCCTTCTGTGTTTTTCTTTAAACTCATGTTATTTCTACTTTATTCAACTTTACAAATAATTTTTGGCATTTCTTTTTTCTCTATTGAATCTTTAAATTTTTTTTTAAATTGTTTTTGTTCTCTACAACTTTAAAAAATCCACTGACATTGATATCTTCCTCAAAGTTTAAGATGTTTCTCATCTTTCCCCCCATTGCAAAATCAAATATTTTAAGTGACCTACATATCATGTATTCTATTCTTAAGAAATGATGTTATAAAAGGAATAGAAAGTTGTAGTGAAAAATTAGAGTAAGAACCAAGGTTTTAGAAATTTAAAGTGTACTCTTGGGAGTCAGCTGCAGAAAGGGAGGGGTAACAGAGGTCACTGAATGACGAAAATAAACAGATTTGGTTGTCTGATGAATATCCAAATAGACACGTGTACTTCTCACTCTTGGGGCAATTGGAGAAAAGGAAAGTGCCTTTAGTTCAGTTTAAGCCATGAATGAATGTAAACAAGTGACTCCTCAAAGTAGATTAATGAAAAGGAGGGCAAGAGGGTAGGAATTTGAAGGATGGTATTCTATGGATAGAGGGTGAAAGAATGCTTTGAAAAGCATGGTTAGAAGAACGGGGACTTTGCCTCCTGGCTTCATGGTCAATAACATGAGGGGAGATAAATGGACCAATTTCCATGCATGGAGGCTGCAGAAAAAGCAGAAGTTTCTAGTGGAAATCCAGGTTTCAGGTTAAGATGGGAAGCAAATGGAAGACTTATAAAGAGACTAATTACAGAGAACTTTTGAAATGCAATGAAGTTGGATTTTGCAACAAGAGTGGAAAGCGGAATATGAAAAAGTGGATGAGAAAAACGGGTAAGTCGAAGGGTAAGATAGCCTCAGAAACTGCAGCAACAGAAAGATACGGGTGGGGGGCGGGGGAACGTCAGTGTCTACTACAGGCAGGTTGCTGGTGAGCCCAGCTGGGCGGAGCTTCGACTAGCATTTGGTACAATCTCAACAGGTTCTGTGTAACCCAAATCTAAGTGGAAAAGAGCACTGAGTGCCTTGTCCTGCTTCCTGTCTGCAGGGCTGGTCAGTGTTTTTCCACTCTTGTTTGAGCCTAGACTTGCTGTCTCCCATCTGCTGTTGAGTACAGGTTACTACAAAGTGAGAGTACCTTTGGGTACTTTGTTTTCACTGAAGAGTAAAGGCAGCATCTGGCAAGTAAGGCTTCATGCTTATGAATGCTTGGTCCAGATTGAGAGTAAAAGTTATATTATCAGATCTTTTAAGATGGAGAATTCAAGCATGAATTCGGGTTTTAGTGAATAATTCTGGCAATAAAAGAAAGCTGGTACTTCAAGTAGTAAGAGCTCAGAGCACCAGTTTGGTGCTAGGTTGTATTGGCTGGCATTCTTTCTCTTTGATGTGGAAGGCAAGGAGGAGATTTTTCTGGTAATGGGAATGAAATAATGGAGACCTTATGTGAAGCATCCAGACAAGGATGCTTCTTTCTTGGTAATCCTTGTTATTCTCTTCAACAGGCTTTTTAGCTATAATACTGTACATTTTCAACATTAATATTCCCATTTTCTCCCTTAAATTACCCAATAAGAATGATATAAAAGTTATTTCCAGTCCATTTTCATTTAAGGATAATGATCACTAATGACTACAAAACTGAGATTTCCTTAAGAAAGTGAATATAGCTGAAGATGAGCAAGGCTGGTGTTAGTGACAAATACTGAAGATTAGCCTTCTTATTGGGGTAGAAAAAAAGATATGTAGATGGCTAATTTGTAATGAAAATTAAGATAAAACCTACAGTTGCTAAATAGTTCTAGGCCAGCTACTGCTTAAAAAAATCCTCAGTCTCTATATTAAATCTACATCAGTCTTTCTTCTAACTGCAACTTAAATGTTGGAGACAGCCCTAAATTTGCTGACGTTGCCAGGTCACAGGATCTCCTCTGGTACATCACAAGCTCCTGCCCCTAAGTCACAATTTGCATATTCTCTCCAAGTCTGTAATAACTACAAAGTACAGCATGATTTTTTACCTATTCCATTTTAAATTTATACTTGGTTTAAATATATGACATTTCATAGAATTGATTTAAAAGTTGTTTAAAATAGTTGTTCTACAGATTTTCCTTTAACATTTTTATTAAATCTGGAAACCACTTCCATTTCTTTTGTTTTCAGCTCTTTATGTTGCCTACCCTTACTCTATGCAGAAGTAAATGATGAGTATCAATCCATCTCCCACTTTTCAGCTTTTTAACCTTACTTCCTCTGGCCACGGCTTCCTAAAACTCCCTCATCTGGGACTACTGATACTCTGCCTCTGCACTCTTGACTGGCAGCATAACTCTCCCATCCTTCACTCTTCTTGGCTAACCATAGAGCTAGGTTAGAACCCTATGGGTGAACAGTTTGGAGTCCATTAGCTCCCAAGTCAGTTGTTTTTTGTTTTTTTTTTGTTTTTGTTATTTTTTTTTTTCACTTCCTTTGTGGTGATGGCTTTTTAAATGTAACTGGATTGTGTCTTAGAGGGTTTTTTTTGTCTGTTTGGTTTTGTTTTTTTTTTACATCAATCTTTGAGATACAGCAAACCAGGGAGGGGTAGATAGAGAGGGAGACACAGAATCTGAAGCAGGCTCCAGGCTCGAGCTGGAGCTGTCAGCACAGAGCCCACTCTTAGCATGGAGCCGGACATGGAGACCAAACCCATGAACTGTGAGATCATGACCTGGTCGAAGTCAGATGTTTGATGACTGAGCCACCCAGGTGCCCCAAGTCTTAGAATTCTAGTTTCATTCCAAGATATAATCAGTTATGAAGTGTGTTGCCTGGTTGAATCTCCTCCCTACCCCTCAATCCTACAAATCTATCTGAACTGTGGATACTTGTCTATGACAGGTATGCCTACTTACAATTGTCTGAGATCACATGGGTCTTGCCAAATTATTTGGCCTGTTTCCAGTCTGCCTTGATATACTTCTGGAACCAGTCTTTACAGATAGCAGTTCTCAATGTATCTTATGACCAGATAATATGTTTTATACAAAGTTTTGCCTCCAAGTGGATAATTGAGCCATAAGCCTGAACTTCTAATAAGATGCCAACAACTATACCATGCATCTTCTATTAGCCTGACAATCACACCACCTGCATCTTCCCTAGCACTCTAATTCTGAGAAAGCTCCCCTAATCTTGAGCACAAAGAAGTCTAACCTTACCTAAGTAGAACTAAAAATGTACCCAGATACTGCAGCCTACTTCATGGACTCTGGAAACTCCATGCTAGGTATGGTAAGGGGTATTGAAAAATGAGTGTAAGTGCAACACTATATAGTCTTCTATTTGGTGTACAGAGTGTATTTGTATGTGTATATGCACACACTTGCATATATATTAACTTTGTAAGGTTTAACAGTGATAAGTTGACTATGCCCTTATAGACTACAGTATTCCTTTCTAGTAGCAAAGACCATAGAGAACAAGGATGGCATCTAAGTTATCCTTTCTCAAGGAGCACTTAAACATGCTAGTAATATAGGTACCTAGCACATATGGGGAATTATATTCATGTGAAGAGAAAGTAGAAATTCATTAGTTTAGAATAAGAGCATGGACAAAGCAGTTTGAGTAAAACTCATTTGCCTGATATCACTTTCCACAAGAATTATTATTTAACATTCTCTATCTTATTTCATAAGTCGACTAGGACCCAACTGAATAATTCAGTTAGGTGCCAGGACACGTTTTTTACCTTCCTGAAACCTTGCCTTGCTTACCCACCATTAAAGGACAAGGACACTTTTTTTTTTTTAACATAGTATCTTTAGTTTTATGCAGAAAAAACAGTCTCAAGAAAGTCATGACAGCATTAATAAAATATGTTTTGATAAATCTATGTTTGTCATTTGAAGTATGTTCAGTTTGGTAAAATAAACCACACAACATTGATCATTGAGCTTCAGAGGCTCAGGTAATTAAACTGCACTGGTCATAAATAATGGGTATCAACTAATAACACTGGCCAGAAGTTTGGCTGTAGGTATTAAGGTATAATATTTTCATTAGCATTTGGTTTGTTCTTTTCATGAAAGCATGAGAGTTGAATTAAAGAAAAAAAATTACCTACAAGGGCGATTATTCAATTATCTTATGCATCACTGAAAGTTAATAAAATGTGTTACTTGCTTTCCTGTCTCTTTTGACCATAATTTACATGTTTAGTCATGTTTATATATTTGAATAATGTTGAATTGATATGTAATGTAGATAGATACTTTAAATTGAGTGTCAGGGCGCCTGGGTGGCTCAGTTGGTTAAGTGACCGACTTCAGCTCACGTCATGGTCTCACAGTTTGTGAGTTCGAGCCCCGCGTCGGGCTCTGTGCTGACAGCTCAGAGCCTGGAGCCTACTTCGGATACTGTGTCTCCCTCTCTCTCTACCTCTATACTGCTCACGCTCTGTCTCTCTGTCTCTCAATAATAAATAAATGTTAAAGAAAAAAATTTAAAAAAAATTGAGTGTCCATTTTTCTTCAATTAATTCCCATGGTAGTCAAGCCTGTCAGTATATACCAAATATTTCTATTTCATAAAGTTTAGCATAAATTATTCACCCATATTTCCTTCCCCTTCCTTTTCACCTGAACCCACTTTCTCATCTCTTGTTGAATTCATCTTGATTTCTTGCCTTTATATAACTATGTACATTTGAGGGTTCTCTGCCCCCAAGAAGCTTTTAATCCAGTAAGAGAAAAGATACACGAATTTTAAAAGTTAATGGACAATCCACTGATCATAACCTAGATATCTTTTCATAATTTCTACCATAGCTGGAATTATATATGTATATATGTATATACATATGTATATATGTGCATATATTATTTACATAGATCTATTACATGTGTCCTTTCCTTAAAATTATAGGGTGAGACAGGCACCCAGATGGCTCAGTTGATTGAGTATCTGACCCTTGATTTCAGCTCAGGTCATGATCTCATGATTCGTGGGTTCAAGCCCCACATTGGGCTCCACTCTGACCACACAGGGCCTGCTAGGGATTCTCTCTCTCCTTCTTTCTCTGCCCCACTCTCTCAAAATAAACTTAAAAAAAATTATAGGGTGAAAGAAGAAATCACATGCCTCAAAGATTAGAAAGTATCCTGAGTAAACCCAATAGCATATATCAAATAAAGCTGACAGAAAAAATGGCAGAATAAACAGGGTCATAACATTCCCATCCTCCATACCTAATAAAACCAACAAGTAAAGGGACAAGAAAGCAGCAAAAAAAAAAAAAAAAAAATACAACAGCATTAATCAAAATAGGGGTAAAAACTCCTAAGATAGTTGGAAATTTATTAGCCAGAGAAATAAATGGTATGAATAGGTGAATGTTACTTTACCCCACCAGTAGTGTGCTAGTGTGCAAGAAGTTGATGGTTAAGGTAGTAAAAATTGCTGGTTAAGGTAGTAGAAATTGCTGGTTATCTCCACTATCCAGTCTCCTTTTTTTAAAAATTTGTTCCAGGTATTTATATTATACCAGAAAAGATACATAGATTTAATAATTTAAATTTCACTAATAAATTAGTGTTGTCAACACTGTTGGAATGATGTATTACATCATTCCAATTAAGCAGGTTTTTTTTAAAAGGACAAATATGGTGTTAATCCATTTGGGGGTTAACTCCATTAATTAGCTACTGCTACATGACATATTATCCCCAAATTTAGCAGCTTAAAAAATTTGTTTTATCATAGTTCCTTGATAGTTCCGTAGGTTTAGAAGCTCAGAGCTGTTTATCTGGGTCCTTGGGCTCACTGTGTCTCAAGTCTGAGATCAAGGTACAAGCTGGGGCTACAATCCTCTAGAGGTTGAACTCAGGAAGGAACCCCTTCCAAGCTCTTTCATATGATTGTTGTTTCAGGTCCTTCGTGCCTATTGGTTGGAGACATCAGGTTTTTCCCCACTAGGACCTCCCCACTGAGCAGCTCAAACAGTGTCACTGGTTTGTCTCAGAGCAAGTGACCAGAGATAGAGACGATGGAAGGGCACACAAGACAAAAGCCACAACTCCTCAAAAGTTCATCTTGGAAGGGATAATCCATCACTTTGCCTTCTGTTCATTACAAGATTATTGCTGGGTAAGCCCACACTTAAAGGAGGGGATTATACCAGACTGACTACTAAGAGACCAGAATCATTACAGCCACCCTAAGATTGCAAACACATTCATATCAAATGCTTGTGCTCAATTACAGTAAAAGAAATAAGATTCCAACAGTCTGACCTCTACACTGTCTAGACTTTAAGAAATAAGTTATTTAAAAAAAAAAAAAAATCAACTCAAACTGGCTTTACCAAAAAGAAAAAAAAGGTAATTTGTTTAACAAAAAAGTCTCAGCCTCAAGGTTGTCCTGACTGTAGGTCCAGTAGGATTTGGTTGTGGCCCTGATATGTAACTGCTTTCTAAGTAGTTCTGAATGGATTCTATTGATTTTGTGTTCCATGGCCATCCCTACAACTAGGAGAAATGGAACTCCTCCCCAACTTACCCGTTCTGAGTCACCTTCCCACTCCTGGAATCCAGGGAAAAGAGACAGGAACAGAAATCTAAGTTCTTTGACTAGGCAGTAGGGGAAGGAAAAAAAACAGTACCTCGATTTTTTACCACAATAATATCCACATCACTACCATTTTTTGGTGTGTGAATATTTAAAAATCTATTCTTTTAGCACCTTACAAGTATATAAGATATAGTATTAACTATAATCACCATGCTGTACATTAGATTCCCAGGACTTATTCATCTTCTACTGGAAGTTTGTCCTTTTTTGCCCACTATCGTCCCTTTTCCCCTATCCCTGATAATCACCATGCTCGTCTGTCTCTAGGAGTCTGGCTTTCTAAAAATTCCAAAGTAGAAAGGTCTGCTTTCCTTCTCTCTGCATCAAGGGTTCAAGACAGACAGTGGATTATATTAACATTTCTGCTCTACCAACTCTATCAAGAGGGCTGTGTCAAGACAATAGTTCAGGTGATTTAGGCTCACCCTCAACTGCTTTCTCCAGAACTTTCATTCATGACAACTTGTTCATTTTGAACAACACCATTTCCAGTCTCTCCATTAGTTAAGAAGTAGGAAGGAGAGGGAGTAATTTATTAACAGTCTTAACTGCCAACAGGTATGTAAATGGGGGAAAAAAATCTTCACCTCAAAATCCAGAAGGGACTCTTGAGTACAGATAGCAAGCAGCTCAGAGACAAAGACATGGCACATAACTCTGGTTTAGCCCTCCGCACCAGCGTGTATCAGTAGAAAACAGAAGACTTGATAATACCATTCAGTTTTCCTCTGCTGAAAAAAAAGGCAGAAGAATCCCAGAGGATAAGATCATAACACTTATTGTTTTCTAGCAAAAAACAAAAACAAAATCATAGGAACGAGAGATGCTAGAAGTTATGGGTACAGAGAAAAATACAAAAGACAGCCTAGAAAATTTAGCCTGAGTGGAATTCTTTTCATTTGAGATTATTATCTTCATCTCTCATTTGGTGGCAGTGGGGATCATATGGAAAAGACTGAATAATGTACATGTAACTTTCTAAGGTGCTACTCATACTACAGGATTTTCATTATACCCTTCACACTTCCATTATCTATTTTGGTTTAGAGAATTTTTCTTGGAATAGTTCTTACTCATTTGGTTATCTATAAAATTTCTATTTTCTTTATATTCTTTTCATAAAGGTACTCATGTTTTTAATCCTACATTCACTGAAATAGAGTAGTTATTCTATAATCAAGAAGATGATCTTTTAGGGGCCACAGTATTTACTCCACAAGTCCTAACCTTCAAGCCACCATCATTTCTTGCTTATATCTGATTGCTTTTTTCAGTATCAAAATTTCTAATTACTAGAATCAACTTGTCATCAAAATGGTTTTCTGTCTAGAAAGACTTATTCGCTCTATTTTCCATTATCTCTCCTAGATCTTCCTTGAGCTTATTTTTTCATTAACAGATTACTATCTATATATCCCATCAGTTTTATTTCCTTCCACCAGGTTTATTACTTCCACTTCACTGCATTCAGACAGCTATTGTAATATTTTGAGGTCATTTTCAAGTTTCCTTTGTTTTCTGTAGATACAGTTCTTGTAATGGTGATATTCTTGAAAAAAAGTTAACCTGAGTTTTCTGTACCAAAAGAGGTAAGAAAAAAAAAGAACAGGCAAGAAGAATCTTGACACATAAGGTGTGTTATGGACCCATAAAAGGTAGTTTAAGTAAAAATGATATAAATCAAACCTGATTTTCCTACACAAATAATGGGAAAATATTTCTGACAGAGGCATAACTTTGAATTCTTTTAAAAAGATGCCCATATATTTTATATTTAATCCAGTATGAATACTTTTTAAAGATTAGAATACTAAATCTTTTTAAAGGTGTTAGTGGAATAAGCTTACCAATCATATGTAATTTTACTTAATGTATTACTTATTATTGACTTATATTTTTACCAATGTTAAATCTTGTCTTCGTAATTCCAGACATATTTTGGAAAAATAAAGAGGAAATAAATATTTCCTAGGTCAAAATGTTCTGAAATGCTTTTTTCTTTTGGCAAGTGATAATAATGGACATGTTTGAGGAGACTTATTTCATCATGGAGCCCTCCAAACAATGACCTGTGGAGAACTAAAAAAATACTCAGGCTTTAAAATGGGGTGGCATTTCATAAGCAAATCAAACTATAGATTTGAATGAAATCATCTGTGTGGCTCTATGTGCTGCTGCATAGGTGATTTAAATGTAACTGGCTGAGGTTCATAAATGCAAAGTTCTAGAACCAGTTTCACTCACCTGCTTCCCCTGGGGAGAGAGTTGCAAAGAGAATTTGAAATAGGTTTCAAAAGGAAGTAGTCTGTACTGAGTTTTGCCTTTTGATAACAATGTTATTCTTTCAGGTCTGGATAATATTGAGCTCTGTAAATATTCATTAAAGACCTGTGTGTAAGAATAAGAAACTAATTTCATATTCCTTGGTATGTGGTAGGCACTTATAGTAGTTATTTATTGAATTAGTAAATGAACTAGAGTTTCTGGATAGGAAAACCACCAACTGAAAGTTAAAGTAAGTAATTTTGCTTTTAGAGAGCCCCAAACAAGAACCTAAAATAGCCATTTGACTGCCTTCAACCCTTTTCTCACCTCAATTTATTCCAGCCCATATTTGTGTATTGAGCCATCACAGCCAGAGCAGAAGCACTAATCAAATACACCCAACCACAGATTTACTCACAGTTTACACCTGTGAAGTTGAACACACCATAAATAGTCTGCTAAGCTTTCTCTTAAATCTGCCTGCAAGTACCTTACAGGATTATGGTAATATAAAATTTTTCTACCTTCATCATATTTATAGTAATGAGTAGTTTAATTGACTTCCCTACAGCAGAACTCTCTTCCTTTTGAATTAAAATAAGAGTAAAGATGGGGATATTAAACTCTATTAATAGTTTAAGATGTAATAAATGGCTCAACCAGAAATAGCTGACTCAGACAGACGAAGATATTTTAATTTCTCGACAATTCATAGGCAAGGATTGATTTCCCAAGTATAGAATTGGGGAACTGTGGGTTCTGTGTAAATTACTCCAAGGCCCAAATCAGAAACTCAGAGAGGGACTGGTGTTCTTTACCAAATTTTCCAGGTGCTTTTTGGACATTCTAGGTTTTGTCAACCATACCTTACAGTTTTTCCTATTGATCAAAGAAAGATTTCTTAATTATGGTTATGCACCATCTTAAGCATTTCGTTCTATAAAATTTAGTCACATTGACGACTGAAAAATTGTAATAGTAGGAAAAACAGCTGTAGCAGCTATGATAATCACATTCTTAAATATTTTCAGGGAAAAGACAATGCAATTCATATTCACAGAGAAAAGTCATGAAAATGACTAAAATATGTCATTAGCAGCTACAAATTCACAAGCATTAATAGTTCTTCTTTAGTGAGTTTTCATTATGCACAGTGCACTATGCCAGCTATGTCTGTATTGCTGTTTTAGTAAATATTAACCACAGCACTGTGTCTTAGGAATTAGCGTCTCCACTTCAAGTAATACTAAGGGTTAGAGAAAAACATGGCAAGCCCTCTGCCATCACACCAATCAGTGCTTTCCTTGCAGAGAGCTTGCTTCAAAATTAGAGAAATACTATAAAAGGAGGCAAAAGACAGAAGGCAAAAACAAAGCCCACTCACCTTACCAAGGAAGCAATGATAACAGAGGCTCCTGAAGATCTGGGATTCAAGCTTCCAAAGACTGAAGTCTCCCTTTTCAAAGTCAAGATAAAGCTCTCCAGTGCCTGCAATCCCACCCACCCACTTCTGCTTCCTTTCCCTTTCTCAGTTCCTGATTGGAGCCTAGTTGTAAGGAGTGCCCCGCCCCTAGATTCCATTCACTACACCTGGGATGGAGGCCCGGAGGTGGGGTTTACCAAACACTATCCTGTGTGGGGAAACTTACAAGGAGCACCTGCCGGCTCGGCCTAACTAATAGCTCACAGCTGAGCCACCGTCAGCTTGGTGTGGGCAAATTCCTTCAACATCCGGTATTTCTTTATTTCATTTCTATCATTTTGCCTCAGGATTTTGCCTAATCTACTCCCTCTAGTGCCCAGCTTCTCTCATCTAAAATTTAGATTTTTTTAAAATTTGTGTATTATTGAGCATTTTAGAAATTTTCTTTCATTTAAGGGTGATAGTGGCATTTTAAGCCTGAATTTTAGGCAAGATTCTACTGCCAAACAATTTTCAAAATGTAAGTGCTCTTATAAGCACTCTGACGCAGTTGTATTAGGAAATCTGATTAAGCAAAGTACAATAAATATAAACATCTGGCATTGAGGGAGAAATTTCTTGTGCACACTTAGAATCTCTTAGTAAACTCACTGTTGGATACCAATTTACCCAACCCCCAACCATGACTCATGTTTGTTCATTAGGTTAACAAGGAAAATTTGGTAATGTGCTGTATTTCCATTCAGACCTCTAAATGTTCTAGCTTTTCCTGACTTGAGTTTGACGCCCTGCAGAACTTTGCTTAGAAACATGTTTGGAATGTGTTATTTTTACTACTATCACATGACTAGCCCTTATATACAAATTCTACTCTATTCAGTCATAAAATCAAATAAGAGAGTCAAAATGTTGACTCCAAATTAAACTATTAATCTCTTCTTCTAGAGCTGTGGATCCTATTCCCTTACTTGTTGCTCAGGACACTTGTATTAGGTAACAAGAGCCTTCCAAGATCTTGGAATGTTAATGAAAGTCCAAACTCTTCAACGTAAAGGGCTACTAACACAACAAAAACAATCTTCTTATTCTGTCTGCATTTTTTTTCTTGATTACACTTTATAAAAGGTAAGACACAGGAATAGCAAAAGTCAGGCAGAAAAAGTAGAAAAACAGAGTATCTAGCATACTTTAATGGAAAGAGCAGAACCTATGCCATTGTCTGAATAAGAGAGTTAGCCAAGAGATAGAGGTCTTCTCCGCTTACTGTTATGGATATCAGCCAAGTTTGGGCAGTATACCAGTCTAATTTTGACCAGAAGCCAAAGGGATGAACCTGGGGCCAAATAGGAAAGAATTCCTCACTACCCTAGAGATCCAAAGAGAGACACAAGACAATAACTTGAGCCAGAAGTTGGAGACAGGAAAGACTATATCAGCTACAACCTTCGAGGTTGAGAGGTCTGCACACTAAAGGAGAATAATAACACGTGTGCCGTGAAAGGCTATATTTTGAAAACTCCACTATCTAATGTTGTGAAGAGAAATACACCAACTATAAAACTACTTGTAGTAAAGAAAAGATTAAATAGCAGTGCTTTTTATTTTATTTCACTGAGAAATTACAGGTGATTTGGTAAGAGATTCCTGCCTTCACAAATATAAATACAACCACTTCATAAGTGCTCCTGGTTAGGATTCAAGGCCAATATCTATAGTTGTGCTCTGAGTATCATCTCCTCCAACTTTTTCAGAGAACTTGTGAAGTTATTCTTTACTCCTTTCCTGTTAATTTGCAATCTCAATTTCTTTAACATCTAAACATATATAAGTAAACATATACTCTATCTTTAAAACAGTCCTCAATTTTATATTCTTTCTTTAACTAACACATTCTATCTCTTCCTCCCTTTATAGCCAAGCTTTGTGAAAATTATACTTTTTTAATTGAAGTATAGTTGACACGCAATGTCACATTAGTTTCAGGTGTACAACATGGTGATTTGACAATTCTATACATTATGCTACTCCCAGCAAGTGTAGCTGCCATCTGTAAGTGCCATCTGAAAATTATTTTTTGTTTTGATTTTATGGTACTTTAATGCAGTTCACACTTCAGACCATTGTGAGCTTTTTAAAAATATATATTTATTTATTTATGTTGAGAGAGAGCAGGACAGGGACAGAGAGAGAGGGGGAGAGAGAGAATCCCAAGCAGGTTTCTCACTGTCAGTGCAGAGCCCAATGTGAGGCTTGATCCCATGAACCTTGAGATCATGACCTGAGCTGAAATGAAGAGTCAAGAGATGGATGCTTAACCGACTGAGCCACCAAGAAGCCCCCAAACCATTGTAATCTTGACCTAGCTCCTAATACTGTAGAGATATTGCCCTTTAAAGGCCATCAAGGAGTTTTTTGTGATTAAATCCAATGAGTGTTCCTAGTTCTCATTTTTGTTTGATCAGCTAAAAGCATTTGACTTCTCCTTACTTCTGTCAACATTCATACATGTCACTCTCAGGTAAGAAGTTCACCCGGCTTTTTATCCTCTTTCAAAGGATTTTACAGTTAGTTTGTATATGCTTTACCACTGAACAGCAGTGAAAGCAGAGAGTGCAATCTGAGAGAGAGCAAGAAAGAATGGAATTTCAGGACTCTGGCTTTGGATGGGATATTTTCTTTCTTTGATTCTTGGGTTCAGATTTTAGATCAAAGACCAAAGAACACTCAATGGATAAGATAGTGTTGTTTCTGGGTGTGGCATGTAAGTGATGAATCATTGAATCCTACTCCTGAAACCAATATTGCACTGTATGTTAACTAACTAGAATATAAATAAAAATTTGAAAAGAAAATAAATAAATAAATAGATAGATAGATAAGTTAATGGTGTGTCTCATTATTACCTAAGAAGTAGTTTGACAACTCCAAAAGGAAGCAACTCCTAAGAGGTTTGTTAATTTTATTTATATAGAAGAGTGACCTACAGTTGTAGAACAAATTTTCCTTGTTACCCATTTTGCAAGAACAATGACAATTTCTACTTGTTTTCCCAGTATTTAACATTGATTAAAACTGTTAATTTAAGAATGGATGGCTACACTCTCAAGTGTGTACGTCACTAAAAGTGTACTGATAATGAAGAATTAAAGATACGCGTTTAACAATTTTAAAGTCAGGTTTAAAAAGAGAAAATAATTCCGATAACACTGGGGATATTGGAAATATTCATTATTTATGGAATAGTCTATGCAAAAATGAAAGATGATTTGAAACTGGAGAATGAGGACCCATAGAAAGTATTAAAATTTTGGATGTCACATTTTGGGTGTTTTATTTTCTTATTTTAGAATCTGGTAAAACCCTAAGAAATGTATACTTTTGAAAGGATAGGTTTGAAAAGAATATTCTAAAATGGTATTTATCTTCATCTCCACTTTTTATTACTTCTTCCTTTTGAATATATCTAAACATCCACAAGCCAAAAAAACTCTAAAATGGGCATGGATAATTATGTTGGTTTCACACATTTGGTAGAAAAGAGAGAATAGAGGACTTCTCTCATCTGAGATGCAAATCAGAAAATATATGTGATTTAATGGCAGATTAGCATCATTTATTTTTATATTCACTGCATTTTGTTATTTTTTAATAGAATTCCATTTGCCAGGATTTGGTTCCAAAATGTAAGTTATTTAACAGATATCATTAGGTTGCTAAGCATTAACACTTAATTATCATATTAATAAACAGTTATTACTCTCTTCTACACTGAGTCTTGCCTCTGCCGCATTAGTATGCATGCACTGCTCTTAGGCAACTTAATTGTCCTTAAAGGAAATCATTACAATTTAAATGAAATTGGGAGCTACTGGTTAGGGAAGGCTGTAGGGCATGCAAAATACATACTAAACAAGGAACTGTAATTTCCCCAAATCACATTTTTTTTTCAGTAATTTCACATCACAGCACTATATCTATTTGGTTAAGGGGAAAACAGTTTATTTTTTGCCTTGCAATTTTACAAGGGCACCATTTAACCAAGGACATGCAAGACTCTGGAATGGTAGCAAAAGAACTTGAGTAAATCAAATAATTTCTTTGCGGCTGGTAAACTGTCGTCAGCATTTGCAACACAGTCAATGAAGCAATAAAGTATAGCATGGTGGGCAGGCATCAACCACCTCGTCTGCCTCTAGGACGGAGGGCAGCGGGAGGCCAAAGACTTTATGGAGACAGCTGTTGCCTCTCCCCATATGTGATTTTGTTTGTTCACTTCACAGCAACACACTTTGCATGCTGTCACAAAAATGGGGAAGAGGGTCATTCTCTTGTGTCATGTTACCCCTTTCTCACAGTTGGGAGCTCATTTTTCCACATCCTCAATCCTAAAATGACTTAGTGATAGAAGTTAAACACTGTCTGCTATTGCAATGCAAAGAATTTGAATATGCCTGAACTCTTATTTTTGATAGATAATTAATCAGTGTTTTACACCACCTTAAATAGCTCTTCATTTTTAGTGAGTGACTCATGATGAAAACAAGGATTTAATTCACGTGGGTATTTAGCATTTTCAGATTAATTAGCAACTGAAAATTAACCTTATTAGTGTCCAACTTTATAGGACTATACAAGAGGGATAGTAAAATGAATAAATACCCTACCTTTCCTGAAATATATACATAATAAAATAGGAATTTAAGGTATTGAAATTAAGCCATAGGACTGCCAGGTATTAAGGAATCTGGAACTGGGCATCTACTGAGCTCACTGAAAATCATATATTTTACACATCAGTTAGAAATCTCCATTTTCCATACTAGAAAATTGATGTGGGAAAGATTCCCTAACTTCACCTAGGTCTCACAGTTATAAAAGGCTGTATGAAGTTTTAGATCCCAGGTCTGTCTTCCTCTGCTGCACATATTCATACTTGAGAGCCTCACTATGAACCCTAAAAGCACCTATATAAATGGCACAGACTATCCTAGGACTGCTAGAATGTTCTATCAATTCAGGAAAAGCAAACTGATCAATTACTGGAAAAGATTTACAGAAATTCTTAAACATTATGAGTTACTGTATTTTTCTGTTTTTCCATTAGTAGAAATGTTTTCTAAGTGGAGTCCACATTATGGCCCTTCTTCATAGAATTTTGTCTTCCTTTTTCAAGGGGGAAAAATAATCAAATTAGCAGGCAGATGTGCAGTGAACATTGACAAATGTGATACATAATGTAAAGTTGAGCCACATTTTTAAAGTATTTCTGTGTTTCTTGGAGTTCTTGTGATGGTTTACTGAATTTTCATATTGATGATGCAAATATTTCCTTAACTTTATGCCCTCCAGGAATGTGAACTTAGGTACAATGTTTACCTTCTCTGAGCTTCAGATTTCTTGATTGTATAATAAGAGTAATAATCTATATCATTCTGTAAGTTTTAAAGGGGACAAAATTCATGACTTTTTTATACTGTAAAGCAATGGACAAACAGCAATTTGATTTTACCGAGTTGTCACAGTATAGTAAAAGCAAACATGGGATTCAGACTCAGAACTAGGTTGGAATCACAAACTCTAATTATCTGATAATGGGGCATTATTTCATGTCTCTTACTTTCAGTTATGGCATCTCTAAAGTGGAGATTTTATATGATACTTACAGTAAAGATTAAAGAAAATTCTTGCAAATGTCTGGTATACAAAATACCTGAAGAAAATGATACTAATTACTAACATTAATGAGCGTGATTAATCTAAAAAACAAAATATAATTTCAAGAGCAGTGTTCAGAATTTATGCTTTATAATTTATGTCATTGGGACCAATTCACTAGTTTCCCATAGTGTCTTCTCTGTGGTTTGACCAATCCAGGATGTTGCCTTATCACTAAACCTCTACCATTGCTCGCTGCCCCATCTCTCTGTCCTGGGTTCAGAATGAGGCGGTCTCCATTATTCCACTGCAGTAAGAGTTGCAGTAGCTCCAAAGTCCAAGTCCACCCACATACGATACCTTGTGAGACTAGACCAGGTTCATGACAAACATTGCATTTGCTTTCTCTCCACCCTTGCTCCACATTTATTTTCACCTCACTCTCACCAGCTGGGGTTTCACCCACCAACAATGCATTGATATGCAAGCCTTAGTTAAAGCCACAATTTCAGAGGAACTTGGGCTGAAACAATTGACTGGCCCTGGCCCTAAAAAAGTCAATCTGCAGGATGGTTCTTGAGGCTGTAGACTTAACACTATTTGAATAAAGTAGGACCGTGCTTCTTGTGATAAGTGGGATATTGATAACACTTTGCACTCAATGACATCAGTCACATTTCACATAAGGTGCAAGTGTATGGCAAGTGCAGTTGATCAGTACAAGGCCAATGCTGAACATTTAATCAGGTAATATGACCTTTTTAATGCCTTGTAGACTTTGTTAAAAGTAAATTGTCAACTTAAGGTAGCCTGTCAAAGCCAAAGAGCTTCTCTGGTAGATTTGAAAAAGACTTTTATCCTCTGCAGTCACTAGACAGATTCTATTGAAAATCAGACCAAAGATCTGATTATAGGATTGGTAGAATTGCCAGAAAGTTTTTGGAGTTCTATTTGTTTTTTGGTTTTGTTTTTATAGCCTCAACAGGTGTCATATAGCCAAGTGAGAGTCATGACAGTGAAATAATGACAGTGAAATAATAAACCCATATGAACCAGAGACCTGTTAGGGGCATTTTTAGGGGTTTAGAGATCTGGGGCATTCAGGATATCCTGCATTAAATTAAAGTTGTTGCTGCTCACAGAACTATATATCACTAACAAAGAGCCATCGTACTTGATAAATCTCTTTGCATTATTGATACAACACACACAGCATTTGAGAATATAGCTCCAAACCATTGATCAGAAGTTTCTGAATGCTGTCAGTATTGAATGAAGTTCAAAGATCCGGTCTTCAGTGCAGACTGCCCTGCTGTTGTAGCCATTTCATCCATTGACCGAAGTATGCTAGAGGAATCTGTGATATGAATGCTGTGTTGGATCTCTGGATATGGAATAATCACAAAGGGTCCTGGAGCAAAGCCACACACACCATGACAGAATTATCCTCTGTTTGAAAAGTATAGTTTGTCTGCACATGCCAAAAACTGCTTTTATCTAAGCAATTGCTTTTGTCTGCAGACGTGACCAAAGAACACCAAGAGATTATATAACCAGAACTTTCCACCATGAAGTAACTTATTTTGAATTCAGCTAGTCCTAAGGTTAGGCAGGTGCTATAGCAATCAAATATTTAATAGAAGTGACACATTTAAGAGTAGGCTGAAGCAGATTTCAGAAAGCACAAGTAAATTAAATGAACAGATGGCCCAGACTCCCTTGTCACTTACTTTTGTTTATCTGATGTTTATCCTTCTACTCACAACTATGTCCTTATGGAGGGTAACTTTTGACCAATTGATGAAGGAAGAAAAGATTTAGGCCTGGCTCACTGAAACACCACCACACTGTGTTGGAATTATCAGGAGAAAAGCTGCTGCCATGTTATACCCCCATTTATAGGTGGCCCTGAAAGATACTAGTAAAATTAATCATGCCAGGGGACAAAGTTGTGAGCAAAGTACTCAGTCATCCATTTCATATGGAAGTGTCATCTAATATATGGCTATACATAAAATGCTGTATAGTGGATAATGACTGGAAGGGAATAAGAATGGAAGACTCGGGAGAAGGATGTCTAGAGAAGAGTTATATGGGATGGACTTATGGGAGAGAGCATAAAGCATGAGGATTTTTGTCTGATACATGCCTACCAGTGTGTTTTTACTGAAGAACAGGCTTTCAAAAACTAGGTAACATATGACCTATACTGTGCATGTTAGCTTTCCTCAGCCACCCCAACACCCACAAAATGGCCCTATGAATAGGATAGCTATGGTGGTGGCATGGCTGGAAGCTATGTATTTGTCAAAAATTGTAGGTTGCCTGTTACTGAGGTTAAATTAGCTATGGCAGAATATCCAACCCCTAAAGTAAAGAACAGTGCTAGCTTTTCAATATGGCATTGTTATCAGGGAAATCAGCTAGTTTGGGTAGATTATATTGTGTACCTTCTATGTTGGAGGGAACAGAGATTCCGTTCACTGAAATTTATACACATTGTGGATAGAGGTTTGCCTTCCCTACTACTGCCAACTTCACCATTTGATGGCCATGACCTTTAGAATCCCTGATCCAATAACACAATATTCTACCCAGCAATGTCTCTAAGGGGGCGTATATAATGGGAATGACTTATGACAATGGGTGTATTACCATGAGATTTTTTTATCTTGCAATGTTTTCTGTTATTCAAAATGATTGTTCCCATAGAATGATGAAATGGCCTATTGAAGTCTCAACTCAGTTATCAACTTGGTGTTACCACCTTGAAGAGTTTGGGGCACTATTCTGGCCAGCTGTTGCTATAACCACCCTTAAACTAAGTGTTTTAAATAAATTATTCCTCACTCTTCTATTGGTTGACTAAGCTCACCTGGAATGTCCTCATTGGAGGTTTGTAGAGAGCTTAAGTCACATATTGGGGCTGACTTGTAGTTGGGGTATAGAAGGCTTGATGGGACTGATAGCTCACTCACATGACTAACTGCTGATGTCAGGAGCTCAGCTGAGGTTCATAGCTTGGGCTTGGTGTCTAGGTTTGAGAAGGGAGCATTCTCACACCAGGTGTTCTAAAAGACACATGTGGGAACTTCAACACTTTTTATAATTTAGCCTATAATATCACCAATGACCCTATTTTTGGTCAAAGTACTCACTAAAGCTGATTCAGATCCATAAAATTGAAGGAGGTGGGCACCCCACCTTCTGAGGTGGGACTGGCAAGGTTACATTTTAGAAGAACATTGGTGAATGGAAGATAGTATTGTGGCCATTTTGGAAAATATGAATTTGAATGCACTGTCCTCTTGGAGATGGTACATGAGCTGATATGTGGAGCTGTATCCTTGAAAGTTTTGGGCAACAAGAATAAGAAATAGAATTGATTCCCTTGTCATAGCTTCCAGTAATCAACTTATAGAATTTGTACAGGCTTTCTCTAAAATACATATATAGTTGCTGAAACAGAGGTTCTGTTTAGTATGGGAGTGATTTCCACCAGAGGAAACTATAAGAGGGTTTCTTATTCCAGGGGATTAACAGGCAAAGAAAGAATTACTCGATTGCCTGGTATTGTTAACCCTGAGTACCAAGAGAAGCTGGAGGTACTTCTGCACAATAGGTGCAGGAAGGAAGATGTATGGAATGGATGAATTTCAAAGTGACATTACTTGTTGTGTATATGCAGCAAATTCAGCCAGACACAAGCAAGAAAGCCACACTCAGAACCTTCACATATGAAGATCTCAGTCACTTCATTACTTCACTAGGCAAGGTGAAATACTGGTCAAAACAGAATGGGGTGATGAATCTAGAATTTGGAAGAGGAATATCAATGAAAGCTTGGGAGCAGCTGCAGCAATAGCAACTATAGCATAGTTTGCTAACCCTCTGACATACTTTTTAGAATCAACCAGCTGAGTGACTGGATTCGTACCTCCATTCTTGGTGAAGTAGCATGGCAATCTTACTTTCATATTGTTAATGGAGAATGTGAGCAAATCTGAGTGGTACAAGGGATGAAACCTAATTTATGTGAACTCCCAACAAATTTGCTAAGTCCCATTTGCCTCTCGAACTGAGATCTTACAAAATGGAGATACTTAGCTGCCACTATTGTCCCCCTAATCTCCTAACACCACTAGCTGTCTCAGGGGTCCTAGAAGTGATAGCCTGGCCTTCACTGCACCTGCTGTGGAGACAGCAAATCATCTGCAGCAGTCGAGTCTTGCCCTATTGAATGCCTAGATATTCTCATAGCTCACTATTTCAGGGTCAAATAAAGAACCTCCTTGCTGGGTAGCAGTGCTGGTGGTGGGCTCTGACTTCCCTAGTAACTACTGTCCAGTGGCATCAATAACAACCTAGGATTGTAGGAAAGTTCATACTTCATGAGGTGAACTTCAAGCCCTAAAAGATAGTATGTGAGGAGGAGATAGCAGATAAATACTTGCTCTTACTTCTCCCAATATTGCACATCATGTGACATTTTCATATGCCTGTGGGCATATGGGTAGTTTCATACCCTCTTCAGAATGTCTTACATAAACAAGCAACTGAATGTTTTATTAATTGAAAATCAATAGCCAGCTTGGAAATTGATTTTCCCCCACCTTCCTATTCTTGATCTTCCTGCTCCCAAATTCTGTTGATCGAAGCAAATCTCAGAGCCAGCCTATATTCAAAGTGAGTGGAAGTGGACTCCATAACATGACAAAAGGAGTTTCACGAATATACAGAGATGGGAGGAATTCTTGTTAGGCAGCTTTCTAGACGATTTGTCGCAATACTCATGTATTTCAAACTTTCCAATTATTTTCCTTTTAGTTCTAACATTGGGAAATGTTTTAAAATTTTAATTCCTGAAATTTATTTTAAAATTTCCATTGGACTCTTAGTATTTGCATTAAATTTTAATTTCTAATAATTTATTTTTAGAGAGTTCCTTTTTGGAGTATGCTGTCCTTTTTTCTTTAACTTGATATTTACTTTTTTCTCTTACAGATGATACAGTAGACATTCTCCAAAATTAACTCTGATGATCCTTGTCTTCTGGTATCCATACCCTTATGTAGACCTCTCTACAATGAATAATGATTAGCCAGTATGACAAATACAATACTGTGAGGAAGTGACTTTATGACTTTTGAGGCTATGCCTTAAAAGACCTTGTAGTTTCTGTGTTGGCTTCTCTTGGACTACTTGCTCTGGGGGACACCAGCCACCAGTGTCATAAGGACATTCAAGGAGCCCTAGGGAGAGAACCTACAGGGGGAGAAACTGAGGCTTCTTGTCAAAAGTTAACACCCACCTGCCAACCAAGTGAAGCAGTCTTGTAGCCTCATTCAAGCTTTTAGAAGATTGAAGTTTCAGACATCTTAACTGTTACACCATGAGAAATCCTGCGCCAGAACCACATTGCTAAACTGTTCCCAAACTCCTAACCCAAAGAAACTGTGGAAGATAGCCAATGTTTATTTTTTTTCCAGATTCTCTGTTATATCGAAGAATTCCCTCTTACTACTCTCAGCACTGAACTCTTTGAGTTTTTGAGTGTTATTTCATTAGTATTTATGGAGAAAATGAGGAGACAGGTGTGTGACCTCTTTGCCATTTTGAACTAGAAATCAGCTGGAAGTTTCATTCATTTTTTAATTGAGATATAAGTGACACACGCTATTATATTAGTTGCAGGTGTACAACATGATGATTCAAATTATATATATTGGGAAATGATCATCACAATAAGTTTAGTTAACATTATCCCCATATGTAAGTATGGAATTTTTTTTCTTGTAAAAACTTTAAAGATTTACTCTCTTACTTTCAAACATGCAATACAGTATTATTAATTATAGCTGCCATGATGTACATTATATCCCAATGATCTGCTAATTTTTATAGCTAGAAGTTTGTACCTCTTGACTCCCATCACCCATTTATCATTGTTGTTATTAGTGTAGTGGTTTATTGTTGTTTTAAGCCACTAAACTTTAAGATAATCTATCAATCATCACTAGATAACTAATCTGGGTAATATTAATTTCAGATCAAAAACATTGTTTTTTTGTGTGTTTTTCTAATATTTTATGAGTTCCTCTTTCTATGTTGTTTGTTTGCTTTGTTATCCTCTGTTTGTGGTATTTTTTTTTCCTTGGCTGCCACTTTAAATTTAGAAGTAAATGTTAAAAAGTTAACTAAAAGCTTAGTGTTCACAGGGTTCTTATCAAATCGTAGATTACCATTTTCTTAAGAGACACCTACCTATCAACCTTTGTCGATTTTACTCTTTGGTTTATCATTTCCTCAGAGAGGAGTCTTCTAATTTTTTATATGAGAAGCCTGATATATAGACCCAGAGAAAGACTAGAATTGTACAGTTTTAAGTTTAAAAGTTTTAGTCAATATCTGCTATTTGAGTGTGGTGCTTTACCCCTGCCCTCAGCTAAGTCCTAATTCCTCTTATTCAGAGTATTTTTGATTCAGTCTCTCAAGAGAATCAACTTTCCGTCTCCTGCTGGAATGGGGAAAGGGACCTGGAGATACTATTCCTTTCAGCCAGCTCTTCCCCTCTCCATAGACAGCCAGCAGACTAGAAGACTGTCCAAAATGAATAGTAGCTTTTCTCCTAGAGACTGTCCAGGGACTCAGGTTCCTTCTATCTTGTTGATTAGAGAGGGGACCTCTTACTGAAAGGAAGATGATTTGCCTTTATTGCCCTGATACTTTCAGCCTTCTCTTCTCTAATCCATTACTTCAAATCATATACCTTCAATCTCCCAAAATGTATGCACCTATCTTGTCTATTCTCTCCTCCTTCCATGTATCTACATTTTTATCTCTTAACTATTATTTTAGTGGGTTTGGGGAACAAGTAAAAACTCATGTGTCCAACCTTCCATATTAAATTGGAAGATACTTGCTCCATACAACACATCTTTGCAATCTATATGTTGATCACAAAGTAGTGTATGTGTAAGTGTTTTCTCCCTTCTTACAGCTTTTCAGTGGGAGATGTGTACAGTTAATTCTTGTTATGCACAGTAGTTATCTTCTAGAAAGTTGCCAAACACTGAATTCACAAACACGAGACCATTGTCCCAGGGGAAGTATGTAACATATAGATATATACATAACTCACATAGATCATAATCTTAAATCCTAAAAACAACTCCTCCTGGTTGATTCTCTCTCTCGTTTTTTTCTGGTGTAAAAGAGAAAATGTGGTTCGGGAATGTTAAGTGACTTAAGACCTCTCCACGAGCAGGTGCCAACGTTAGAATTCAGTCCTCATCCCTGAGTGGGAGCCTCTTGCACTTTCCTTCACTACCAGCTACTGTTACCATTTTCCAGCCATCTCTGTGTGACAGCAGAAACAAGAAGGTGGGGCTCCTATCAGCTCAGCTGAAAATGTGGATGCCAGGTGACCCAACTTTTTTGCTGCTGTGAACATGTTCACAAATGACCGAGAAAGAACCAAAAGTATTAATTTTGAGGTCACAAATAACTTTTAAGAAGTAGATTAATTCACAAATATAGAATCTGGGAATAATGAGAATTAACTATAAATCGTTGAATGCTTCTACCTCATAATCCTATATGCCAAGAGCTGATTCATATTCTGCACATCAGTGGTCTAATTAAAATGTAAAATGTGGTATCTGCTACCATTTATATTTTCATTGATAAAGGAATTTTGCTAGTTATCCATTCTGTGTTCTCTCCAAGGGTAACGTTTATTATAAATGCATTGAAATAGTGTGTTCTAATATGATTGTGTGTTTTTCTAATATTTTATGAGTTCCTCTTTATATTTTGTTTGTTTGTTATGGACATTTTGATATGTCCTTAATTTTGGTACCTAAACCATGATAAATTTGTCAAAATACAGTGGAATTAATATTGAGTATTTGTTCTAGAAAAAAATGTGATTAGTCTACCAAAATTAAAATTGCTTTGAAAATTATAAATTTTCATAAATTATAACATATTGAAACTTGAGTTAATGAATTTCTAGTGTAATATAACCCACTTTCCAATCCTATGACTTTTCAATCATTTTAGTCTATTTGTGTAAAATTATCATATTCAGTTTTATTTTCTCCAGCTCACACAGACTCATAATCTACATCAGTATTGGCATCTATCTCACTACTTATTTATGACAAGTCTTGACTGTAATATTTATATGACTGTTTTTATCACTAACTTTCATCTTTTCAAAAATTGCTTTTGGGTCTATGCCATTTATATGCTTTTCCATAATTCAATAAAAATACAAATTCTAAAAATATAATTTATAACAGGCACAATGAACTGACCCCCCATCATCACCTCAGATAGAATCAGTTATTAAGCTGATAAAGTTAAACAAGACACACACCCACAAAATTTAGAAACTTTAATAAAAACCTTTAAGAATATAAAGATTATTGTGACAGTACAAAAATTTCCGAGAAAATATCAATGAGGCTACAAATTCAAATCTGTAAAATGCATGTAACCAAATTTATTTCATAGTCTTTTTGATTTTTATTTATTTTTAAAAGTTTTATTTATTTATTCTGAGAAAGAGAGAGGGAGTGAGGGACCAGCAAAGAGGGAGGGAGAGAGAGAACACCAAGCAGGCTCTGCACTGTCAGTGCAGGATCGGTGACCCAGGAGCTCAGTCTCACAAACTGAAAGATAATGACCTGTGCTGAAATCAAGAGTTGGACATTCAACCAATGGAGCCACCCAGGTGCCCCTCATAGTCTTTTTTTTCTTTTAGTTTATTTATTTATATTGAGAGAGAGAGAGAGAAAGAGAGAGAGCGAGCAGGGGAGGGGCAGAGAGAGAGGGAGAGAAAGGATCCCAAAAAGGTTTCACACTGCCAGTGCAGAACGTGAGATATGGCCACGCAGGATTTAAACTCAGGAAATTTGAGATCCTGACGTGAGCTGAAACCAAGAGCCAGAGGCTTAACCGACTGAGCCATCCAGGCACCCACCTCAGAGTCTTTTTAAATAAACTGTTCTTGGTTCTTTTGATGGACCATTAGAAACTTTGAAACACTGTTTTTTAAGATTTTTATTTGATATGCAAACTTCAGAATTTTGGTTGAAAACCCCAGTTTACGAAATAATGTATACAAACTACTGTCCAGGGGGAAGATAGATTTTCTTTGAAAGGGATAATAAAGTCAAGAAAACAATTCTAGTTGTTAAGAGTGCTTTAAATTTGAAAGCAATAATTCCATATTACAGATATAAGGAGTTTTTAGATCAATAATGAAACCATTCTTATTGAAATAAGTGGCACCCCAAAATAGAACTAGAAGTAGACTGGCTGAAGTAGACAAAGATCACCTTAGGAACAAGTTAAAAATATAAATTCATAAAACATACTCCCAGAAATTTTAGCTGGTAAAATTGGGGTGGGGCTAAGGGATCCACATTTAATGACATTTCTCCCACAGTTCAAACAGCAGTGATATAAATTATAAGGAATGAAATTGTTGAATGCTTGCTATGGTGTGAGAGTATTTGAGTCACTTTTATAGATTCTCTAATTTGATTCACAAGACAAAACTATGAAGTAGATTTCACTCTCCAAAATTTGCATCGGAAGAGACTAAAACTCATACAGGTTAAGTACCACAGTCATATATACTGGAAACCACAGAATTAATATAAAAATCTGTATTCCATAAAGATTAGTTTGCTAGGGCTGCTGTAACTAACACAAACTGGTTAGCTTGATTTTCTCAAGAGTTCTGAAAACTAAGAGTTCTGGAGGCTGGAAGTAGAAAATTAGTGTGTCAGTTGGGCTATGCTTCCTTTGAGATCTGTAGTGGAATTCTTCCTTGCCTCTTCCTAGATTTTGGTGGTTTGCTGATAATCTTCGTGTTCCTTCGCTTGCAACTACATAATTCCAATCTCTGCCTCTCTGTTCACTTGACATTCTCCTTGTGGGTCTCTGTAGGTACATGACTGTCTTCTTATAAGGATACCAGTCATATTGGATCAGGGGCCCACCCTACTCCAGTATTACTTCATCTTCACCAAACTAATTGCACCTACAGTGAATCTATTTCCAAATAAGGTCATATTCTAAGGTACTGGGAGCTAGGACGTCAGTATATCTTTTATGGGTGAGCACAATTCAAGCCATAAACCAGGTCTTCAAAGCATAAATATTTCCACGATGCCACTCCACCTCTACAGAAGGAAAATATACAATAATTTCCCTGAACTTCTAAATAGCAATATTCACTTTGTGGTTTAGTGATCTTTGAAAATAGAGCGCCTTTAAAACTGCGAGGAACCAAAGGATCATTTAACTTATCCTTTTTATTTTTTAGATGTGGAAAATTGAAGTCAAGAGACAAAAGAGATTACATAATTTGCCCAAGGTCATATAGCTAATTAGTGCAACAGCATAGGCCAGAATACTAGTCTTTTGACCATTAAATAAACCAGTGCCTTTTCATAATACAATTTTGTCTGTTGCTATAAATTTTATTTTTTTTATTTTTTTGCTTTCCTAAAGCAATTTTCTTCTAGAAATATTTGTCTTCGTTTATTCAATTGCATTATTTGCAAATGAAATGTTTTATTCTCATTTTTTTTCATATAATCCATCCCCAAGGAGGGTAAAGAAATAAGATAACCCATTATCAAAAAATATTTCTAGGGGCACCTGGGTGGCTCACTTGGTTAAGCTTCCAACTCTGTATTTTGGCTCAGGTCATGATCTCAGGGTTTGTGAGTTCAAGCCCCACCTCTGGCTCTGTGCTGGCAGTGAGGAGCTTATTTGGGATTCTCTCTGTCTCTCTCTCTCTCTCTCTCCCCCTCTCTGTCCCTCCTCTGCTCGTACTCACTCTCTCTCTCTCTCTCTTTCTAAATCAATAAATAAGCTTAAAAAATTTTTCTATAGCAAATGCCTAACTGAAGGTCTGTTAGTATTTTATTATTGCTGTTGCTCTTGAGTTGATGTTGTTATTATTTTAATAATTGACTAAGACATAATAGCATCATAAACCTTAAAATATTAGGAAAAAATTAACAAAAAATGTGAGGACCACCTCAACAAAAACTAAAAAACAAAATCGCTAAACAAAAAATGCTGAGAAATTAAGGATATCTAAATGTTTATTTATTTTTGAGAGAAAGACAGAGTGCTAACAGCAGATGGGCAGAGAAAGAGGGAGACACAGAATCCGAAGCAGGCTCCAGGCTCTGAGCTGTCAGCACAGAGCCCGACGTGGGGCTTGAACCCACAAACCGTGAGATCATGACCTGAGCCCAAGTAGGACGCTTAACTGACTGAGCCACCCAGGCACCCCAAGGATATCTAAGTAAGTGGAGCAATATACAATATTCATGGATTGGAAGGCACTAAATGTTAAGATGAGAATTCAATCCAAAATGATTTTGAAAGTAATGTTCATTTATTTTTGAGAGAGAGAGTAAGACAGAGCGTGAGTGGGAAAGGGCCAGAGAGAGGGAGACACAGAATTGGAAGCAGGCTCCAGGCTCTGGGCTGTCAGCACAGAGCCTGATGTGAGGCTCAAACCACTAACTGTGAGAACATGACCTGCCAAAATCAGATGCCCAACCAACCAAGCCACCCAGGCGCCCCCAAAATGATTTTTAAAAGAACAAATTTTCTTTTTTTCTTTTTTTTTAGTGTTTATTTTTTATTTTTGAAAGAGAGAGAGACAGACAAAAAACATGAGCAGGGAAGGGAGGGAGACACAGAATCCGAAGCAGGCTCCAGGCCCTGAGCTGTCAACACAGAACCGGACGCGAGGCTCAAACTCATGAACCATTAGATCATGACCTGAGCTGAAGTCAGACACTTAACCAACTGAGCCACCCAGATGCCCCTACACATTTTCAATCAAAACCCCAACAGAGTTGTTGGGAAAAATTGACAAACAGTTGTTGAAATATTTAAGAAAATGTAAAGGGCCTAGAAAAGTAAACAATGTTGACTGAAAAGAAAGCTGAGAGAGACTCATGCTACCTTATTTCAATATTTACTATAAAAGTTAAGTGTTCAGAACCATTGAGTATTGTTACAGGAAAGAAAATAGATAAACGGAACAGAATAGAAAGTTGATTAATAGATTTAATTGGGGTTGAACAGAGGAACCAAAAGCAATTCAATGGAGACTAGAGAAGACTTTTTAACAAATGTTACTGGAAGAATTTGAAAAATCTATTAAAAATGAATCTTGCTCTCTACTTCATACAACACATAACAACTAATTCGAGTATGATTCTAGATATAGATGTAAAAACTTGAAACTACAAAGTTTGTAGAATAAAACATAGGAAAATACCTTCATTATCTTGGATTAGGCAATGATTTCTTATAAGAACTCAAAAGGCAAGATGGCATAAAATGGTAAAATGATAAATTGTGTTTCATCAAAATTAAATATCACTGCTTATCGAGATATATGGTATAGAAAACAAAAAGACAAGGCATAAACTTATTAGTTACTAGAGAAATATAAATTGAAATCAAGAGAACAATTTCACACCCACTAGAATGGCTAAAATTAAAGAGATTGGCATATGCTAATAGACAAAAAGAATGTGGAACAACTAGAATTCTTATATATTGTTGGTGAGATTGTTTTGAGTGTATCTCTATAGTATTCCATAACACATACAGAGCCTATCACTGTAGATTCATTCTGACATTTTGCCAGCTAGAGTGAAATGTAGAAACCTATCATTCTGCTCTTTTGCCCCACTTGTTCATAATACAATTGCCTTAAAATTCTTTCCTATGTACACTTATAACCAAAACAGCGTTAAATTTTTGCTTCAACCATCAAACAAAATTTGTAACTCTGAAGAGAAGAAAAAAGTATCATGTTTGCCTCTATTTTATTCTTTCTGCTATTTCTTTCTTCCAAATGTTCTAAGAGTTCTTGTATCACTTCTTTTCTCTTAAGACAACCTCCTTTAGGGGTACCTGGGTGGCTCAGTCAGTTGAGTGTCTGACTGTAGCTCAGGTCATGATCTCAGGGTTCTTGGAATTGAGCCCCGTGTCAGGCTCTGTGTTATCAGCCTGCTAGGGATTCTCGCTCTCTCCCCTTTCTCTCGCTGTCCCTCTCCTGCTTGCACTTTCTCTCTCTCTCTCTCTCTCTCTCTCTCTCGATAAACAAATAAAGTTAAAAAAAAAAAAAGACAACCTCCTTTAGCCAATCTTTAGGGTGGTGATAAATTCTTCTGAATTTCCTTCATATGAAAATGTCTTAATACCCCCTTCATTCTTTTTTTAATTTATTTTTTAATGTTTTTTATTTTATTTTTGAGAGACAGAGAGAGAAAGCATGAGTAGCGGAGGCACAGAGAGAGAAGGAGACACAGAATCCGAAGCAGGCTCCAGGCTCCGAGCTGTCAGCACAGAGCCCGACGCAGGGCTCAAACCCACAAACTGCGAGATCATGACCTGAGCTGAAGTCAGAAGCCTAACCAACTGAGCCACCCAGGCGCCCCAATACCCCCTTCATTCTTAAAGAAAATTTTCTCTGGATATAGAATTCTGTGTTGACATTTCCTTTCTTTTTTTTCTTTGTATTTTTTTAATGTTTATTTATTTTTGAGAGAGACAGAGTGTGAGCAGGGGTGGGGCAGAGAGAGAGGGAGACACAGAATTAGAAGCAGGCTCCAGGCTCTGAGCTGTCAGCACAGGGCCCAACACGGGGCGACTCGAACTCATGAACTGCAAGATCATGACCTGAGCTGAAGTTGGACACTTAACTGACTGAGACACCCAGATGCCCAACATTTCCCTTCTATCAGCACTTGAAAAATGTCATCCCACCTCCTCTTAACCTACGTGATTTCCAATGAAAAACCTGATATTCTAGTTGCTTTACATCTGTAGGTAAGGTGTTATTTCACTCTTGCTGTTTTCAAGACTTTTCTTTATCATGAATTTTCAGAGTTGGATCATTATGTGTCTTGGTGTGTATGTGCGTGTGTGTATGTGTGTGTGTTTCCCTCAGTTTCTTGTATCTGTAAGTCTAGGTCTTTTGTCAAATTTGAGAAGTTTTCAGACATTATTTCTTCAGGTTTCTTTTCAGCCTCTTCCTCCTCACTTTTTGGAATTCTGATGACATAAATATTAAATTTTTATAGTCACGCAGGTCACTGATACTCTCTTCTTTTTTTTTCCCCCTTATTTTCTCTCTGTTTTCTCAGATTGGATAATTTCTACTGTACTATCTTCAAATTCACTGATTTTTCCTCTATACTCTCCATTCTGCTGTTGAGTCCATCCACTGAGTTTTTTATCTTGCATGTTGTATATTTTAGCTCTAAAATTCCCAGTTGACTCTTCCTAGCAGTGAAGAGGAGTAGGACCTTGCTATTGCTAGGCGGTGGGGGTGAAGTGGGGTGGTGGGGGTGGGGGGTGAATGTTAACACTAGCAGGGCCAAAGTTCTAGCTTACTACTTAGTTTTCTCTGACACCACACTGGCAAGAAGTTTCTGTCTTGTCAGTTCCTGGCAAGAGTGAAAGTCAAGGTCCTGACTAAGCCTTCACTCTTACAGATGGGACCACAGTTTTTCTTTGTTTCCTGTGGTATTTTGTTGGTGTAGAGCAGTTAATGTTTAACAGTACTGTCTTGCCATCTTGCACTTTTCTTGCTCTTTTAGCTAGAAGAGGCTTTCTTAAATTTATCTGCACCAATTGGTATTCTGGGTTGCTGACTTCTTCACCTCGAAATCATGGATATATGAGGCAAAAAGGAAACCCTACGAACATACCACCTGTTGTTCCTTGGGTCCCTGGTCTCTAGCTAGTTTTTTCTCTCTACATTTTCAGATAATCCTTATGTTTTTGTTATCTGTAATGTCCAAGACTTTAGATACAATTAGAGGGTAAAATAAGGGAAAGTATATCTACTCCATCTTCTGAGAAAAGGAATCTTAACTCCCATCTTTTGAGAATAGGATTTATAGAGATTTCCTTTACCTCTTGAAAGCCTGCTAGCACACAATATTGTCAGTTTTAACTAGGAATTTGGGGTTTGTGTTTTTTTGTTTTGTTTTTTTTTTTGGGGGGGGGGTTGGTAGAAAGACCTTCAGAGTACTTATACTACTATCATGCAATATTATAAAATACTAGAATATATTTTGTATTATTTTCAGAAGTTTGGAACATTGAAATTCCTGGCCGGCAAATCTAGAAAATATTGATTTTTTTAAATTTATGTCTTATTTTTTAAAGCATGCACCTGTTTTGGTTTACATAAGAATCATAAATCAATGATTTAGAAATATCATCAACCAAGGAAATTTAAAATCATTCAACCATGTACCATTTTGGGTTCTAGACTCAGGGTATTTTGAAAAGTAGTACTAATTTGAATGTAAGGGTATTGGTACATTGGGCAGAACTAATTTTATACTCATTTTTGTACTTTTTAGAGTCCTACTTCACAACAGCAGGCATTGCACATCTAGTGGATTATAATAAATTAAAGATATAAGCTATCTAATTAAAACATAGAATGTAATTAGGGCTTTTGGATGGGTTAAAGACAGTTTTCTAATTAGTTTATGTTTAAATTATCTTTCAAAAATTAAGATTCACATACTCTGATATAGTTACCTTTCTCATAATTCTTTCTCTGAGAGAGAATTCACAAAGGTAAAATCAGCTACTGCTATGATGCCTCAAATCCCTGTCTTTCTTGTTCAACATCAGAAATGTAGGCACTAGTTTCACGGCATTTCTACCACACTTGTTTCCAAATTAATCTCTGCTTCCTCCTTTACAACACCGTATATTCTCTTAACTGTCCACTGTGTCTTTCCTCCCCTACCTCACATAGTATATTCCATTCATCATACTCCTAGAACTCACTAAAACCACCATCTTACAAGCAACCCCAACTTCCTTTTTCCTTAATCTTTCTGTTACACGGACTGGCAAAGTTCAACCCTCAATCAATCCAACTGTCTATTGCTGCTACTTCTTCATTCAGGTTGCTGAAAGCCCGTGGGGAAAATCACTCACTTGTATGGATTCGTGTCAGTACACATTCATTGTCTGCAACTTCAGCTGGAGATTGTAAGCTGTTTGAAATATGTAATATATTTATTTGTGCTCAGTTCCCAGTCCAACATGTTATACATTCTAGATGCTCAAGAAATGCCACCTGATGGATTGGATCCATTCTGCCAAATCTTATTTAAAGCTATTTTATTGTAAATTCAGTACATTTTACATTCCTCAGTTGTGAATTTATTTTTGAAACACTTTTATTATTGCATGTAATATACTAGAGAAAATTCTAATGTAAATGACCTTTAAATAATACCAATAATTGGTTTTAGTTGTCCTCATTTTACTTATCACTTTCACTTCTCTTGCTGCTTCTGTCAGTCAAGAAATTCACAAGGCAGTTCCAGACTTGCTGGCATTTTGGTCCCCTGACTTGCAGCACATTATACCTCTAATTAAGTCTCTGTGTTATTTTAGTATTTTCCTTGTTTGGCTCAATATCTCTCTTCCTTTCAGGTTAAATGTTGTAAACAGAAAGCAAGTATGATAGCTGCCCAATCAAATTATAGAAGGAATGTTGAAAAGGTCAAAACAGCAAAACACACTGCGGTAATTTATGTAATGTAGAATGTATTAAATTTTTGGCCTTCATTTGCCTCAAAAAATGTAATGGGAGGATAAATATGACACAGGCTATTCAGAATGAAGTCTTATCTTCCAACTAGCAGGAGTGAATTCACTTTTGTTTTTCCCCCCTGTTCTGGGAACATCTTTCCCCTGGCCAGAAGGAAAGTCACCCCTGTGCCCACTAGCAACCTCTCTCATTCTCCCCTATTCATTTGTCCTCAACAATGGGAAGGAGCAAGCTAAATCCTCCTTGTCTTGTGAGCCCTCATAGACCTCATGTTCTTTCCTCTGTGCGCATTTCTTTCTTTTACAAGCATCGCTTACGAGGCTGACGAAAGACTTCCTTAGTCTCTAGTGATATATGATGTATTGGCTTTGGCATGAACCATTTAAACGAAAACTAGTACTTACAAATAGAAGCAGAGAGGGTCAGAGTATTACCATTGCCTACTAAATTGACATGAATTTGGAATGAAGTGATGAGAGGCAGGCTGGTTACTCCTATCAGGTAGTAGCTTTTGAATACAGATATAATAAATATGTTGTTAAGGACCCATGAGAATATACACTAAAATATTTATTTTTTTTTTTTAATTTTTTTTTTTTTCAACGTTTATTTATTTTTGGGACAGAGAGAGACAGAGCATGAACGGGGGAGGGGCAGAGAGAGAGGGAGACACAGAACCGGAAACAGGCTCCAGGCTCTGAGCCATCAGCCCAGAGCCCGACGCGGGGCTCGAACTCACGGACCGCGAGATCGTGACCTGGCTGAAGTCGGACGCTTAACCGACTGCGCCACCCAGGCGCCCCATATACACTAAAATATTTAAAGCTATGCAGTTTCCTCCTTCTCTTTATTCAATTTGATACTATAGTCACAAAGACAAGGATAGGGGATAACTTCCTTATTTGGGAAAAATTTCTATATTGATGGAAACTTTGAATGAGGTGGAAGGCGTGTATAGGGATATCTATTATATTTGCTTTGATGTGGCTAGCTAAATTATAGAAAGATAAATTTATATATGCATTAATTAAATGAAATACTTTATCATTGTTGATTATTGGGTTCCTCAGGAAGCTGGCTTTGAGTTGGAGTTTAGTGTGCAGGATGTTTGTTGAGGAAGGTCCTTGGGATCAATGCCTGTGGAAGCAGAGAAGGAAATAAGAGCAGTCGCAGAAGCCATGCTTCAACCCAGCTTTGCCTGAGCCCATTGTGGCTTTGAAAATTGAATGGGCTTTCAGAGTGGTCCTCAATTTATGTGAGGGAGCCAGACGCTATATCCCTACATGTACTAGTCATTGCATACAGGTTGTCCTGGATGGGGCTTGTCTTAGACAAAATAACTCTTTGCAACAGAGGCAATATTTGAAAAAAATAAACAAAAACATGACAGCTGGAGTACATCTGCCGACAACACTCCAGAAATTCCCCTTTACAAGTCCCTCAGTGAAGAGGAATCTGTCTGGAGGGTTCTCTGCAGGTAAGTGTGGCCAAGGGACCAAGTTCTCTCTAATGGAGTATGGATAGTAGATGTAATTTGTGTAACATTTGATTGTCTTGCTCAAAAGGAGGTTGCTTGCCTCAATGAGATGTTTTTATTTCCATAGGCTAAGACATGTCTTGCAAATAACTTCTTTTGCAAATAACATAAAGATTAAATCAATTACGTAGGGGAAGAAAGGACAATGAATGGAAAGAACCTGGGTTTCCTCATAGAAAGGACGTCACAGAGGCATGATGCTTTTCAGTCTGAACCACTCCCAAACTGCATGTGTGAGAGAAATAACTCCTTTTTAAACTAGTGTATTTTGTGGTTTATTTGTAATCAACTTTGTCCTTAAAAGTACAATAAAGCATAACTGGAAGTGAGATGCTACTAAACAAAAACCAAATCATGTGGCAAGGCATTGCTATAAGAAAGTGGAAAGGGGTGCATGAGTGTCCTGACTGGAAAGATGATAACTTACATTGGGACACAGCTAACTTACAAGTGGGACACTTGTAAAGCTATCACCTGTGATAATCTCAGTGGCAGATCATATGCTTACACGTCTGTAGCTTTACTGGAATTTGTTTAAAAAATTCAGACGAATGATGTGTTTGGCTGCTGTTTGTTGTTTTAGCAAAATTACTGGTAAAGAGAGCTGAGATCAGGCAAGAAATGAAAAGTTCTGCAATTCTATATAGAATAAAATATAGCACTGCTAATCTCTGCCTACAATCAGCAATCATATTGACTGAGCAAGCATTATTCTGGGCCCTAAAAGTATTAAAATACCAACTGCCTTTTTATCCTAAATAGCAGAAGATGAGATTGTCACTTGCAACCTATCTCCACAGCCTCCAAATTAAACTTTTTAGACAGAAAAGGGAGCTAGTCTGTGGTAAAGCTCAGATGAAGGTGTTGCCTTATCATCCAACTGTATTGTTTCAAGATATATTTCATTTAGATACCTTCACATCATTGGAGAGTGGATGAGTCTAGTCCAGAACCAGGAAGTAGAAGAATTGATAGACTTGAGGTATATATCTAGAAGAAATCTTTGGGAATGGTTACTTGAACAACAACAACAAAAAAGACTGGAATAAAATAAGATGAAAATCTCGCGTTTTCTGAGAGAAATTTACTGCTGATGAAACCAGACCAAATGTTCTGATTACCAAAGCCAGTTATTTGCATGTGGTGGACTGATGTATCATGCTATTACATTTTGGGTGAGAGGTAGTCATATAAATTGTCTATTAGTTTATACATTATCAGGTTGCAAAGAGTCATTTATAGGCTTGAGGGAGACAACCAGACTTCACTAAGAGATCCTAAACTGAGCCAGATGCAATTAATTGTGGAATGAATCTGCATGTGGGAATAAGGAAGGACCCATGCATTTGGGTCTATTTATTCACTGCTGGTCCAAACCCATTCTTCCATTACAGTAGATTTTTGCTGGGCACATGACTGTCAAGACATTTTTCAACCTCCCTTGCAGTTAGTTATGACATTTTTCCTTCAGTATAATATGGGAATGAATGAACATCCAGCTCACTTGTCAAATGAAATTTATTTGAATTGCCTTTTCTCTCTCCACAGGCTATAGTGTGGAAAAGCACTGAGTCACATTCGACAATGCAGAAGAGAATAGCACGTTGGCAATGGCAAAGCAAAAATGTGAAATGAAGGGTGCCTGGGTGGCTCAGTTGGTTAAGCGTCCGACTTCATCTTAGGTCATGATCTCACAGTTGGTGAGTTTGAGCCCCGCGTCGGGCTCTGTGCTGACAGCTCAGAGCCTGGAGGCTGCTTCGGATTCTGTGTCTCCCTCTCTCTCTCTGCCCCTCCCCTGCTTGTGCTCTGTGTGTCTCTCTCTATCAAGAATAAATAAAACAAAAAAAAATTTTTTTAAAATGTGAAATGAAACTGGAGCCCTGTTTACTTCCTGGAGTAGAATCATCTGAACCTGCCACTGATCTCTGGAGTGTGATGAGAGAGAAAATATATATACTCTCTTCCTTTATATCACTATATTTTGAATTTTGCAATTTAATTTTTTACAATAGCTGAGCCTATACTGTAATTAATATGTCAGCAGTTTAATTTTTACACAAATGTTATTATTTACCTTTCATTTTTTAAGATATTATGAGGCTTTATATTGGGCATAATTTGTCTTGATTTTTATTATTACAAAATAACAAGAGAGATTTGTTCAGAGATTTGTTTTCTTTCAATGTGGCAAAAAAATGCAAAGTAATATTACAATTTTCAATGAAATATATTAGACATAGTTAACATATACAAACATTATCAAAAGAAAAAAGAACATCAGAAAAGAGAACATCAGATTGGTTCTCTGTTGTGCTTTCAATTGAAAAACTCTCTACCAGTTTATCTATTCTCTGAAGCACAATGACAGGTGATACACTCACCAAAACATACTCCAAATGTTCTTTGCGAGTTGCACTGGTGAATAAGTAAACATATTACTCACTTTTCCAGCAGCCAGTGATAACTTCCATACTACAGTCTATTTCTCTACATGTGGTAATTTACTAGAAGACCTGGGATGCTATTCAGGTAATTCCTTTTTCCCCATTCCGGTGCTATTTTTCTCAAGGGCACTGCACCTATATGTTACATTGACCAAAATTTAGAACGTGCAGTTGAATGGAGTATTATGTGAGACTGGACCAACTATTAACATAATCCAAACAGTGTTCAATTTTGTTTTATAAACTGGTAGGTATAATGACACATTCAAAATTTTCATTATTAAAGTTGTGTCTTTAAAAATATTAAAAATGAATAACAGAGGTTATTTTTTTAACATTTATTTATTTTTGAGAGAGAGAGAGAGAGAGAGAGAAAGTGCAAGTGGGGGAGGGGCAGAGACAGAGGCAGACAGAATCTGAAGCAGGCTCCAGGCTCTGAGCTGTCAGCACAGAGCCTGATGCGGGGTTCAAACCCATGAACCTTGAGATTATAACCTGAGCTAAAGTTGGCCACTTAACCGACTGAGCCACCCAGGTGCCCTTAACAGAGGTTTATATTTTTACTTATTTCTCACTAAATTCAAGATGCTAAGGACTATTGAGTCCAATCTGTTTTTGTTGAACAAATTTCAATTTTTAATCTATTTTTATTGACAGAATTTTGAAATTTGGTTTTAAGCCAGTTACTTTTGGAAAAATATAGATCTTTAATTCTGTCAAGTGTATGTTGACTCAGTTCAATCCTTTTCTCTCAGCTCAGGATGATGTTCATCAATATTACCTTTGTATAGGTGCTTTAAAATGATTATTATTAAAAGTATAAGTAGAAGTCAATTATTATATAAGAAATGTTATCTGAAGTTGAAAATATACAGACAGAAGGTGCATGTGTTTGACTTCCTATTGGCGTTCTTTCTCCAGCTTGTCGGAACTTAACCTACAATTTACACAAAAAACACTAACAATAGCTAATGAAATACTCGTGCATAACTTATCACACCCCGTTAGTTATTTCAACTTACTTTATTTTTTTATTTCAATTTAATGAAACATATTAGAATTGTTTCACATAATTATGTGGAGCCAGTAATTACGTGAAGCAGTTTAAATATATCACAAAAATCAGGTTTTATTAGCAAACGGCATCTTAGTAATTCTAATTTCTTAGTTCTTACCTGAAAATGGTTTGTGTTTTTTTTTAACACACACACACATTTCCTCAGACTCCCAGAATTGTGGGATGACTTTTTAAATTTGAAATAGATAGCTAATTTATCAAAATGTACATTTGAACAATTTGGAAACAATAAAAAAATAGAATATTTCCATATAATTCTTTCATTTTTATTGCATCAGTATTTGATTAATTCAAATACATAGGTTATATCACACATATTTCAGTATCTGTACTTACTGAATTTAGAATAACTGACATCTTAAATTTTCTTCTCTTGCTCTTCTTTATTCACTAGTTCGACCTCTTAGGTTCTTTTTATCCATTGGCAGAACAGCTTTCTTATTAACTATATTTAAGGTGCTATTAAAGCTAACCTCTCATGCAGTGAGGACATATTTATAATCTCACAAGGATCCACACTCATGCCAGTGTCTCACAAGATGTTTTTATGAGAAGGAGGTTTCTGCTTCATGCAGGCCTTGACGTGGAGACAGCAAGACTATATTAGAACATCTTTATTTGTCACTTACCTCATTGCATGCCAAACAGATAGAGCTTTAGGACTTTTTGAGTTGTGGCATCATTTGGTACATCAAAGTAATAAGCTTGGGTTTCATACAGCACACATCCTGCGATGTACTTCTGCTACGTAAGTCCCTCCACGCAGAGTTGCCTTAAAGTGGCTCATTATTTAGAGCCTGTGTAAGAAAAGTACTTCCTCTGGACAAGGAAAAAAGTCCCCTTCACAGGAAAAATTGTATAATGCCTCCCAGGTGTGTAAGAAAGGTGAAAAACTACAGCTCATCTGATGTCCTGTTCATGACTTAGTGGGCTTATTAGTTCCCCGAACGAAGACTCATCTGCCCTGCATTTCCGTGGTTTAATTTAATGGACAGGTTCTCCAATAAAGGTAGATGGAAATAAATGCATTAGACAGCTCGTGCAAGGAGCAAAAGGAAAAGGATTTAACCATCAGGGTTTTTATATCTTTGAAATGATATGTTGTTTCAAACCATCTCAATTTCTCTAGCTTAAGTTTGTTATTCTTTTATCTGATTCTTACTGCCATCTGGTTCATGTGCAAGTGCAAATCATAAGCAAGAAAAAGCAGAGCTAATTTTCTGTGTCAGCTTAACAAACAAAAGCTGTGTGGTATGGATAGCTATCATTAAAAGTATCTCTCATGAAATATTGATCTGAAATAGGTTACTTTTTCAATGTTTAGATATGAGATGGTAATTAGGATTATTTGAAAAAGGATGAGTGTCAATCTGTAATGTGGGAGGCTGTATTGATTTTGGAAAATGACTTTGTAAAGCAACTTTTATTTTCCACACATTTCTTATGAGTTCATATTTTGAATTCTTTCATAGCATAGATTTTATTAACTGAAAATATAATAATTAATAAATGACCTGAAATTTCTCTTGCATGTAAATAGCTTTATATTAATCCCTTTCAATGGTATAAAATGTAAATTATAGTTTCAGGGGAACTCTTAAACCTAATAGAGAAAATATGATCGAAGGGAGAAAAAGAGAGGCATCTTTCTAGCTGTCAGCTCATTGTTGATAATTTATGTATCAGAGATAGTTTAAAATCTCTTATCATTTCTCCTTGTTCAAAGGAACAAATATGTTTTCTTCTACCATAAATAAAATTATTAAATATAATAAGACAATACTGACATAAATCTTTAAATTGTTAGGAACAACAACATTTCATAATGAAATATAAAACATCTGTTCAAAAAGCCTTTAACCTCTTACACTGTTATAATAAGTAAGATTGTTTTGGCTCTGTGCATTAAAAGTAGTGGATAGTTACAAAGGTACTTTATCAAATAGAATTTTTACAACTTACCATAAGATATATGTCCATATATAATGTCTGCATGCATAAATGTTTCCCTTTGGAGTCAGGTAAATCTCACAAATGGAACAATTTACTTTTCCCAGTGTAGAATTATATGAAACCAAATCTCTATTAGTATTACAGTTAGGTCTGTTTACATAAAGAATGGAAAATTACCTCAAGAGACTGTTGGTTTTTTACACTTTCTTGGATATTAATTCCTTTTCTTAAAACTTGTATGCCTCAATTACTTCCTAATGATCTTATGTATTAAAAATACTTAAGGTCACTCAAAATAGTATTTATTTCAGTCATTTAAGATACAAAACATATTATTGTAGTTACCCAGTAAGGTGACCCTCAATGACCATGGCTTTTTGGTATCCATGCTCATGTGTAATCCGTTCTTCTTGAGTGTGATCAGGACTTAAAGACTCTTCCAAGGAACGGAACATGGCTGACATGATGAGACGTCACTTCCAAGATGAGGTTGTAAAAAGCCTCTGGCTTTTCTATTGGGTACTCTCTCTTGCTCCCTCTTGGATCGCTAACACTAGGAGAAGACAACCGTCTTGTTTCGAGGCAACTGGGAGAGAAAACAAGCTCTGACAACAACCACGTGAGCCTTAAGAGGAGGCTGCAGCCACTCCTAACACTTTGACTTTAACCTAGTAAGACTCTAAGTCAGAAGATCACGCTAGACCATGGCCAGAATCCTGATGAGCGGAAACTGTGAGATAACAAAATATTTGCTGCTTTAAGCTGCTATATTTGAAGTAAATTGTTACACGATGTTCTAGTAAGTATTATACATTTTCTTTTCTGTGTAGACCCAGAGCGCATTTTTTTCATGGTTTATTTATCTGGAAATAAACGACTTTGCACGTGGATGATACTATATACCTGGATCATGACATTTACAAAGGTAAATTCTTAAGCCACATCTTCAGATCTAATGAGCTACTTTCTTTAATCTGAACCCTGTTGGATTTATGAAAACTAGAACAATATAGTTGGGCATAACCCAATATAAATTATTTAGAAAAGGGATTGCTCTCGACAACTAGAAACTCTTTCTTTTCTTTTTTTAATTTTTATTTATATTTTAGAGAGAGAGAGAGAGCATACACGAGCAGGTAAGGGGCAGAGAGAGAGAAGGGGATAGAGGATCCTGAGCGCGCTCCCTGCTGACAGCAGACAGCCCTACACAGAGCTTGAACTCATGAATCCGCAAGATCATGACCTGAGTGGATGTTGCATGTTTAACTGACTGAGTCACCAGGCTCCCTGAGAGTATTATTTCTGTGAAGCAAAAAGGGGAAAAGTAGAAAAACAAAAACAAAAACAAGAACAAAAACTATGCTAATGCCATAGAATTTGTTTCAGAATAACTCAGTTTCTAAAATGGGTCCTTGGTGCTTTCATTTATGATGTAATGATCTTGTTTACTTAATGTTTCCTTCAATTTAGTTTTTATGCTTTCTGCTCTCTATTGTTCTAGGCTGACAACAACACTGACACTTAAACTATATAATTTGATATACCCTTCGTATATTATCATTTTCGAATGATCATTTTAGAAGGAAAAATCAGCTGAGAAAAAGGTTAACAATTTATTTTATTTGAAAATATACAAAAGTAAAAGAAATACAAAAAAAATCCAACTTGCTTTGCAGAGTAGATAAAATGCTGCATGTTGATAAGCTAAAAGAGAAGGTCATATGTCTATTAATATCGGATTATGGCATTTTTTTAATTTGTAAGACAGAAATGACAACTATTTACAACATCCGCTACTAAGATAACATGTTACTGGAGGAAATGTATTGAGTTTAATGATGAAACATGACCTTTACGAACTTAACGGACAAAGCTGGACCCTGGCATTAAGCTCCAAACCATTTGAATGTGTAAAACATGATGTTAATATCTAATTTTGAATGAAATTTGGACTACCCACAAATGCCTTACACTACTTCCTGAGCCTTTTCATCAACAGCTTGCTAGATTGCATCCAGTTCACCATCTGGAAGTGTCACTTGCTACAAAATAAACCTGCTCCCTGGATGACAGCAGGATACCTAAGCATCTGCTGTTTAATAAGCTACAGCAGAATATCCACCACCAGCACAGGAAGGGGCAATATTTCAAGGAAATGATGGAATCATCTAATATTAGCCCTTGAATGTGCCTTAGGGAATTATCTAATCCATCATCTTCAAGGTGTATTCCATGAGATACTAGAACTGTGGGATAATGAGAAGGATCCCAGGTTTAAAAAAATAATAAAAAATCCTTGAATCCACAATTAAGTTTAGAAAATTCTGTGTTAACAAAGACAAAACAGAAATGATAATAAATGATAATTAAGAGTCTTAGTGAGGAAATAAGACATGTGAATAAATAGATGAGGAAACAAGACATGACATAGAAAACAAAATAACAAAAAGTAGATGCACAGGTAGGGGATGGGGCAAATGTAGCAGAGTCTGGGAATCTGCCTGCATAGAGTAACATGGTACAAAGGAAAGAATATCCCATTTTTTGGAAATTCTCTACTATCTATTTCACCTTTGATAATTCTACTTTTTTTTCCTTTTTGTAATGGAATATAATTGATACTTCTTTTCTACTTTCTTAATTTCTGTTTTTCCCTTCATTTGACTCTGAGGAAGAAGGCCAACTTTGGACAGATGTTGGAATAAGTCCTAGACCTAGGTCTCATGATCTGTGAACATTCTGATCAGGCTAATGTTTATAAACTTTCAATCATAGGCCTGGTTCCTTAATTGTGAAATGGATATGATTTTCCAATTTAGAAGGCCTAGCCATATTCTTTCAATGTTGCCTTTTCTTAAATTTGAGGTATTTCAAGCATACAGAAAGTCACAGAAAGACACGATTACTTATATGCCTACCATGTAATCTAATATGGCCTACCATTTTGCCATATTTAATTCAGATTTTTTTTAAAGAGGTAAAACACTAAAGATAGAATTTATGTCCTGTTTTTACTTTTCCCTGATTCCATTTTTCTTTCCCTTCCTAAGAATGCAGGGATAGAGGTTATGACCTTGTTTATGTTCAAATGAATACAAGATAACCACAACTTTGTTGGCTCTTTTCCCAAGCTCTTCCCGTCTCCTATCATTCCAATTCCTTCATTAGTCAGGTGCAAAAGAAATTCCTCTTTTTGACTAATGCAGAGCAGTTTAGCTAATACTGTTGTTTTTTTCCCCACAACCCAAGCTTGAAATTCCTACTTCCCCATATAGATTCAGCAGCGTAATTTGCTCAGCAATGATCATTACTTTTCTAGGAAGGATTCTGACGCCCTGTTTTCAGTTAATACATTTGTGTAGCTCTTTACAGTATCATGAGTATCTTCTTATTCCTAAAAGCATCAACACTCGAGATTCTCAGAAAGGAAAAGAGAGGTGCAAATTTGTGCCTATTGAAAGAAAATAAGTGCCAACAGAGACTCAGCAGAACATGTTTTAGGAAAGCAAAAGTTCCATAAAAAGTCATCTATGAATTCTGTACATTTAAAGACTCAACTTTAAGCCATTACAGACTCAGAGAAAGAATTCTTTTCAGTCGGTGCACATATAAGGATGATTTCTGCATAACTTAGAAGTTCCTGTTTTGATGGCTGGAGGCAGAAACACTGTTAATCTCAGATTACCTTAAAGTCAGGTAGGTGATTGGTACTGAAGATGGCAAAACTGCATCCAGGTACTTCCCATCTCCTAGGAGATGAAACCTTCACGGCTTTATAATAAGCAAGAAATGAAGAGCACTGCAGTGTACTGAGGACAACAGTTAGAGGGAAATTTTCACTAATGAGAAATTGATTTCAAAAGCAGCAGAGAGCCAGTTAAACAGGTGGGTTGAGCACATGCTTTTATCTCCATGTTCTCTGGAAACTCCAGCAATATAACAATTAGAGAGTTTTAAAAGTCATGCACACATATGGACCAAAAAAAAGAGAGTTAAGAAGATAGTAAAAGATAATAGAAGGTATCTATCAATAAACGTTTTGAACTTGGAATGTGGAAAAAGTTCAGCAGAACCAAGAAAACTGCCACCTAAGCTTTCAAGAAGATAGTCAAGATGTGGCTGAATCATGAAAAGGCTCAGGTATGGGGGGGGGGGGGGCGCGATTATAACAAAGGTGTGCTGCTGTGGCCAAAATCCAGAAGATTGTTTGAAACGCTGTCTTATTGGAGTTATCAAAGATTCTCTCATCCATCCTGCAAAGTGAGAAAGAACTCTGTGAACTTTGTCTCCGGAGATGTTGAAACAGAGGACTACGTACAGGAACAACAGGACTAAGTGAAAGTCTACATACCTAACAGGGTACTCCTAGCGTCTTTCTTGAACTTGCTTCCATATTGGGGGCAGTCAGTGTGAGACTGGAAAATTTCTCTCTGAGAAATGAAAACCTAGATACTCAGGAGGAAAGCTCTACACATACCCAACTAGGCTGTTGGATGCCTGCTGATCATTATAGGATAATGATCACCTACCTGTTAATGAACCCCAATGCATGGGATTATTTGTGCTTCATTCTTAAACAGGAACTGAGAGCCAAGGAATGTGAAATGTTTGTGGAGAACTGTTAATTTGAGAAATGGAGACCAGCACAAATGAAACACCCAGAATGACAGTCATGCAGCAGATATATAAAGGAAATGACTCATTGGAACCAGAGGATTCCTGTGAAACCTTGTCCAAGAAAAAAAGAAAAGAAATGAATAGAAACTTTGATGTGTTTGACTGTATTAAAGGAGATATTTATTTCTGTGGGAGAGTTTGGGGATGAATTATGGAAAAGCGTAAAAAATCCTCACCAATGAAAAATAACTATACTATTAATTATGAGTAAAACGAAATTATATAAGAAAGGAAATATGATACTAATAAATGACATAGCTCAACTGTAGATAATAGTCAACAATTAAAGGATAATGCTAGTGGCCATCATAGAAAACAATATAACCAAAATTTTTGTCATGGTTACATTGAGGGGATGAGATTTATGGTGGATGTTTAGATTTAAGAGAGATAAACCTCCAACCACCTGTAGATGGAATTTAATAGATAATCATATTTAAATTTTTTTAAATCAAGAAATGAGGAAAATAGTTTCTAAGACTAAAAAAAAGAAGAAATGTGGATAAAATATAGAACAAAAGATAAATATGAAATATGCTACTTCTGAGGAAGAGGCATGATATATAAGGAATGTGAACCACAGATCTATTTTTTATAACCAGTTTTCTAGATCTCTGTTATTAAGTCTATAGATATTTACTACTCTGTTAAAAAGAAAACATTTTAACAGGGAAAGGAAAAAAAGAAGAAAAGACAAGGGCTGTGCAGGGTGATCTTTTTTAGAAGATTCAATCTGCCAGGGAAAGCAAGAGGCTTCCTGGGGTGCCTGGGTGACTCAGTCAGTTAAACATCCAACTTCGGCTCAGGTCATGATCTCACTGCTCCTGAGTTCGAGCTCTGAGTCAGGCTCTGTGCTCATAGCTTGGAGCCTGGAGATTGCTTCAGATTCTGTGTCTCCCTCTTTCTGTCCCTTCTCCACTTGTACTCTGTCTCTCTCTCTCTCTCTCTCTCTCAAAAATAAAGTATTAAAAAAGCGAGAGGCTTCTGCAGCTTCATAGTGTATAAAAACAGGATTATAAGATTACTGAAGATTATAGATATTTTTCAAGCTATTTAGGAAAATACAGATTATGGAAATTATTAGAGAAAGTGTGGGGAGGAGGAGCCAGCAGAGATGACGAGGTTCTCATGGAGAAGAAATATTAACCTGGACTAGAACACTAGACATCTGATCAGTGTTCTTGCAACATAGCAAAGAATGGCTGGTGGACCTGTCCATATACTTTGCTTTACTTGAACTTTGGGTTACAGACTGGGAATGTATATTGTGAATGCTGAGGCTTATCTCAGTTGCCTCATGCCTGGGTTTTTGGTGACAATGGGAAATTGGGCAACAATAGTAGTAAGTAGAGTAAAACCTTGGATTGCGAGTTTTTCACAAGATGAGCAAAGATTTCTAATGAATTTTAACTTAAACGAGCAATGTCTTGCAATATAAGTAGTGTGTGACAGCGAATGTCACATGATCATAACTGAGCCAATAGTTTTTCTCTTTCTCTTACTGCCGGATTGTGGGTGATTGTCTCCCATGCTTAGATGCTCGGTCTCAGGCTGTGGTGTTTAGCAGAAATCAGTGATTTTTCAGAAGGTTGGATAGTGCCCACAACTGGCACTAGTGTGTTTTTTTGTCACATCAAAGCACCTATGGACAGTCCTTTGCTTTCCATACAAGAATAAGTCTAGGCATGCTTTGCTTCATTCTAGGTCAGGCTGCCTGCAGATATAGAACCTTTCCTCTGCTGTCTTATTGCCAGTTACATTAAATACAGTATGCGACAGGAGTTTATTAATACTGTCCTGTAATCAGCATCTGCTAATGATAGTGAAAATCGTCTTACACAATAACCCTCCTCTCTCTTGTCTCCCTTACACCAGCCACAAAGGTTTTCAAATATAAGTGCAGATTAATTTATTTTCTTTATATTTTATATATTTTTTATTATTTTGTATTATATTACCGTATTGTAATTGCTTTTATATGAATATTTGGGGGATGTGGCATGAATCATCTGAGTTTCCATTATTTCTTCTAGGGAAATTCTCTTTGATATGCAAGTACTTCGGATTACAAGCATGTTTCCAGAATGAATTATGCCCGCAAACCAAGGTTTTACTCACTTGCAAAGAAACAATCTTATAAAACAGCTTGGGACACAAAGGAGCCAAACAAAGGGTGATGCAGTTTTTTGATGATGAAAGACCAACGGAACCATTTTTTTCTTAGTCACACTTGCCTAGGATTTCTAACAATTTTTTAAGAGTTAATGGTCACTAATATAATATCTCTATCGCTGATTATTTGAAGTTGTTTTCTATGGGTCCAAAATATCATTCCAAAATGTGGATTCTTTCTTTCACAACTAAGTATTTGATATGTTTATAAGGTCCAAAGTTTAAAAGTACTCCTTTTCAGATCCATGAATAACCAGATAGAATGGATACAGTCTAAGGACAATGCTTAATTTACCAATGCCTAGAGTGGGAAAAACCATGTTAGTGTACCTTTTCCTGAAAACTACCCAGAATAGGCATCTTCTAGCAGAAGTACTCCATTTTGCAACAGAGTATCTTCAAGTATGGTATTGAAAGAGTTAAACTAGGAATTCTCAAATTCAGTATTCTACAAGATATGAGGGTAGCATTCAGAATCATAAGACCACTTATCAATTGATAACTCTAATGAGAATTTATTATTCTTTACTAAATTAAAACTTAATTCCTAAAAATTGCCAATGGGAAGAGTGATGGTTGAATCTCATACTCCTGACCCTTTTCATGAGACCCTTAATCTCTTGACAAACTTTCACTAATTTTCCTAACAACACTAGACTGACCCCAATGAGTTGTGGCTTCTAAATTCTTGAAACACTGGTGAAATCTAGCTAGAGCATTTAATCATGATTTTACTGTCATATATATTTTCTTGAAGCCAATATGTCACCTAGTTATAGGATGCACAATCCATTTTTGAATAATGTACTCTGTTAAAGACCAAACTTCTAATGAATCAAGAATAAATAATACTACCTTTTCAATTCCTAACTATTTTTCCTCTTAAATGTCACAATTAGAATTTGATCTTATACCTAGTTCACTTTCAGGGTACAAAGATTTTTGTGAATCACTTCAGACAATTTGCAATCATCATAGCAACATGATACACTTCTACTATGTAATATCTGTAAGCGTCATTATGTAAGTATCCTTAATCCTCAATATATGATTCCCAATACTATTGAACAATAGCATGATTCTGTCTGTAGTTCCTATTTGGCTAAATTCTTTTTTTTAACTACAATTAATTTAAATATTATTGAAAATTAAATAGCTCTTGTCTCAATCTGCCAAAATACTTTCTTTTTTGATACTTGTTGGTATTTGTGTCATAGTTCTTCATCATGTATGAATCCGTTCTGCACAAAATCCAGATTTTGAAAAGGTTTATCCTATACTGAGAAATTTGACAATTTCTACCAACTTTGATTACATTGCTTGGTGTGTGACAGGCAATTTTCTGTGTATGATTTTTTTTTTCAATGCCAGATTGTAGTGCTATCATTTTAAAGACATTTTCAGGGATGTTTAGGGATCTAAATTTAAGTTAAAAGTCAAACTTCTGCTGAGTTGTACAGACAAACAAACAAGTTGATAAAAAAAAATGAAAAGATAAAATCTATTGCTAGGTTTGCACCTGGGCAGATCGTTAAACTGTGGTAAATCTCAACCTGTGGATCTATCATCCTGCTCATTTCTCAATTATAAGTCACATACAAATGCCACAAATTGTAGTTTAGAATGTAGGGGGGTGGTGGCAATGGTTTCAATAGCAATGTTTGGATGTAAGGAGAGAAAATTAATGTAGATAGTCTTGTGCTACCAGGTAATATAACTTCACTGGCAATTCAAGGCAATCAATATAGGAATTGTTTAAAGGGCCAATCTATTTTGGAAGGAGTACCGATCTTGAAGATTCATTTGCATGTCCAGGATAAGAAACTTTTTGTGTGTGGCTGGAGGTTTTGAGGGGTGTTATAGTAAGTCTGAGCAGCAGGGAGGCCTCTAAAAGTCCAGGTAGAACTGCCATTAATAGCCCACAAGTTTTAAATTAACTCACCTTTATCTTTTTTTTTTTTTAATTTTTTTTTCAACGTTTTTTATTTATTTTTGGGACAGAGAGAGACAGAGCATGAACGGGGGAGGGGCAGAGAGAGAGGGAGACACAGAATCGGAAACAGGCTCCAGGCTCTGAGCCATCAGCCCAGAGCCTGACGCGGGGCTCGAACTCACGGACCGCGAGATCGTGACCTGGCTAAAGTCGGACGCTTAACCGACTGCGCCACCCAGGCGCCCCATAACTCACCTTTATCTTAAAACATACTACTTCTCTTCATTGCTTCAGCTTTGTCTTCATGAGACTGGGACCATCTTTATCTTCCCACCTGAAAGTACACCCAAACCTGTCTAGAATCTTTATTTTTTTTTCCCAGCCTTATGGAGATGTACTTGACATATAATGTTGTGAGAGTTTAAGGTGTACGATGTAATGATTTGATACAGTTATATATTGTGAAATAATTACCACAGTAGAGTTGGTTAATATCTCCATTACTTCATTTAATAAACATTTTTCGTGTGTGTTAAGCACATTTAAGATCTACTGTCTTGGCAACTTTCAAGTATATAATATATTATTGTTAACTATAATCATCATGCTGCACATTAGATCCCCAGAATTTATTCATTCATCTTTTAACTAGAAGTTTATACCCTTTGACCCATGTCTCCCTATTTCCCAATCCCACAGTCCCTGGCAACCACCATTTACTCTCTGTTTCTATGAATTCAGCTCTTTTAGATTCCATATATAAGTGAAATCATATGGTATCTGACTTTCTCTGCCTGGCTTATTTCACTTTACATGATGTCCTTAAGATCCATCCCATGTCATAAATGGAAGGATTTCCTTCTTTCCGATTGCTAAACAATATTCCATGATATATATATATATCATGAATCCATATATATATATATATATATATATATATATATGAATCCATATTATGTGTATAACATGTAACATATGCATGTATGTATATGTACATTATATATGTATACATGTATATATATATATATACATATTATATATATACACCACATACATCGCATACACACACACACACACACACACACACCATATATACCACATCTTTTTATCCATTCATCCACTGACGGCCACTTAGTTTGTTTCCTTTGCTTGGCTATTGTGAATAATGCTGCAATGACATCTATTAGATGATCCTGGTTCCCTTTACTTTGGATATATACCCAGAAGTGAGGTTGCTGGATCATACGGTAGTTCTAGTTTTAATTTTTTCAGGAATTGTCATATTATTTTCAATAGTGGCTGCCTATTCTCACCAACAATATCCTAGGGTTCCCTGTGTTCTACATCCTAGCCAACACTTGTTATCTCCTGTCTTTTTGGTCAGAAGTCCAAAATATGTTTCACAGTGTAGAAACCTAGGTCTCACCAGGGCTGTTCATCCTCTAGAGATTTTAGGGGAGAAAATATTTTCTTGCATTTTCCAGCTTCTAGGACTGTATTCCTTGACTCATGCATCTTTCACCATCTTTCAGTTAAACAACATAGCATCTTCCAGCATCTGTTTTGTCTTCACATCTCATTTTCCTCTCATTCTTCTCTCCCTCTGCCTCTTTCTTATGAGGATGCATGTGATTACATTTAGATCCCATCCTAATAATCCAGGATAATCTCCCTATTTCAAGTTCCTTAATTTAATCACATCTGCAAAGATGCTTTTTCCAAATAAGGTAACATTTACAGGTTCCGAGGATTATGACTTTATAAATTTGGGGACCATTATTCAGCCTACCATGGTAGGTGTGAAATGAAACTTTAATCGAATCTGATTTATTTATTTGTAGTTATTTTTTAAAAATTTTTAAATGTTTATTTTTGAGATAGAGAAAAGGAGAGAGGGAGAGAGTGGAGGGAGGGACAGAGAGAGAGGGAGACACAGAATCCAAAGCAGGCTCCAGGCTCTGAGCTGTCAGCACAGAGCCTGATGTGGGGCTGTAACTCATGGACCACGAGCTCATGACCTGAACTGAAGTTGGACTTTTAACTGACTGAGCCACACAGGCACCCTTGTTTGTAGTTACTTGTGTTGATTCTGTTTCCTTCCCATTCTGCCAGGTGTTGGTGTCAGTCGTCTATCTATCTATGCATCTATCTATCATCTGTCATATATTTCTAATATACTTTGAAAAACATATGATATAAATTTAAGACAATATAATTGATTATATAAAATTCTCTCTTGTATGTCCTATGAGAGTTTCCCCAAGTGTCTTGATAGTGAAAGATCTGGCAATGAAACTCACTCTATGTGCTTTGCTAATTCTTATTTTCCCAGAAGTCTCTTTAAAGGCAGAAACAATGTTCAGGATATTTTTCTAAACCTCGTACATATCACAGAACAAATCTGATTATAGATCATCAATATTTTAAAATTGATTAGAACAAGTGAATTTAATTCAATGAGTTCTGATTTCAGAACTTTATTGAATAAACTGATCCCATGGCTTGATGGAAGTAATTATTTTTCCTTAGAACAGATGTATGAGGATGCCATAATATTTAAAAAAAATTTTTTTAATGTTTTATTTATTTTTGAGACAGAGAGAGACAGAGCATGAACGGGGGAGGGTCAGAGAGAGAGGGAGACACAGAATCTGAAGCAGGCTCCAGCCTCTGAGCCGTCAGCACAGCCGACGCAGGGTTCGAACTCACGGACCGTGAGATCATGACCTGAGCTGAAGTCCGACGCTTAACCGACTGAGCCACCCAGGCGCCCCGGATGCCATAATATTTTAATGTTGTTGTTTATTTGTTAATCTGTTTCTCCACTGGGAAGGAGGAAAAAGTTGTGTTTAGAATTAAAAAAAAAATTTTTTTTGAAAGAGGGAAAGAGAGACAGAGTGTGAGCAGAGGAGGGGCAGAGAGAGAGGGAGGCACAGAATCCGAAGCAGGCTCCAGGCTCTGAGCTGTCAGCACAGAGCCTGACGCAGGGCTCAAACTTACAAACTGTGAGATCATGACCTGAGTGGAAGTTGGACAGTTAACTGACTGAGCCACCCAAGCTCCCTGAGAAATAGTTGTATTTTGAAAGAACACTTGGATGGTGGAAGATAGACTGAGAGTTCCAGTGTATAGATTGCTTTGACAGGGTATGATGGCTCCACACATCAGTTTGTGAGAAAAGTCATTGTTTATACTGAAAATCATGTGTACACTTTAGCTCACTCAGGGCTACCACAATACACAACTCCAGGGGTATAATTTACAATTATATTCCTTTCTCTATGTAAATGGTGCTCCCCTAGAGTTGTGTGGTACATCCTTATATGATGTACCATTTTATGAGTCTCATAAAATGGACTCAGCTGGAAATTCATTTAATCCCTTTTTTTGCTACTGAAGAAACACTTGTAGTGGCATATATGAAGTCAAGAGGGATAATCCGTATTATGGAAAAGTGTTATTAGGAAAGCCAGAGTGATCTAACAATTCTTTCTATTGAAGGATATTAATAATCCTCCAGAAATATCAGAAAGCAGGCCTAGTAAGAAGGAATAAACAGGAACTTTTCCACTTGTAGAAAACTGGTTCCAATATTATTGTATGCTCTTCATTTAGTAATCCTTAACATTTCTGTAAAGTTTATATTATATGCCAGATTCTATGGTGAAAACTGATACACAGATGGTAGTATTTCTGTTTTCTTTTTTTTTTAATGTTTATTTATTTTTGAGAGAGAGAGAGACAGAGAGACTGAGCATGAGCGGGGGAGGGGCAGAGAGAGAGGGAGACACAAAATCCGAAGCAGGCTCCAGGCTCTGAGCTGTCAGCACAGAGCCTGACGCGGGGCTCAGACTGACAGACCATGAGATCATGACCTGAGCCAAAGTCAGATGCTTAACCTACTGAGCCACCCAGGTGCCCCTAGATGGTAATATTTCTTGATCTTGTCTTCAAGTTTTGTCTTAATCTGGTCTTCAACTAATGGAATTTGTATAAAGGTATATAAGAACAACCTGGTTTTCAGATAAATAAACTATCTAAAGACCACTTCATATGGAGTGTGCCATTTATAACATAGTCTACTCAAGAAACCATATTTGCATTTTAATTTTTTTCCATCACTTGACTCTAAATAAGATTGTTGTATGCACTATTTAATTCAACAAATATTTATTGAGTATTTAGCAAGTTCTCATGTCATTCCCCCCAAAAAAATACTAGCTCATTCTTTGATTCAAATAACATTATGAAGTGGGTTCTTTTATATTTTAATAACATTTGTAGCTCGTAGTTGTCTGATGTCTTTGAATGTTAAAATGGCATTGGCATTAAACAGTTCCTCAGGGCAGGGACTGTGTCTGCTTAAATTGCTTTGTGAGGAACACAGGTGGCTGAGTAATAAACACTTTTTGCTGATGCAATGTCTTGTATTGAAGACAAAGCCTCTGATTACTTAGTGTTTTGAAATTAGTTTTTAAAGATGCATCAGGAATCCAATTAGTGTATAATGTGTGCCTGACACTGAAAATGGCTTTGGAACAGATTAACAAGACCACAGCACCCTCATCACAAAAGTTTATATGTTAAAACCAATACTACGGGATGAAAACAAATGTGGACATTGAATAAGTAGATTATTTTTTCTAAAACCTTAATAGAATACCTAATATTGCACAAAACAAACATGCATATTTGTGTGTGCATGTGTGTGTACATTTTTCTTCATGCTTCCATTTTGAGGGTCGTAGTTGATCAATGACACTGTTACAGGAATGATCAGCAGCAAACTGGCATTAGCTTGGCAGAGAATTTTAGTTTGACATTGATGTGTTCAATGTGATATTTTGGTTTTGTTTTTCTTTCTCATACGGTATAATGCTCTATTTAGCAGAAAAGAAGTGTCATTCTTTTGGGGACACCTGCAACTCCAGGCCCCCTCTCCCAGCACAAGCCTCAAGTCATATCGAGAGAGGCCTCTGAGGTCCCGAGAAGCTGTGATGGTACAGCTCGTTCCTTTGACCTTTAACTCCTATGGCTGCTCTGACACTAACTTTTCCCACTTCTGATCTAGGCTTTTCTTGTAGCTTCCACATGGGGCATAAGCTTCTGTTCTTCTGCGGTTACTGTTGTCTTTTCAATCCCATCTCCCTCAATGATGCGAGAGTAATCATACTACAAAGCGAGTGATCAGATCACACAACAGTCTGAAATCAGTCAGTGGTTTGTCTTTCCCTAACTGCAAACTCTGAAAGACACAGTACATTTCTCACTACATTTCCATCTGAAGCTTATGCATAAGACACACTCAATACCTGTTTGTTAATCCACTGACTGACTGACCTGATAACCATCTTGGTCTTTCCCTTTTGACTCAGTCTTATCCCAGACTTTTATTTAAATTTTCTACTTGTGATTTAAACACTGGCTCTACCCATACCGTGGTGATTCTCACTCTCATTCTCTTTTCTTTCTTGCTTGGCACTGCAAGCAAGTTTCATCAGTTTCTCAACTTATAGTTTCATCAACTTATAGGTTTTTGGCTATGCAGTTTACCTGGTTACTATAACTATGGACCAAATTTGACTCTGTGCATTTTTTCTCTCCCATCCTTTTCTTATCGCTGCCGTAGCAAATTACCACATGCTTAGTGGCTTAAAACAATACAAATATATTCCCTTTCAGTTCTTGAGGCTAGAAGTTCAAAATCATTCTCATAGGGCTAAAATCAAGATATTGACAGTGCTTATTCCTTCTGGCGCCTTAAGGAGAAATCCCGTCCTTGGTTCTGCCAGTTTTTAGAGGTTGCTGACATTCTCTGGCTCGTGGCTGACTCACCTAATGTCTGCTTCTGTCTCCACGTCCCCTTCTCTCTGTAGCCAAATCTTCCTCTGCCTCCTTCTTGTATGGACCCTTATGATTACACTGGGCCCATTTGGATAATTAAGAATACCCACCCCCATCTCCAAATCCTAAAATTAATCACATTTGCATGTCCCTTTTACTATATCAGGTAATCTATTCACAGGTTTCAGGGACCCAGATGTTGACATCATTGAGGGAGTCATTTCAGCATACCTTACTGCCTTTCTTGAAACAGATTTGTAAGTAAACAGAGGTTCCTAGAAATGATTATTTTGTGCCCCCCAATATGCCATATTTTCTTTGGGATTCTTTGTTGATTTATTCTCTTTTTTCAAATATAGTATGATCATCATACAAATTTCACAAAAAACAGAAGAACATAATATATAAAAAGTTTTCTGACTCCTGTTTCTCAGCAATCACCAATATTAAGAGTTCGGTGTGGATTATTCCATTCCTGTATAAATGCACACACAGAGAAAGGAAGAAAAATGCATGCAGATTCTATGTATTCTATGTATATACAACTTCAGTTGACTGATACAAGATCAGATATTATTCTACATCTTGCGTTTTCTCAACTAATAATATGCATGGAGTGTATTTCCATGTCAGCACTTGTATATATACTTCTTATTACAGTTTGGAAGGAGATTACATTGAAATATCATGTTTATTTTGGGATAACTGATATATTTGTATTATTGATTCTTCTATTCCAGGAATATGGTACCTTTTATTAAGACTTTAAAATTAATACTTCTTTACTATTTGTTATTTTATTCAGTTGCACCTTTCTCTGATTTCTGAAGTTCATTCCTAAGTACCCAGTAGGAGTTTTTTTCTCCTTTAAATTGTGTGTATGTGGTGTGTGTGTGTGTGTGTGTGTGTGTCCTTGAGTTCCTAACTGATTATTGCTGGCATTTGAGAAAGCTATTATTTTGGTATGTTTCCTTGTATCTGGCTATTTTACTGAATACTCATTAGGCTTATTAGTTTTTAAGTGGTGCTTTTGCATTTACCAGGAATAGAAATATATTATGTGCAACTAATGACAATTTAGCTTTTTCCTTCTTGGTTCACCAGTGTAAAAGTTTGCCAGATTTCTCTGTCTAATTACTCTCTGGATGCTCCAGCTTCAGGCACTTGTGTATGCAGGTGAAGATGACCAAGGAGCCACGGATCAGCTTCTTCTGATAAACTATCTTGACATCTATTATGGGGAGAAGACAAGGGATGGTAAGTACATGAGGCCAATGTGAGAATAAACTAAAAATCTCGTATTTTAATAGGAAGCTACAAGTCTCTGAGCTTTAATTTCAGTATATTGTGCAGATAGAGAAAGGTTCAAAGAGAAGAGCGTGGAAATCGCATGGGATTACTTCAAACTCTGCTTGTGCCACTTTCAATCATGTGTCTTCATGTCTTCATGGGATGTCACTAAATGTCGTTCCTGTTATTTTACTTGTCTTATGGCTAACAAACGTGAAAGTGGTGTATATGGCAGAAACTAGGTGAACAATCCTTTTACTAACAAGGCTTATTTCTATCTGGGAGTGTTATATGCTAAGCAATTGTTTTCTACAGTGTGAAACAATATGCTATTTCTAGTGTTAACGTTAAACACTAAAAACACAGAGAAAGTTGTGTACTAAAAATGAAGGAAACCTAATGACAAGAACCAGGATGTAAATTTTTCAATATACAAAACAGACATACTGTTTTGAACAGGAGCAAGCATATAATAAACATCACTGTCAAAGTCAAAGCACTCGGTAGAGAGGAGACTACAAGAGGCTGGAAGAATGGCATATAGGTTCTAAGAGTATTCAGATTCCTTTCAAAAACGGGCATAATATTCAGCTTCACTACATTTTTTTTTATTCATCTTTAGCAGTTTCGAAGCATGCTTGTTATAAATATGTGTGCATGTATTTAGATATATTCTTGAGTTCCCTAACTGTGTTATTACCGGGAGAGAGCTGCAAATTCATTGAAATATTCTGGACTCACTATCATAAAAATCAGTTACAAATGTTGCTCTAATGCTTACTTACTTAATCTTCATAAATAATGTATTCATTTTACCCAGCTATTGCTAAATCATTTCAGAACAAATTGCCAGTGTGAAAAGAGTTACACCATTACTATCCTTTCAAAAAATTATCTGGATTCATTTTATCCTTAAAAACACTTTATGAAATATTTTAAATATATAAAAAAGTTTAGAGAATAATTCTGCAGACACCAGTGCAAACATATACATACGTTTCTTAACATTTTGCCAGAGTTGCTTTAGGTTTTTTAAGAAATAAAATACAACAGACTCAACTGAACCCACTTTGTACCCTTTTTCAATCACATTTTCTTCCATTTTTACCTCAAGTTAATCAGCATTATGAAGTTGCAAAGCAAATTTCATCCATGCATTTTAAAATATTTTCAATAAGTATGTATGCATCCATATGAAATATTGTTTTGCACTTTAAAAAGATACACAAATTGTATCATGCCATTGATTTAGTTTTGTATCCTGTCTTTTAAAGTCAATATTATACTTTTGGTATTTGTCCAGATTAATACCAGTCCATCTAGTTATTCATTTCAACTGCCCTGTAAATGATTCTATTGAATAAATACATTTATGTTCGATATTTGTTGCAATCTTCTGAATTCCGAATATGTCCAATGTTCTGTTATGGATGGCCATTTAACTTATTTCCACTTTCCCCTGGAAGACGCAGTATACAGTTACATGTCCAGGGCTTTCTCTAGAGTGGTGCTTCTCAAGTGTTAATTTGCATGTGGATCCACCTGGGACTCCTGTTAAAATGCACATACTGATTCAATAGATCTGGGGTGGAGCCTGAGATGATAAGTTTCTAACAAATGCCTAAGTGATGTCTCTGCTGCTTGTTCATGGAGAACAGAACAGAACACATTGAGTAGCAACACGCTAGGATATCCTCTCTCTAAATGTATATCTCCTGTATCCTACATTTTGTGTGTGTGTGTGTGTGTGTGTGTGTGTGTGTGTGTATTACATTTGGCTACCTTTACTTTAGAGTTTGAAAAATTTACTTTAGAGTTTGAAAAACAAAGTATTCTGGATCCCCCTGTCTTTTGCAGCTAGAGGTAGCTAAGTTATGAGATAGTTCTGGCCATTGCAATATAAGCATAAATTAGCGGTGATGACTCAATTGAGTCATCTCTAACCTTTCTCTTGCTTGGGACTGTGGCGATTCTGGAGCTGCAGCAGCCACACATTAAGGAAAGCAGAGTGACAAAATAGGTCTGGTTCCTTGAGGGCATTGTTAGCCTCTGCTCCAGCCCTGGATGTCTGTCCAGATAATTTTTATTTTAATGTCTGAGACAAACCTTTTGCTTGATCAAACCACTGTAATCTGGTTTACAGTTACTTATATGTGAACATCATGCTAAATGATACAGTGCCTCTTAAGCTTTTCTAGATATTGCCAAATTACTTTCAAATGCTGCTGTCATTTTACACTTCCATTAGGAGTATGAGACAATTCCTAATTTTATTTTTCCACATGTTTGATATTTCTTGGCATTGTCAAGTATTTGGAAGTTCTTTCCCATATAATAATAATGAGGATGACATCTAATTGTGTTTTAACTTTCATTTCTGTGGACACTAGTGGTGTTAGATTTGTTTGTGTTCACTGCTCATTCAGATTTACTTCTGTGTGAATTGTTCCTAACAACAAGCAATTCTTTTATATATGCTTATAAGTGTTTCTTTCAGATTACAGCTTTTCTTGTCACTTTGTTTTTGATATCTCTATCTAGACGAAGAGTAAATTAATTGTGGTCACATTTATAATTATTTTCCTGTGCATTTTGTGCTCTTTGTTTCTTCTTTAAGATACCTTTCCCTATCCTGTGGTCATATCTTCTCTTTAAAAACTTATGAATGAATAAGTTAATTTCTAAGTGAAGTAAGTCAGACAGAGAAAGACTAATACTGTATTATATTGCTTGTATATGAAATCTGAAAAAGTTATATTTTCTTTTAAAATTTGAACATTTTTCTTTTCTGACTTAATTTTCAGTCTGCTTGGAGTGGGGATTTTTGTCATATGATAGGAGGGAAGAATCCAAATTTATATATTCCATGTGAATGACCAACTAGTTCTACTATGTAGAAAGTTTATTCTTTACTGCTTTGTAAAGTCAAATCTGTCATTTCCCATGTTGCCAACATGCCATTCTATTTTGTCAATCTATACTGATGATACACTGCCTTGATATGTGGTAGAGTGAGTCTTCCCAAATTTATTCTTCAAAATCTTCAAAAATCTTCATTATTCTTGCCCTTTTGTTTCTCAAATAGTTCTTTTGGAGTAATGTTTAGAGGGGCCAATCCTACTCCCACTCATTGTTCCTAGACCCAAGCATTCAAGCTTCTGAGGACCTATCACCATATGTAAGCTGGTGGTTCAAAGAAAATACTGGGAAATTGCAACTCAGATTCATAAGATATATTAATCTGAGCTATTTCATAGTGGTGACTTTAATGTCCATTCCATTATTCTATTAGTCAAGTTATGTGTTTGTGACATAACATATTGTGGAAGCAGTGGGTTCTATGACTAGGAGCTCATTGTTCAACCTCTTGTGCCATGAAATTGACATCTTGGTATAAGGCAATGCAGTGCAGGATCCCATGCCAATAAGTCAGAGTTTCTCTTAGTCCTAAGATGATAATGTTCTCAGAGGCCCTACAGCAGACAAGGAAGACAAACTTCTATCCGAGGTAGGTGTCAATTCCAGTAAGAATGAATTGCTCCACAAGCCAGGATAGAAAGAGTCCAATATATTCAACCTGGCACCAGAAGTCTCTTTGAGGAATGGTGCTAAGATAAAGGGCTCAGAGTTGTTTTCTTCTGCTGGCAGGTTTATAGGTGGTGATAATGAACATATGTCCTTGAACCCGTATATAGTTTATAACCCTGCTACCATGTGCAATCTCTTCTTGGACCCACTGTGCAAGCATAGGAGGTTATGAAGAGAGAGACTGGTAGACAGAGATTAGAAATATCCTGTCCAACTCATTGTCACTTTCCCTGGACTCTAATTTTCCCAACTTTGTCCTTCAAATATCTTGAGCAAAACGGTAGGCCATCCATGCCTGCCTGGGAGTTAGCGTACATTGGTACTGAAGGCCATTTCCCCTCAAAATGTCCAGTATGCACAGTGTACCGTTCTTCCCACTGGGAGAATATTTCTTCCTGCTCACTATCTTCAGGGCCAGCCCTGAAAAGGGATTGTGGTTTGGAAGTAGTCAATTTTCCTCTTACCTGTAAATTACAGCTGAATTAGTATCCACCTTTGTCAGTGACCCTTAGGGATCCCTCTAGGAGACTATAGGTGTAAAATTGAAGGAGAGGTAGCAGCGAGACAGAGGTAGAGAACATGAGAGTTTGGGCTTCCTATTTATGTGCCTTACTTATGTCCTCTGGAACTTCAAGGACTCTATCCTAAGTATATCATTTCCACCAAGTGATGAATTGCTTCTGTACGCACCTGACATTATGAGTCTCTGTGTGTGATAATAAACATTCATTGATGTCACATGGTCAGGCACCTAACCTCAGCTGGTGCCCAATAGATTACAAAGTCTGCTTCTTAAAATTTTTTTTTTTTTTTCAACGTTTATTTATTTTTGGGACAGAGAGAGACAGAGCACGAACGGGGGAGGGGCAGAAAGAGAAGGAGACACAGAATCGGAAACAGGCTCCAGGCTCCGAGCCATCAGCCCAGAGCCTGACGCGGGGCTCGAACTCACGGGCCGCGAGATCGTGACCTGGCTGAAGTCGGACACCCAACCGACTGCGCCACCCAGGCGCCCCAAAGTCTGCTTCTTAAATAGTGTTTTGCTTCCCGGCTGCAGATGACATGACTTTGCATTACCAGGGATGTCTTTGAAAATATAAATTCTTGAGCTCCAACTCAGACCAACTAATCAGAAATTTTGAGGATGATATTAATGAACAATCAAGTTTAAGAACCACTGACTTACAAGGATATCCTTGCAAGGATATCACTGGCAGACCAATGATTACTGAAACCCTGCACTGATATGGCAACCTCCAAATTTTTGAAGGCTTAATCTCTCATCTCTTGGCGTATCTGCATCCTTCCAAAGCATTCAACATACTTGTCTCAACCTTCAAGTCCAATTAGCATAGTGGACCACAACTCTAGGCATTCTGGAATTTATCCTGAGTTTTTGTTTACAATATTCATATTTTTTTCAAATATTCCCAATGGGCTTTTTTACAGTTGTCTGATATTATCTCATTTCTGCACTGTTTTTGCAGAAATAAATTATTGAATCTTATTCTCTCATTTAGCTCTTGAATGATAATAAATATGAGAATGTAAAAGTTTTTACGTATTATCATATTATTTTTATTTAATGTAGTGTAAATTCATTTAATTTGCTAGCTTTTCATTTTTCGTGTTTGTTAACATTTTGATTTTTCAGGTTCATCTTGTGTGGTATGTATGTGACAGTGATTACAGCAGTAATTCTTTCCCTATCTTTATCTCTTTAGAATAAGCCATCTTGAATACTGTATTTAAATGCCTCCAATTAACCTATAAGGCCCATAATCCTGAGCCCATTCTTAATTTAAAAAAATTTTTAAAGTGTTTTAATTTTATTTTTGAGAGAGAGAGAGAGGGGGAGACAGAATGCGAGCAGGGGAGGGACAGAGAGAGAGGGAGACAGAATCTGAAGCATGCTCCAGGCTCTGAGCTGTCACTGAGCCCATTCTTAAAATGTCAGCTTGGAGCTCCTATCCTATAATGACACTGGGGATATAGTAAATTCAAAAGCCATTCCAGAGGTGGGCTGTTTTAGTTTCTGGTCTTAAGTTGGGTTTTTGTCCATCTACTTGTCAGATTCATCATTTCTGATAAAGCAAAATTGTAGGCCCTATTTGGCATTAACTTATTTTAGCTCCTTTCACTATCAGTAGACATCCTCCTCAGCTCTGGTTTTAAGAGGTGAGCCTATCTCTGCACCTCCCTTCCCCCCATCTTATATGGTGCAGTTTCCATTTTTATTACTTAGACTGAAAGTTAGGCTTTCCCAGCTTACACTGATATCCCAAACCCAAGAAGTATGTGACTTTACTTCCACTCATTGCTTTACATTTATATTCTGTATCTGGTACTTGGGAAAGCTTATTTTGTTGGGCTTTTAAAAATCTCTCTTCATGGATTTTTCTACTGTTGCTACACATTTTGGTGTAGGAGGTAGGGTATCAGAGAAATCAAAGTTTAAAAGTGTCAATGTACAGCTTCATCTTACCCAGAAATACCATATTTTATTTTTCACTTTTTTGATGTCTAAAAATAACCTTTTAAGCAAGGCAGAAAACATTTTAAAGATGAAGAAACCACACACTGATACTAGCTGATGCACCTAGAATACCTAACCATTAAACAACATTAATAATAGTTAGGCTATCCCAGATGATAGAACTCCTGGTGTCCTCTCCTTCCTCTGAAACTGCTTTATGCAGGGGAAATTATTTTAGCTAGATAACATCCTGAACATTGGCCAGGGAGTAGCTGGGAATTACATTAATATGTATTGGTTTTGAATGAAATTGTGTTTTCTTCAGTATTTCCTTATTATCCAGCAGATCAAGTCCAAATATCTGCTCTTTTTCATTATTTTCCATGAGCTATCTGCTCCTTCCTAACCAAATATATATCAAATTATCCTGTGACATTTCATTGAGCAGTACAACTCCTTGCTCTTGAAGACAAAGCATGCTCCTTGATACTGGAATGGGTTTGCTCATTCTGGCCTGCCTTTCCATGGCATTCTCTAATACCTTTTCTTACCTATCTGTATCCTCCACACCCTTCATGAGACAATAAACTCCAATCTTCGGCACTAAGCCTTCCAACTTTTTGGAAATTTCACACTAGTTTGGTGTATTCCGTTTATGTTACATATCATTTTTCTCTATTAAGGTTTTATTTTTACTATTTTAACTCTGTATGTGTTGGCACCCTATTTGAAATTTAAACTTCTTACGAAGAAAAAAATGTGTCTTATACTTTCTTGAATATCCCACAGTGCATGGTCAAATGCAAAACACTTTGTTGACTGGCTGATTTGATGAGAGCTCTAGGGATATAATAATCACATGCACATTATTCTTTTTCACTCTTGGTAGCTTCATCCCACCCTACCCTTTTTGTTTATTTGTTCAGAGATATCCATGTAGTTTCTGTCAGAAATAATTGGAAAGAAGGACTAAATTTGTTTCCTCTTTATTTGAGGTAAATGTTCATTTTCCCTCCATGTATCTTCATTTTGATTTGTCGGAAATAATGATATTTGGTTACACAAACTTCTAAGTTTCAAGCATTTTATGTATCAATTGTCAGTCAGTAGTCAAGCATTCACTGACCCCTTGCTTCAAAACTTAAACTACCCCCCAGACATTTTACACCTCTCTTATACTGAGAATATAGCCATAAAGTTAACATTAATGTTGAAATTATATGATTAACTTATATTTACAAGAATAATCCACTAAGTGAAAATAAGATTCTCCGTATCATTTCTGCACATTTTCTATGCATTCTTCTACTTTATATAAAAAAAGATACATAGGGAATATATATATCGATATATATATCAGTGGTCAATGTACAGCATGTAGCTTGGAAGATTCCAAGAAAATGGCAAGAATAATATGTAGGCCAAAGTTCGAAGTACCTTACGTTCTTAACCAAGTGAATCGACTGGTATATTTTCTACATGACTTGTGTTCCTCCAAATTTCCAAGAATTGCATGACAAAGGAAATGCAGTGAATTACAGGCAACTTATGTAATGGTGTTCCAGTTTTAGCAGTGTAAGCATGCACTGGCAAAATGTTATCTTCCTCATTATGCCAACTTAATGTATTAGCTTGTAGCATATGGCATGTGAGCCTCGTGATAGGAGAACAAGCTTGGGTTTTTATTCTGTCTACCAATAGGTGCCAGCATTCATTCAGTTCCCTCCAGGCATTGTAATTGTTCACATAACAGCAGGATGCACATCTACACTCATGGCAATGGCTGAGAAATTGAGTTCATCTCACATTTTTCTTTCAAGCTTTTATTACACCATGTATTTCAGAGTAGTGACTTGATTTTTATGCAATTTAATCCTCTTGCTGTGAGCATCATCTTTGAGAACTTATGATCTTTCAGTTCATTCTTCATTCAATAATGTGTTTATGTGCTCTGTATACAGCATTATTTTGATACCAACCATTCTGTAAAATGTTCCAAAATGAATCAATTCATATAAACTGGGCCAAATAAATCGGTCCTCAGAAATATGCCATCAATTCCATTACACGAGTGAAGGGTAGAAGCACTGTATTGCAGTGAAAATAGAACAACTGTAGACACTAAAATACACATTACTACTAATACATCAACCCTCTTATTTTGGTGTATACCACTTCTAGCTAGCTCTTTTTAGGATAGTAATTACCATAATATAAGTTCTGATAGGGATTTGGGCTATAAAAGGAAATGTGGAATGTCTTGAATATGGCAATTTCAGGTAAGGCATTGTAGAAGAGATCTCAGACCACCACAGTACAGTATTATCATATTAGGATATCTAAAAGATCAGAGTGGGATGCCTGGTGGCTGAGTCAGTTAAGCATCCAACATTGATATCGGCTGAGGTCACGATCTCACTGTTGTGAGGTCGAGCCTTGTGTTGGGCTCCACACTGAGTGGAGCCTGCTTGGGATTCTCTCTATTCCTCTCTTTCTGCCTCTGTCCCACTCGTGAATGTACTCCCTCTCTCAAAGTAAATAAATAAACTTTAGGAGTGCCTGGGTGGGTCAGTGGTTGAGCATCTGACTTCGGCTCAAGTCATGATCTCAAGGTTTGTGAGTTCGAGACCCACACCCATCTGTCTTGCTGTCGGCACACAGCCCACTTCAGATCCTCTTTCCCCCTCTTTCTCTGCCCCTCCCCTGCTTGCCCTCTCTCTCAAACATAGATAAACATTTAAAAATATAAATAAACTTTAAAAATAAATAAATATAAGATCAGAGAGCTAGAAAGAAAAGAGTATTTTCCATATGTGGAATTTAAGAAATAAAACAAACAAACCAAGAAACAGACTCAACTATAGAGAGCAAATTGATGGGGGGGGGGAGAAGTGGGGGGACGGGGTAAATAGATGATGGGGATTAAGAAGTGCACTTGTGATGAGCACAGGGTATTGTATGGAAGTGTCAAATCACTATATTGTATACCTGAAACTAAGATTACACTGTATGTTAACTAACTGGAATTTATTATTATTATTATTATTTTAGCTAATTGGAATTTAAATAAAAACTTCAAAAAAAAGAAAGGAGTATTTTCTAGGAATGAAGAAGAACTCATGAAATCAATAATCATATTTTAAATCCTCAAAAGAGAGCACCAATCAAATTACTACAGCCACGCTATGTATCAACACACACTTTTGATGAATTCACTGCATGGTAATCGGGTTTTATATTGCAAGCAGCAAAAATCATCTCTGACTCTCTCATGCAGTAAATAATGCATTTTGGAAGAATGTTAGGTCTTGGAAACCACCAGGAGATTGGAGAACTTGATCAGAAGATGAGCTAAAGCCAGGGGACACCAGGTTGTGGGAACCAGAGATAGGCCCACACCCCAAGAACATCACAGAGAACCTACATCTCTGACGTATCTGCCCTCACTCTCCCATCCCTGCCTCTTTTCCTGCAACATTCAATGTTCCCACCACCACTGCCAGACACAGAGGCTGGGAAAACAAAGTGCAATCTATACTTTTCCAGGGGCCTCTTGTTCTAGATTCAAAGTCTCAAGAAAGAGATTATGAGTCAATAAACTGAGATAGCTTGCTCACCCCTCACTATCCAAGGCTGCTGAGAGTGGGATCTTGCTCCTTCAGAACCTGACTCGTGTAAGAAGCACATACTCTTCAAATAGAACTAAGACACCTGCACATTTACAAACTTCAAGTAGACTAACCTTTTCAACCTCTCTCTGTTCATTGATTAATCACTTAGTTATGTTTCCTACAGTTTCTAACAACTTCATTTTATAATCATTTTTTTAACATGCAATGACATTGAGTTATGTAGTGTACATATTATTTTCTATACTTTACGGACAAAGGTAATAATATCCAAAATATTTAACCTACTTGAATAGTTAAAAATTTGACCAAGATTGAGCATTCTTTCTACTACATGTAAATCATTAGTATATTTCTGTTTTCTTTTCTGACCCGCTTCACTTAAGTCATGTTGTTGGACAAAATGCTATAATTATCTTACTAATAAAGTTTGTGTATGTCAATTTTTTATGTGTAACTAACCACTCATAGAAAGAATGAAAAAATACACAATGCGACTTGAGGACATATGTTTACTCAGTGTGAATTATTTCCCAAAATACATATGTGGTCAGCATTCAAAATTGCTAATGAAAACTGTCTTCACTGAGATACAATTTAGCTGATTCCCAACAGTTTATTTCTTTTTTCATGTTTTTTACCCATTTTAGAATGAATTCTAGAGCAAAATAGATTAGCCAACTTTAGTCTTCATTTTCTAAAATACTTTTTGAGGATGATTTTAAATATTACATATACAAAGACTTACACCAACTACAAATTGATCATCTTTTTTTTCTTTAAGCTAGGATTTCTATAGTTTTCCACTTTATAATCAGTGACTCAAGCCCTTGACTTATGTGGAATTAGTTTAGAAGTAAAGAAAAACTCCTTGAGAACTCTCTCAAATAGCAGTATGCCACCTATAGTACATCATTTCCATTTATAAAACTGATTATACTCTAAGTGCTGGATAATGGGCAAGACAAAGAACTTTCAAACTGCTTCTGCTACATGAGCATGTTTTCAGTGTTTTGTTACCAATATCCTTAGGTCTGAACTGCTTGGAATTCTTTTGCAGCCATTTTCACATCTCTGTACTATAACAAAATAGTTACCAGGGCATCTTTCCTTGGCAAAGACATCATAGGTCAGCTAAACTGTCATATAAAACATCTACTAACGTAGAGAAACTAGTATATAAGGAACATGCAGTGTTCAAGCACAGTTGAAATGCTTCACATTCAAAATGATTTTTATCATCCAGATATTTGTTTAAAAAAACCTGTCTTTTGTAATTATATGAAAGTTAGTGAAAGATTGCTTTACCTTGGTCACTTTCAAGGATACCTTAAGGCTAACATGATTTTTGTGGATATAACCTCCATCTCTTGGGAAAATATTAAATCACTTGTGTCAAGAACATTCTTAAATTTATTTTGAGACACTATATTACCTTGCACATTGCTAGGAGTGTAAATGATGGCCAATGAGCTTGGTATGCTCATTAGGTGAAAATGAGCTTTTCTTTCAATATTGATTAAAGTGCTATCCTATTATGTAATTGAAACTTCCTTAAATGAGAAAATTTATATGATATATTCAGAATCTTATCAAGCACCTATTAAGCCTTCATATTATTCAAAATGAAACAAGTATATCATAAGTTGCTCATGTTTTTATATCCTACATTTTCTCAAAGCCGATAGAGAAGCAAATAAGACACATTTTATTAAATTCTCATCCCAAATTGTCCTCCCAGCACAGTAGGAACAAAAAAAGAAATAATGTTTATAGTACAATATAAGTAAAAGAAGAAAATATAGGTACAATCTAATTATGATGTCTAAAGACATCAGAAACAGTATCACCATAAGCATTGTTTTCACAATGGTAAATAAGATAATGTTTGTTTTAGTTAGGTTTCAAATAACATCCTCTTTTCCAAATTCCTTATGGTCCTTCACATTAGATATATCATTTTCCATCCTTCTGGAAAAGGTAAGCCATTGTATTGCTATTCTCCAAGAAACATTATACTTAGAGCAACATTTCACAGCCTATATACATTTTTTTTATATGAAGTGGCTCTCATGCATTATCTACTTGCTGAAGGAGATGAGGCAGGCTGGTAAGTATCACCCAGATAAGCCAGAGTATATTGAAAGAATAAAAGACAGAATACCTAGGTTCTGTTTCTGCACATGCCATAAGAGCTGGGAAGAAACAAAATTTTGAATTTCAGTTTTCCACCAAACATAACATGCAGCCCATCTTTGCTTTAAGGTACCTAAATATTATCACCAGTCTTCTATTTGAACATGTAGATTAATAGGAAAATTACTACCTCATAAGATACTCCATTCAGTTTCTTTTTTATGAAGTTACTTTTAATGAGTGTCATTGCCCTGGGCACTAGGTCCTTTATACATTCAAAAGAAATGTAATATATTCCTTCAAACCTGACTCCACTTCATACAAAGTCTTCTTTTTTCTGGGTAAGTATAGTCGCACTTCTACAGGTTGAATTTCCTAGAATGCTTTCTAGACGCTCTATAACATCTAGCAAAGTGTTTTGCAAATTATCAACGTGCTGATGTGTGATAAACTGAATTAAACTGATTGCCCTCTTCAACATATAATAATTGCCAATGTTCTTTGTAACAAAGATGTCCAGAATTAAACACTAGGAATGTAAAACATAGTGGAATATTGCTTCACTTGATCTAAAAGCCATAGTTCTTTTAATTGGTTATTATTCATTGTATTAGAATTTGAGACATCAAATGATATTATGCTCATATAGACATGAAAATATTTCCAGATATTTTTGTTAGATTTTGCCTTACCATTCTGTACTTCCCCCGAATTTGTTTTAATTACAATTGAAATCTGCATTGTTATTAATTTTGTCTTGATTATTTATACCCATCATTTCAGTATGTCAGAGTGTACTTATGTTAAAAATTTTCAACTTACCTGTATACTCTTTAGTTTGGCTTTGTACAAAGGACCATTATTGAATGAAGAGTCAATATATAAAAATACCTAGTAGTTCTTATTGAAGTTGCACAGTGTAGAGCCATGAACTCAGAAATTCTTGCTAGCATTCATGTTGGGAATCTCAGTTCTTAATTCAGGTAAGTTGAAGATAAATTTCTGTGCCTCAGAAATTTCCTGAAATACAAGGATGCACTATAAATCCTTGTGCCACATTCACATCCTAAAACATCTAACTGCTACTTACCCAGAAACATTCGTGTTGCCCAATGCATCAGTGTCGCAATCTATTGTCGGAGAGCAACCACCGCTGAGGTGACACCTATGTGTCATCACCCTCTCTCTTAATACATGTAACTTGAATCTTCTCTTAAAATCCAATTCTATGTGGATGTCTAACCTGCCGGTCATGTCTGTCTGGCCCAGATGGCACCATACCCTGTCAAGCACCAGTTCTGGATTTTTAAAAAATCATCATTATAAAGAAAATATTTAAAGATGCTTCCTCTAAGGGTATTATTATGTTAAGATTTCTGTACTGAGAAGAATCTTTGAATGGGAAATTTACCTCATGCTATTTAGGACTCTAGTTTGTTGAAGTCTGGGTTAGGACTGTTTAGGTTTTGGGGTTTTGAGTTGATTTGGGTGTGCAGTACAGAATACCCAATTTCTAGGGAATCATATGCCGGAAGAGATACAATTCTGCCTTTATTCATTCTTCAGGGTTTTTCATGGCCCTGGAAATGCTGTGTCGATTTTTATATGATTATTATAGCAAACATCTGGAATACCAGATGTGAGCAGACACATTAAGGGGCATTTAATCTATACATTTAAGAATGAGTCAAGTTAATCAGAAAACTCATTTCATTTCTGAAAATGAGTTAGATAAGCCAAATCAATAGTAAAAGTCTATACAATCTGGGAGACAAAAGATTTAAAAAGAGACCATATGGCACTTAAGACAAGAAGTTGTATGTGACTGTGTGTGTGTGTGAGTGTCCATACAGAAATGCAAACTTCTTTGCAAGTCATATATGCCCCTGAGAAGAGAAGGCTACATAGTAAAAAAAAAAAAAAAAAAAAAAAGGATGTGTGTGTGTATATATATATATATATATATATATATATATATACAATTCTTGCTTATATTATCTCACTCCACTAATTGTATGATAACTGGATTTAAGAAGATGGATCAGATATAAATATTTTAGTAAATATGTCTGAAGAAGTGTGCCATATATTTCATATATTATCAGTTTCATAGAGACTTTAGCTCCATAACTTATCTTCTGATTACTGAAAGCTATTAATAAAATTAAGTATATAGCATATATGATAGAGAAATTCATATATTATGCAAACCTTTGATTGTCCTTCAGCAAATTCTGCTAACAGAGATTTAATTCAAGAAGGGGCATTTCATTTAAGCATATTTAATGCTTAGATCATCAAGCAACTATGACTGCTAAAAGTATTAAACAACTCTGTTTTTAGAAGAAAAAGTATTACACGTGCCATCTTAAAATATTGACAGCTAAGTTGGCATGTGAGGAAACTAAGATTCAGGGATTTAGAATTCCATAATTCAACTCTGCTTATTATGAAAACAAAGATGAGACTTTGCTTCATGTCAACCAGCCTATTAAAAAAAATTACCCCACTTTTTCTTGCAGTATTTTATAAGGATTTATTTTAACTTGGGAGTTAGCCAAAATACAGATTTCTGTGTTCCACAGACCTAAGAAATACAAATTTTGGTTCTTAGGACTCAGAAATCTGTATTTATAATAAGAACTTTAGAAAATTATAAAGTTATTAACTATACTGTCTCTGGTTTTCATATAAATGTATAATAGGCAAATTAATATAAATGCATAAAATCATTTGTATAATACATATTTTTATGCATCTTATGTTGCTTATATTCTAGTGTGGATGCTTCATTCTGTGTTTTCAATAGGCATCAATTGAGAGCCTACTATGTTTCATCCCTGTTCTAAGACTGGTAATACAAAGATGAAGACTTTTCCCTAAAGGTATTTTGAATCTAATAAAAAAGGCACATAATTTAACAAATACTGATATTGAAGTTTGGCAAATGGAAAAATAAACATAGCATAGTGGTAGCTGAATGAATATTGTAAATTTGAGGTTTTAGAGAAAAACAAGAAGGGCTATGTCTCTTCCACCTCTCAGATGGATAAAAGAGCTATTTTCTAGAAGTAATGCTTGAGCTGAAGCTTGAAAGAAAAATAAGAGGAACAAATTGGGTTAGGTGTTCTATTCAGAGGGAACAGCATGAACAAATGTAGAGAGGCATAATGTACTTCAGAAGTGGAAAGTGTAATTGGGAAATAATTGGAAAGGAAGGTGCAGGGAGGTTTGTACCTGATCAATGAAGTACCTTTAAATCATGTTGAAATATGTGGATATTAGCTTGTAAGCAATGGAACCATTGCAGGATTTTAAGAAGACTAATATGATCAGACTTGTGTTTTAGAAAAAAAATCAATTAAGTGACAGTATGATGAAATTGGAGGCAGAAACCATTTAATACTTCAGAAAACAAAAAGCAGGGGATTGAAGGATTGCAGTAATCGTGGGGGTGAAAAGAGAAATCTTTCCACGATTTTCCAATTCTATAATACAATGAACTTAGTTGTTATATAAAAGCAGCCCCAATGAATTTGAAAAAACACATAGGTCTTCAGAATGAAAGTAAGTTATCATGCATGAAAGATATAGGTAATATAAGAACTTGATAGAAAACACACTGATTTGACTATACTAGAAGCCCATAGAAATGTACAGCTATAGTAAAGCTTAGAATCATCTTGTCCAAACCAAAGGAGAGCTAGTTGTACTTGTGGACCACAGGATTCATGATTAGGGACCATAGTATGTTCACTGAAAAGCTTTGAGCCTAATATTGAGAGGTTCTGTCCTGTTGCAGGGATACAAATAGTGATTCGTATACATTAAAAAGGATTTCCTATAACTGAAAAAGAGTGAAGTTTGAGTTGGTAATAGTGTTTGACCTTACAAAAAACATAACAGTAAAGCCAAAATTTTTACATTTTATTTTCTGTATTTGTCTCTTCAAAGGATTATGGGAAGACAGTTCATTTTCACACTGATAGTAGTTTTCACAGAATTCTTGCAGAGATTAAAAAATAAGTGATTTGAGCTTAACTCATTATAAGAATGTTCATGTTTTATGCAACAATAATTTATTTCAGGAATCTCTGCTTTAGATTATGTTCATCATTTGCAAACATTGACATTCATGCTACTATCTATTCACATACGTAAATATATACACATATAGGTATATATGCATACATTTATATATATCTATACATATGAAATATGCAGATATTTACACATACACATATTGAGTGTAAAATCCATAGTTCATATTTTCTTTGTACCACAAGTACTATCTAGTGTGTTGGGCAAAAGCAAATCAAATAAACAATTATATATATACATATGTATATGTATATATACATATATTCAAACAACTCTACATATATATGTAGTATATATATATATATATATATATATATATATATATATATACACAAATCTACCCCTTGTTTTCTTCTAATTCTGGGAAAAAAAAGCAAAAAAAGAATAAATACAATTTTACTACTTAATGAGTAGTTAAACACACATGTATGTATTTTACCTGGCAGCTATAAGTGTTACACATTTTATTATCAGAAAAATGGTTATATTTTCATTATAATGTTCTTTAAATATAATTTTGGCAAATACATGCATATTTACCCTGTACAATGGCATTTAAAGTATAATTTTGACTTAAAATTAAAGGTATAGTCACAAATAACTGGTATAAAATAGTGTTAAATTGGGGCGCCTGGGTGGCTCAGTTAGTTGGGTGACCGACTTTGGCTCAGGTCATGATCTCGCAGTCTGTGAGTTCGAGCCCCGCACCGGGCTCTGTGCTGACAGCTCAGAGCCTGGAGGCTGTTTCAGATTCTGTGTCTCCGTCTCTCTCTGACCCTCCCCCGTTCATGCTCTCTCTCTGTCTCAAAAATAAATAAACATTAAAAAAAATTTTTTTGAAATAAAAAATAAAAAATAAAAAAATAAAATAGTGTTAAATGTAAAATCTAGTCTCACCAAAACCAATCTAGTTTTCCTCTATATTTTAAAATCTGGAGATAAAAGAGTAGATCAGAATGAAAATTCTATGTAGTTTATATTATTTATGATGATGTTGAGAATGTCATTTTCACAGACATGAAGATTTACATATTTTCTGTGGTTTTAAGAAAGTCTGTAATAATGGTGTATTGAATTCTACAAGTTAGAAAATTGTCAGTAACATGAGGCTTGAGCCCCAAATTATCTAATGTAGTGATATCCAATATTAACATACATATAAACATTAGCATATGGAGTTCTTTTAAAAAACAGTCATCAATGGAACCCACAGAAAGTCTAACATATGTATTTAGATACCACAAAATTCAGCAGTTTTATGAAATATTAATGTAGTTTTGCAAGTCATTTTAAAATTCAGTGATTAATAATTGATTAGTCTATAAAACAGATGTATTGTACAACATCAACACTATATCAAATTTACTTGAAAAATTAAATTTGACCTAACCTCCCACTTTTTTTAATAAAAAAGGAAGAACAATTAAAGTACTCCTTTTTTTATCCACAGCATTCTGAAACCTAAGTGCTCTCTACTCATTCTCCTGTTCCTTAGTAAAACCTAAAGCAGCATCGAGACATCTTAGAGAAAAATCAATATTACAAGAATATACTCCAAATTTAAAGAAAATGTGATAAACTCTAAACAATAAATCATCTTTAACTAGTAAACATACAACGAGGCAAATAAAATATATGGGAGAGGGAATCAGCAAGCTTTCCAGCTTGCCAGTTGCTTCAAAGGTAGTTCTATGGTCACTCGAATCAATATCCAAAAGTTATCTTCAAATCCACAGCCAACATTAATTTTATGTTTTTTCCTCCCTAGAATTCAGACAAACCTAAAAGCATTAATAGTATTAAATTTTTTTCTTTTTTTAGAGAGAGAGAGCGAGAGCACAGGAGAGGGGTAGAAGGAGAGAGAGAGAATCCCAATCAAGCTCCACACTCAGCATGAAGCCCAACGCGGGGCTCGTTCCCAAAACCATGGGATCATGACCTGAGCAGAAATCAAGAGTTGGATGCTCTGAGCCACCCAGGCACCCCTTAATTTTTTTTTAATTTTTTAATTTAAATTTTTTAATTTTAATTTTTTTCTTTGTTTTTTTCTATAATTTATTTATTTTTTATAATTTACATCCAAGTTAGTTAGCACATGGTACAACAATGATTTCAGGAGTAGATTCCTTAAGCCCCTTACCCATTTAGCCCATCCTCCCTTCCACAGCCCCTCCAGCAACCCTCTGTTTGTTCTCTATATTTAAGAGTCTCTTATGTTTTGTCCCCTCCCTGTTTTCATATTATTTTTGCCCCTTTCCCTTATGTTCATCTGTTTTGTATCGTTAAGTCCTCATATGAATGAAGTCATATAATATTTGTCTTTGTCTGACTGACTAATTTCACTTAGCATAATACCCTCTAGTTCCAACCATGTAGTTGCAAATGGCAAGATTTCTTTCTTTTTGATTGCTGAGTAATCCTCCATTGTATATATATATATACCACACCTTCTTTATCCATTCATCCATCAATGTGCAATTGGACTCTTTCCATACTTTGGCTATTGTTGATAGTGTTGCTAGAAACATTGGGGTGCATGCGTCCCTTAGAAATGGCATACCTGTCTCCCTTGGATAAATACCTAGTAGTGCAATTGCTGAGTCTTATGATATTTCCATTTTTAATTTTTTTGAGGAGGCTCTATACTATTTTCCAGAGTGGCTGAACCAATTTGCATTCCCACCAGTTGTGCAAAAGAGATCCTCTTTCTCTGCATCTTCACCAATATCTGTTGTCGCCTGAGTTGTTAATATTAGCCATTCTGACAGGTGTGAGGTGGTATCTCAATGTGGTTTTGACTTGTATTTCCTGGATGATGAGTGACAAGCATTTTTTCATGTGTCTATCTGAATGTCTTCTTTGGAGAAGTGTCTATTACTGTCTTGTCCATTTCTTCCCTGGATTATTTGTTTTTTTGGGTGTTGAGTTTGGTAAATTCTCTATAGATTTTGCTCACTCTTCGCAGATGACATGATACTCTATATGGAAAACCCGAAAGATTCCACCAAAAAACTGCTAGGACTGATCCATGAATTCAGCAAAGTCACAGGATATAAAATCAATGCACAGAAATTGGTTGCATTCCTATACACCAATAATGAAGCAACAGAAAGAGAAATCAAGGAATCAATCCCATTTACAATTGCACCAAAAACCATAAAATACCTGGGAATAAATCTAACCAAAGAGGTGAAAAATCTATACACTGAAAACTATAGAAAGCTTATGAAAGAGATTGAAGATGACACAAAAAAAGGAAAAGTATTCCATGCTCCTGGATAGGAAGAACAAATATTGTTAAAATGTCAATACTACCCAAAGCAATCTACACATATAATGCAATACCTATCAAAATAACACCAGCATTCTTCACAGAGCTAGAACAAACAATCTTAAAATTTGTATGGAACCAGAAAAGATGCCAAATAGCCAAAGCAGTCTTGAAAAAGAAAACTAAAGTTGGAGGCATCACAACTCCGGACTTCAAGATGTATTACAAAGCTGTAATCATCAAGACAGTATGGTACTGGCACAAAAACAGACACTCAGATCAATGGAACAGAATAGAGAACCCAGAAATGGACCCATCAGTGTATGTCCAACTAATCTTTGACAAAGCAGGAAAGAATACCTACTGGAATAAAGACAGTCTCTTCAGCAAATGATGCTGGGAAAACTGGAAAGCAACATGCAGAAAAATGAACGTGGACCACTTTCTTAGACCATACACAAAAATAAACTCAAAATGGATGAAAGACCTAAATGTAAGACAGGAACCCATCCAAATCCTTGAGGAGAAAGCAGGCAAAAACCTCTTTGATCTTGCCCTCAGCAACTTCTTACTCAACACTCCTCTTAATTTTTAATTTCATAAGGATAAAGAAGGAAATGCATCTTGAGAGAATTAAGGCTCAAAAGTCAAGGACAATTAGTCTAAAAAACCTCATAAGTTTTTGCAATAAAGATTAGGTTAAATACGGAAGATGTGCCAAAACATTTTATGACACTGGCAGAGGGAATGTACCTGCTTTATTAGCCAAACCAAACTAAATCAAATCTCTTTCCTTCCCCCCCCCACCCCATCTGTCCCTGTCTCTGTGTCTCATGTATGTGTATGGTGGGGGAGGGGACATCAGTTATTTACCATTCCTTTACCACTTTTACATGTTCAGGTTGACTTTTGCCCCATTTTTTATTATGAAATAGTTGTAAATAAAAAGTGTTAGATAAATGTGTAAATTATAAAGTAAAAAAATAAATAATTAGGGGCGCCTGGGTGGCTCAGTTGGTTGAGGGTCCGACTTCGGCTCAGGTCATGATCTCATGGTCCGTGAGCTCGAGCCCCACATCGGGCTCTGTGCTGACAGCTCAGAGTCTGGAGTCTGCTTTGGATTCTGTGTCTCCCTCTCTTTCTGACCCTCCCCCGTTCATGCTCTGTCTCTCTCTGTCTCAAAAATAAATAAACGTTAAAAAAATTAAAAAAAAAACAAATAAAGATTATGAACTCACTCTCCATTTAAAGAAGGGGAACATTTCCAATGTTTTTGTAGGTTTTTACCATTCTATCTTTTTGCTTTTATTTCAGAAAAAGAGAAAACACGCACACAAATTTCCAAATTAGTTTCTTTTATCATGCTCTTTGTTTTTGTAATATATTTATTATTTATGTATGTACCATATTTTAAAAAAATTGCAGTTTTTGCTTTGCCTTACAGTATGTTTTCATATATACATTTTTATTTTTACAATTTTGATGTCCATTGGTATAATACAATGTTTCCAGTTGTATGAGATTAAAAACTACACTTCTATGGTGTTCTTTTTCACGTTTCTCGGGACAAAGGTACAAGGTTTACTTGTTTACGTGAGGTCATTAAAGTATTTTCTCGACCGATTATAATGGTTTTGACTCACAAGCAGTATATGAGAGTGAGCAGAAGTGTGCAGGCATTTCATATTCTTACAGATTTGAATTCTTGCTAAATTAATGGTACAGAATATTATTTCATTGTAGTGTCAATTATGAATTTTGTGTTATCTAAGGCTGAGCATATTTTCACATATTTATTGACCATTTGTGTTATGATATATTTGTTTATAACTCTTACCCATTTCTCCATTAGGTTGTATTTTTCTTATTAGTTTTTGGTATCTTTTTCCTGTCAACTTATTCTTGTTGATTAGATATGAAGCAAATATATTCTCCCAATGCGTGGGTTATTATCATGGTGCCCACACTTACTTTTTTTTTTTAACATTTTAATGTTTATTTATTTTTGAGAGAGAAAGAGAGACAGAGCTTGAGTGGGGTAGGGCTGAGAAAGAGGGAGACACAGAATCTGAAGCAGTCTCCATGCTCTGAACTGTCAGCACAGAGTGGGACACGGGGCTAAAACTCATGCCCTGAGATCATGACCTGAGCCCAAGTCCAACACTTAACCTGAGTGAACCACCCAGATGCCCCACACTTACTTTTAAAATAAGTCCCAAAAGGGGTGCCTGACTGGCTCAGTTGGTAGAGCATGAAACTCTTGATCTTGTGGTCATGAGTTCAAGCCCCACATTGGGTAGAGAGGCTACTTAGAAAAGTAAATAAAATAAAATGTAAAAAAACAGTATATAATAAACCGTGATGACAAAGACCACAAATAACTAAATGAAAGTTCTTGTTCTTAAAATTCCTGAGGGCTTTGACAGTTCAAAGCAGCACAAGTCAGTAGATATTGAACAATTTAACTTGAGTGAATATTAAAGACATTGTCCTCACTTTGTGCTTGTCACTTGAGCACCATAGATTATGGGGATGGACACAAAGATCTAAACTTCAGTTTAAAATATCAATTCCTGATATGCAGCAGAAGGGGGAAAACTTGAATTATTTATAGTATATTACACTATATTATATTAATATTGTATAAATTATTACAGTCAAAAAAGTATCAGATCAGAAAGAGAAAAAGGAGACATTTCAAGACTAAAATTACCGATTTCTAGAACTGTCAGGACAAATTTAATTATAACAAGGCTATATTTCATGCAAAATGGATGAATGTTTCAATTAGAATATTTATCTATCAGTTATGCTGATCCTGTTATTGTCCCGAGAGTATTAGAGCAGGAAAAATTATTGCAAATTATAATTACAAAATTCAGATAAATTCAACGGAAGGTTTTCACAACACTTGGTGACAAATACATATGAAATATTTAGGTTTCTCTGGATTATGGTAACAGCTTTGTCAATTTTAGCTGCTTGTACTAGTTTTGAAATCCCACAATCAAAATGAAGTGATATTCAGTGTGTTTTAGAGAGGCTCACATATCAATGTTGGAAGACAATCCTCCATGACATTTCTGCACATGTATTAGCTTTTGTCCCGAACTCAACTCAAAGGATGTTTTGTATAGCAAACAACCTTGGAAAATTCAAATAGTTTTTCCCTTCAATGTTGTAGACAGTTTAAAAGACCAGTTTAAAAGAGAATGTCTCCCTTCAGGAAAAGTGTGGACAAGTTTGCTAGTGGCTCCTTTTAAAAGATTGGGGGTTCCTAAGCTCAGAGTTCTTTAGCTGTGACACTAAAAAAATGATATAACATCCACCTAAACCCAACTCTGCTTCAATTCAACTCGGGAATCTAGGGTGGGGGATGGGGGAGGGAGCTGGGGCGAGGGGAACTGATACACTGTCTCCTGTGTAGTGTGGAATAAAATAATAATGTCCTTTGTTTCAGACGCAGGAGTCTCACATCTTCTGACAGCATCTATGAAAGTGTGATAGACTATACTATGTTAGTTTGCAAAAAGGGTGATACCTCAGACCTCCCACAGTCCTTGAAATATATAAAAAAATGCTTCTTTCACTATCATTTCTTGCACACTTTTGTATCTACCACTACTACTCATTGTAACTGCACTTCCTAATGTTTCCCCCAATGACAGAATGGCTTAGGAATTCTTGCAGAACTAGAGAAAAATTTATCCCAAGTGTGAATGTTTCTCAGTTATCTTATACCAGTTTCTTTCAAATTTGCTGTGGTAGTGAATCTTCAAAACCAAAGAGTAGAATTTTCTGAGATGGCTGCCATGGTGAAGAGAATTGCAACCTGGCTGTGACCACTTAGCATTAACTGAAACCAAGAAAGTTACTATTAACATCTTGTACACAGGATGTTGAATCTACTATAAAAATTTTAAGTGGGCCAACATAAATCCTAAAATATATTGAGTTTAACTGCGGGAAATGCAAGATTTCTAGTTCATATTCCTGTGTACCTTAAACAAGAAATAAGGAAATTCCAAGGAAACCTTTTTGCCTTTTACTTTTGCTTTGGTAAGAGGCACATAAAAAGTTCTTAAATATTATAAATAATCCAAGCTACATAATGTACAATAAAAGAGGTTTAATTATGGAAATGAATTATATTTTCTATTTAGTTTCTCAACGTGACTGCATGCTCATGCAGGATGTTGTAAAAGGGATTTCCTATAGATGGCACATGCAACTCTAAGACTCAATGATTTCACAACTTTTAGAAATTTTAAAAATCCCCACAAGTATTTCTAATTATATATTTTTCCTAACAATCTAATTGCAAGTTTATAGTTTACACATCACTACATTAATCCTATTCATGGAATCATCTTGTATTTAATGTGCCACAAGGGTCTCCAGTTTCATCCCTTACATAAGCTAAAAATAAAGCAAGTTTTAAGGTATACTGGGACATTTCAGGTATTATACATTTGGGTTTATAAAAATTCCTAAACACTCGTGTGTTCAGAAAGCTTAACTCATGCAAATAAAGCCTATAACCCAGAAATGCATATATATTTACCCAATCTTTGTGTCCTTTAATTGTAAAAACTAAGTTGATACCTTCTCTTCAAGAAACAGTTTTTCAGAGGCCTATGGATTTTTTTATACTGACATTTCTTGAAGAAACCTCTGACCTCATTTTTTTTATTTAGGTTTTAAAAAATCTCATATATATTATAACTCAAAGTTAATAATATCAAGGCTAACAAATGCATTATATACTAAAATTTCAAAGATAGGAAACATCAGTCTGAAAATGCACCTCTGTGTCTTAGTAACAGAAAACCTGGGCAATTACTTGTAAGAGAAAGTTAATGAATGCATAATCCAAAGTATGCAAGCTAAGATGTTTCCCTGTCAATAAAACAACTGAAATATTTGATTCATACCATAATTCTAGTTCAGTCTATGGCAACAAAAGAAAATCTCTGGCTTAAACTAAGCAAGTTAAATTGCTTTAATCTATCATTTCTTGTGGATGTTTATTATAATGTTGGACTCAGTGGAAAACAGATCTAGTTTATTCTAGAAAGATAGAGAGAGCAAGCGATAGAGATGGGCAGAAAGAGAAAAAGGGAGAGAACTAAAGAGAAGGAAAAAAATGAAAAAGTAGTGGCTTGTAGCAATGATGAAAAACATGTTTTAGGTGGTAAAATGAGATGCATGCAAATGACAAGCTAGCTCTCTGTACCCTGAAAACATTCAATTCTGAGTGACCTGTGGCCATAAATTACCAGCATGAAGCTTCAGATCCTAGTCCTGTAATTTCATCAAGATCAACAAGATGCAATCTTGAAAACTGTTTGCATGGTGTGAGGACGAATTGATGCCCTTGTTCTTTCAGACAGCTGAGTTTGATGCACAAGAGTCTGACTACTTTTCTGTCTCTCTGTAGCTGTATATGGCCATTGTAAATAATTAAGTAGAAATTTGTTACCCTTTTGTCAAATGTATTTCTGATGTTGCTCTTCCTAGCTTCCATTAAGGAATCCCTTGATTAAATTTTAAAGTCTTAAACAATTTGAGAGTCTGAGAGCATTGGATACAAACTACAATTTGAATGTTTTGCAGGGGAAAGTCATATTCTCTTTGGGAGTAGGAAAAATAATGTCAGATATTTAGTATGCAGTCCATGATTCCTTTTCAAGGCACGATATTACGGATTTGATTACCAAGCCTGTAGCTGATTCTTGTGGGTCATTTATTTTCCCAAATCCTTTTTTGTAGATACTTATAATATATTGCTCAAAATGTTTGAAAATATTTTAATTTAAGCAAAATATGCTTGTAACTAAAAATTTAAACTCCTAATCACTTAACATAATACAATAAAAAGAAAACACTAAACAAATGCTATTTACAAAAATAAACTTAAAATCCATAATTCCTCTTTATACTTTATAACATTCTAAAATAGTTTTTAGGAAAGAAACCAAAACAAGGAGTAAAGGAGCTAAATGGTGAAATATAATTTTCCTGATTTATGCTTTAGAAAATATGAATAACTTTAATTTTTAATCATATTCTTAAAATGCATGAATTCAAAACAGATTGGTATGAATATGCGGCACTTGTGGGGGTATACCATAATTATTATATATAGTTTGGAAAAAATAAAACAACCTTTAAATCTAGAACACATATAATTTAAAAACAAAATATGGCATTAATTTTCTATTAAAATGAAAAGAAGCAGAACATGTTACCTTTTGTGAGGTGTCATAATGAAATGTTTTCTGCAGATTATTCCTTTCTTTTAATGCAGGTGAATGTTATAAGCCTTTATCTCTCCTCTCTGTATACCATTTCCTCTTTTGCTTCAATAAAATGGTTGAAAATGAAACATATTTATAGTATTTAGAATTACTCTCCCCAGGGACTTTATTTCTGTGGTGATGTTATTTCCTTAATAACTCATCTTCTTTTTGACCCTTGTACCCATTACATACTATTAGTGTCTCTTTCATTTTGGGATAAGAAAATTAGAAACCTTAGGATTCTTTATTTATTTAGGAAAATTCTCTGCAGGTTTGAGTTATGTTTTGTATATTATAAACCCTGAATCTAAACAGAAAGTGCTAAAAATTAAAAATGCACCTCTTTGATCATACTGTCTTTCCTCCACCCCTACTCCCAATCTCTGCCTTTCATGAACTCTACGGAATTCATGTCCATGCTTCACTATTTTTATGTTTTACCTCCTATTAGGTCTTGACTGCTGAAACCTGACTATGTAAACCAAGTTTAATTATAGGAGTTGATCCAAAGACGGAAGCCAGCATAACCTGCCACTTCCTCTCCTCCTCCTCTTTTTTCAGGGGCACTGTCTCCCCACATTCTGGTTGTGGCCCCTGCTGGCATCTCTCCCATGGAATTGCTCTCTCCTAGCGTTACTTCATGTTCTGAAACAGAAAGAAGTGAATAGCCTTCTGTAACTGGAATCTTTTGTAACTGGTTTCTTTTGTAACTGGTTTGTAACTGGCATCTTTTACTCACATATTCGATGAGTCAATTATTACAACTTGTTTCCTCATTAAAAAAAAACAAACAGAATGGTAATTTATGCTTTGCAGATTGGTTTTGAGAACTGACATATTTATACATATATATATATATATATACACACACACACACATATATATACGTATATATATGTGTGTGTGTGTGTATATATATACACACACACATATATATACGTATATATATATATATATATATAATACACACACATATGTACATATATGTATATTTTATATAAGTTAGCAGGATTCTGATACATAATAGGCTATCAATAAATGGTTAATGTCTTTTGTTACACTCATTAAAATATTAGTCCCAGACTTACAGGTGGAAGGGGTACTACGGTTTTGACTTGGTTATAAGCCAACTCATCAATTTTAAAGTTTTAGGCAGAAGGGTGGGTCACTGAAGTGGTTTAAAACATTGAAATTACTGGCCTGGAGAAGAGAATGTTTAAAAAATATTGATATATGGGTTCTTCCTCCACCAACTCTGATATAATTGACCAGGATTGTGGCCTTGGCTTTGGGAATTTGAAAAACTCTCTGAATGATTCTACTGTGCAACCAAGGTTGCGAACCAGTGGTGTCATGTGCCATGGGTCTCTGGTGTATTTTTACTTTAACAGGAGCTTCATGAGTTACAAAGTTCTGCAGTGGTTCCTAAGCCGGGGGGGGGGGGAGGGTTCCTAAGCCGGGGGGTTCCTAAGCCGGGGGGGTTCCTAAGCACCCCCCAATATAACCTGGTTATATTTGGAAATGTTTACATATAGTTTTGTTTTTCAGTGATTGAAGGTGTCACTATCTTTTACATGGGGATCAAAGGATGTGAACTATCTCTCCACAAGGAAGAGTCATTGCTCCTCACCCACAGCCAGTGGAGTACCTCTTTCCAAAAGACACTGGGATTCCAAAGGATATTTCTACCATTTTTTCTCTTTCCCCATTTTCTTCCTCTTCCTTCTTTTCATCCATCTATCTATTCCTTTCTCTTAAATTAACATTCCATGTTTCTTTCATTTTTGTTTTATTTTTAATTATTCTATTACCACAGAAAATAAAATAAGAGCTTGAATTTGCCTATGCCCTCCGCAGAGAGGTCAATATTATTTCCAACAAAGGTGGGCAGGGAAGGATTGCAATATCTAGAACTTACGGTAGACATTTTGTTCATGGTGTCCTGAAAGTACCCCTTAGCAATGCTGCGTCGGTAGGTATCTGCTCTATTTACTCCTTGCCATTCTTGCCCCGAGATAATAATTTTAAAATCCACTAATGTAATTTGTACTCTCTTTTCATTGATTATACAATGTTCTGAGGCTGCTTTAGCGTACTGAAATAGCAGCAATAATTACTATTTATTGAACCGCCATTGGGTACATGCCTAGCACCACGTAGTAGACCACTGTGTGAATCTTTAACAATTCTACTACTGTGGACTTCCATGGAAAATAGATAGCCAAATAGCACTTTTACATTAGGTGGAAAACCATCTTTTCAGGCATGTGGTCCAAATTTAATTCTAATTTACAGTTTTTCTGTGCTGATTGGATTCACAATGATTTATTCTTCCTTCTCTATCTCCCTTTATCACTTGGTTCTAAAAAATCCTAGGTAACTATAATTGCCAAATGAAAAACAGTTGCAATTTCTCTTGGCATAATTATGTAACTAGGATGAAATAACACCAATGTTAATGCACGACACTTGCGTCTTGACTGTGGCACTGTTCAATGTTTATCTGAACATCCTTTTCAGAGTCTATTCAGAAAGGATACATAGAGCTTGTATTGTAGAAAACCCGTTTTACACACAGAGGAAGGGGAATCTTGCAGACACACTGAATGCTAAAAAACACAAGAATCGTATTATTCTACTACTTTCTGCCATTGGATTTTTGGTTAACTTCATTCCTTTCAACTTTTGCTGTTCTAAAGTCAATTATTAAAATGCAAAACTTAGTTGGAAGGTGTGAGAAAGGGGTACTGAGCGGATAAGCCAGTGGCATAAGTGATACACACCGTGATTTTATAATTACGACTCCTTAGCTCTAATATTTCTGGATGTGAATAATGATCATCCATATTTTCCCATCAAAGAAATTGGGATATAAATAATTAAGTTAATCTTGGCAAGGGTTTGTGTTAATTTGAGTATTTGAGTGTTATAAATGAATAAATAAATAACAATGAAACAACCAGGAACTTGAAGAGGAGAATTTTATAAGAATTAAAATGATACAGTGCTTTTATTTGTCCTCTTCTTTTAAGTAATTAACATCACAATGCGTTGTTGCAAATGCAAAAATCACGCATTTCCAGAACACTGGATTGAAGAGATCCTTTTGATCTTCATCCATTCATTTTTACTGAATAGCATTGAGTTGATTTGCTGATTTTGCAGTGAAATATCACACAAAGTACCCTAGCACATGAAGGTACAGCGCAATAATCTTGGTGCATTCTCCTGTTGATTTTACAATTGTTAATTTAAGTGCTATGTTAGATAAAATACAAAGGTCTTCTGGCAGGGGAGTAATTTAACCAATTCTCTATAAAGATATTGATTAACTTTTTATATAAAGCAGAAGGCATTATAATATGCTTGAGTATTTCTTTTAGAGATACATAGCCAATTAAGTAGAACTTATTTTTATAACTCTACGGGCTTTAATAACTGTATAAATATTTAAATATGCAAACCTATTCACCTGCCCAGCATGCATGCTACCCTTTCTGCCACAAGCATCTTCCTTTTCCAAACAGTTTACACATTTTTTTCTGTTTAAGCTATATCTCTTATCCATGATGCAAATAGATGAAAATCTCACTTGAGCTTCTTTGGAACATAAGGAAAAAAGGCATATTCAAATGGTGTGTGTGAAGATATTGTTAAATAATTGCATCTTGTGCTATATTATTTGTATTTTTAGGATTTTGATAAAAATATTTCTGACTACAGATAGGATTTTTTAAAAGACTTACTAACCCATTAACATTATTCAATTGAAGTAATTAAATAAATCAAATATGAAATTATAATCAAACATAGTATACTACTCCATCTATCTCTTACAATACTGAAAATAAGACTAATCATAATTCTATTACATATCTGTATTATAGACAAGTTTGTAGTCCTAATGTGTATAAGTCTCTTCAAGGAGGTACTTCATAATATGGCTTCCATCTGGATGAGGAGGAGAGATATTATATTAATCCAGGGAAATATTTATATTTTTTATTAACTCGAATCAGCTTCTGGGTTAAATAAAAATGTATTACTGTGGTCTGCTAATATTTTAATCTATACGTTTTTAGAAACACTACATACCTGAGCATGTGCTCAAGGCATAGAGATACACTTAATGAGAATGTATCATATCCTGATATACATAAGTATTGTTATGGTACTTTTATTTAGCAAGTACTACTAGCCTGCACACCAGGGATCAAACTTTTAACTCTTTTAGCGGAGATTCGTCAGGAATAGATAGTTATAAATAACAATATCCTGAGAGGTATTAAAAAATTGATGTTTCTAAAAGTTAAAAATTTTAGAGAGTTTCTAAAATAGTTATTTCTGAAAGACAACAAAAATCTTAGAGAACTAGTGAATGTATAAAAAACCCAAAGAGGATAAGCTATTGGATTTTTACACATAATAGGTTATGTAGAAATTTCTGTATGGTTGTCAGTAGGATTATCACTGAAAAGTGTTCTCAGGGGCTGCAGACATAAGTCATGTGCTACACACCAGAACAACCAGAAACAGAGAAAAAGTTGGTTGTGAACCACATTGTGGGGAGCACTTGGGATCAAAAGCCTGAAAGCAATATTTATATTTGCAATCCAAATATATGGGGGTTTCATTGGGCATCATTCTTTCTCCCATCATATAACGTTAAGATTTGATTATGTGCAATGGAAAACAAATATGACTCCCAGAGTATTGAAGATATTCAGCTGAAGTTTTTGCATAGATGAAAATTTGGATCACATTATATATAACTCAACAATCTCTTTAAAATCTTGCACTTTCACCAAATTCTCCACCCTAATAGCTGATATACACATATCTTACAATCAAAATCTTGTGCTCAACATCTCCATTTACATGGATTCAACTTGCCTCTCAAATACTTCCTTTTTAAAACTGTCCAGAATTTTATGCCATTTAGCAAGACAAAGCCATTTAGGTATCACTGAGAAAAAGGAAAACCTTGTTATTAGCCAAAGTCCAACCAACAATTGCTTCTTCATAATAACCCTGAAGACTTTCATTTTACTGTAGTACACACAGTTTAGGTCAAACAATATGTAAACTGTGTGGGGGTAAGTAGAATACTTGTCCCCCAGGGATGTCAAAATCCTAATCCTCAGAACCTGTTTTGGCAAAAAAGGAATTAAAGTTGCTAAATAGCAATAATAACCCAATAATCCTGGGTTTCCCAGGTAGGCTTCATGTAATCACAAAGGTCTTTACATGATAGAGAGGTAGGCAGGAGAGTCAGAAACAGAGAGATGTTATCATGAGAAAGACTAGACAGATGATTATTGGCTTTGATGATGGAATGGGACCCTGAGTTAATATCACTCAATTAGGAAGCATCTAGAAGCTGACAAAGGCAAGGAAGCAGATTCTCCCCTGGAGCTTCCCAAAGGAGTGCAGCCCTGTCAACAGCTTTCTGTTAGCTCAGTGAGAACCATTTTGATCTCCAGAATTGTAAGATAATAAATATGTGTTGTTTCAATCCACTAAGTTTATGCTGAATAGTTATAACAGCAGTAAGAAACTAGTATAATATATTTCTTAGGTAGTTGTAGAAATTTTGATTTTGAAAACATTTCTTCCAGTCTTTTCTGGGAATCAGTAGAACATGTCCATACAAACTATGGTCAAATCCTTGGGACTAAGTGCTTCTGCCATCTTTACTGCTATATATGCTGCTCTCTTTCTGGTGTCCACTAATGTGTCTCCCTTGTTAAATATCTTCTTAATTTATTAGATACCATCTTGTAGGTCCTCAAAGCTACACTCAGACCTAGAGAGAATGTTATTTGCTCTCAAGCATAATACTTATTTAGATTTTTCCCAAATTGTTGTTATGTAGGCCTTACACTACTTATTTAGCATAATAGCATTACTTTAGGGCACACTTGTGACTTCATGGAGTTAAAAAATTTAAGTGACAAACATCATTCTAGAAGCAGAATTTGGAAAAGCATTTTCAAAAAAAGAAAAGTTTTCAGTATCCAATATTCCTTTTATTTTAGAATGGAATATTTCTGAGCAGGCTTCTGATAGGTCCACCTTACAAATGTCTCCAAGTTCCCAGATATATCTGCATTCCATAAAGAGAGAGCTCAACTGGGACTTCCTGCTGCAAACAATCCTCACCCCACCACAGAAAAAAATCCATATCCGTTTAAAAATATGCTCTACATTTCTCCTACTGCTTAAATGAACAGCCAATTAAAATTTATTTGCACAATCACCAAAAGTTTGACATAAACAATTTTTATGTTTACAATAATTCTTTTATCTAAATGTATCATAATTTATGCTGACATTCGGTTCATTTAATTTATATTTCCTATTATTTATAATTTTTATTTTGGTTATCAAACCAGAAATAAATGTATTTTTTCCTAAGTATTTATTACCATTTAGAAGCATATGACCCTACAGGTGGATTTAAGTAAGGGGAAATGAACATTTTTAAGGCTCTTGATAGATTTTTCCAGATGGCTTTTTAAAAAGTTTTTGAATCAGTTTGCTCTTAATTATCAATGTTTGAGATGTCTTATCTTATCACACACTAGCCAGTAATGAAGTAGTCTAATTAATTTGATAGGCAAAATGTTACCTTATTCCTGCTTCAGATTGAATTTATTTGGTTGCTGGTAATTTGGAGCATTTTAATATACTTTTAGTTTTAGTATTTGATCTTCTTCTATTAAATTTCTCTTCGTGCTTTTTGCCTATTTTTCTATTGGAAAGATTTTCCCCCTTATTCACTTATATTGAATTTTTATACAGTAATATAATTTTAACCACATGTTATATTTGTTCTTAGTGTTTTTCCTGATTTGATAAGTATCTTCAATGTATTTATTCTTTTGAGGTACATGTTTCTTTTTACTTTTTGTAGTTACATTTATATTTTTTCTTTGAAATTTACATACTTTCTTTTATGTTTAGAAAACATCTTTCTAAATAGAGATCATATGGATATTCAGTGTCATTTGTTCTATGTTTTTTAATGAAGTCCTCTTCTACACAGCATTCTTGAAATCTCATTCTTGCCTTCTGCGGCATAATCAGTTTTGGATTTTATTCTTATTCTCAAGTGCTTTTCTAAGCTGTTTCATTTCAAGATTTCTCCTCCTCATTCTGTTCCTAAATGTTCTGCTGAAATTCCTTGGGGTTCTATCTTTGAACTATCCTTATTTCACCTCTTTCAGATGAGTGAGCTCATTTACAATCACGTATTCATTTATTACTTATGCAAAGATTTTCTCAGATATGTGTTTTCTACCCAAATATCTATCCTGTGTTTTAAAACTGTGTATTTTATTGCACGATGTGCACCCTACTTTGGAAGTTTCTAATCAAAGTCCTCGTGTCCAAGATCCAGTCTCTTCTCTTTTCTTGATCAAGAATGCTGACACTTTATTCCTTTTCTTAAACTGATATGGAAAAATACTTCTAGAACCAATCTTTTTCTACTTGCATAGCCTCAACTCTTACCTAGGTTGAAGGGATTTAGAATTCCTTAAACACACTGGACTATTTCCCTTGGTTGCACTCATCTTTCTAAATGGAACCCTTTTATTCTCATGACACTCCCCAAGCTTCAGCCCAGGCTGGCTGATGTTCCTCATCTGCATGCCTATAAGGCCATGCACAGGCTTTTTCTTCCTTTCTTAGCATGTGTCCAACGTTACTGATTTCTATTTTAGCTCATGTCTCTAACACCTAGCACAAGGAATGTTTCTCAAAAAGAGGAATTATCTCATTTTTCCTTTGTTTCCCTGTGCTCAACCATGTGATGAGAACTGAGTGATAGAGGCAATGAATAAGTATTTGTTGAATTAAGTGAAATTGAAAATGTACAGAGACCGATTAATACAATTACCATACTTTTCCTAGCAAGGCTAGAATTAAATAAAGGAGATAATGGATTTACTCAGGTCTGGCCATTAGTAAATGTGCATAAAAGATTCTCAGAGGGTGATATCTGTTGGTTTGAACATGTTATGGATTGGGTTGTGTAAAATAGAAAAAAATTTTAGAATTATGTTGGAAATTTGTGATAGTGGCTGGGGAGAAGGAAAGAACTAATATCAGAATAGGGATAAAGAATAAAGGACATTATGAGTTAACATGGGAGTAATATCCATGTTATACACTGGTGTATACTGAGAAGGAAAAAAATCTGAATTTTTCATCCGATCACAATGTGAAATCTTGGAAATTTCAAGTGATAATAATGTATTTATAACTGCTTTTCTAAATGAGATAGCATTACCAAAATTAAAAGTGCATAATAAATACTCCTTAAGCACCATTTATTAAGATTCATATTTTAATTAGACATTTTATAGCAAATTGAACTTCAAACATGTTGCCTTTGAAACCAAATTTGAATTGTAAGAAGTATTTTTTTCTAGTTCCTGTATTCTCAGTAACAGACTTTCCTAGGTATTCTTGTTTGGCAGCTCCTTGGAAATGCCAGAATGGACTTTCTGTAGTATATATAGACCTCTTAATGATGAAAAAAGTCCTAGACTAGGTGTTACAAAGTAGAGATAGTGATCTTGGTAAGTTCTTTGTACCTCTCTCTTTGATGTAGCATTTTAATTCCTATGTAGGATCATAGAATACTTTTATTGTTGAACAAAGAGGAATAGAGACAGTCTATTTGCTAAGACAGATAGGAAGAAGGTCTGGGGTCAAGGGTTACCTCTGGCCTAAGAAGAGTAATATATAAAGGTACAGATAAGTATGTGCTGATAGGTGTTGAGTTTGTCTATAAAAAGGACATTGTGAAAATTATTTCCAGTGATTTTAGTCTTACCAGAGAATAGGCAAAATTATCTACTGAGTCAAGCAGGAATAATACTCAAAACAGGAGGAATTCTGAAAACATGAAAAGAACCGCTATAAAGAAGCCTCAAATGAGCCCAAAAATAATGAAAACATTTAATGAGGAAAAATAAAGGACCAGTTATAGTTTGATAGCAAAGATTATATGTGACCCATTCATCAGAGTTTTATGACTTTTGTCCATCAGGAGTTTCAAACCCAGAAACAAATTGGAGAGAATAAGATTGAATTGTTGACCAAAAGTTGCATATAGTTTTGCAAGTAGTGAAGAAAGTCAAGGGAGAGATGATTCAGGGTGAGTTGGATAATAATGAGCAAACTTGGGAATAACTATACATCTAAGACGCAGAGTGGTATTCATGAATCACTATAGGTCAAGTGGAATTATGGGTCAATAGTAGTTATTTTTGTTCTACTGGGATTTACTCTAGCAAAGTCCACATGATTTAGAATATGTATTGCTTCCTAGGATTATTTAGCTATTCAGCTATAGCTACTGCCTGTTAATTCTTAACTATATTCTTGCCCAAACAATTCAGGCTTTGCAGGACTAAAAAAAGATATTGTATGTGTAAATATCATGAATTGGAATCCTAGGTATGGTTTAAGCAAGTATAAGCAGGAATAGTAAACTTGGAGTTGTGCTAGGAAATGATTAAAAATGGGACTGAATTGATTCATGTAGGTTGGTGGGTGAGTGTGCAGAAGCCCTGAGTCCTACAGGATGGATTTAGAACTGGAGTCTATGGATAGCAAACTTTCAAATCATCGACTTTTTTTTTTCCAATTGTGCTTGGTGTTAAAGAAAGAATCACAAGCACATAGGCATTACATAATATGGGACAGGTGTCAATATAAAGAATTTAACTCTGCATAAAATTGATCCAGTTAAGCACTGGGAGTGGGTGGTTCCCTGTTAGATCTGTTGCAGAAGTAGTCTTCCTGAAGTTGTAAATTAGAATAGCATATGAAGTTACCCATTATTAACATGAAATAATGGAATAATATGCCAAACGTATTAATTGAGGACTTTGGGGAATGTTTACATTCTTCCTCAGTGTGGTCTTGTTTACCACAGAAAATAGGCAACAAAGTAAAATTCTGTTCAGTGACCTCTTGGGTGATCTAAGCAAGAAATAGAAATTGCATTAGTTAGCAGCATGTGTATGCTGTTTCCAGAGTCCTTTGACTGTTCATAAACTCACTAACTGTATATTTGGCCACATTACAACTGTGTATCTAAGTTGCAACTTTTCTGCATGATATGGACATTAAGCCTTAGAATCAAAAGCTTTTCATTTACAGTTTTTGCAATGAAATGCAAGTCTTCAGAGTATATATATTTTTTATTTTTTTAATGTTTATTTTTGAGACAGAGAGACAGACTGTGAGTGGGGGAGGGGCAGAGAGAGAAGGAGGCATAGAATCTGAAGCAGGCTACAGGCTCTGAGTTGTCAGTGCAGAACCTGATGCGGGGCTTGAACTCACAAACCGTGAGATCATAACCTGAGCTGAAGTCAGATGCTTAACCAACTGAGCCACTCAGGTGCCCCCAGAGTATATTTAAGGGCTATTGCTAACTTTTTAAAAGAGTTACTATCTTTTGAAATGCTTATGTATGTATAACCATTTAATCCTATATATTTGTTCTCAAACTGCTTGTGTGAACACAGTTGTACACAGTTTAATAAAATGCATACTTCTTGAGAAGTAGACTCAAATATATTAAATAATATAATATTAAGTAATTATTATAAATCCTGTAAGGCATTTGTATAATAGAGCAGAAAAAAGAACTTTTATGCCTGACAATCGGAAGTATTTTGCTTTTCCAAGGTATGTAGCCTGTTGGGTAAAATATTTAAAGTAACATTGTCCCGTCCCATTAAATCATTAAAATAAAAGATTAAGACATATTTGTAAACTAATGATACATAGCAGTTCATGTTCTTTTTGCTGCATTTATTCTTCCTTCCTTTCTTTTGAGTCAAAAACATTTACTTTTTTAAAGTGACTACAGTTAGTCTACCTCAGGGTATAATTTAAAGACAAGAAAGGCTTCAATTTTCCCTTCTCTCCTCCTCCTTTCCCTTCTTCTCTTTCTCCTTCTCCTTCTTCTTCGTCCACTTCTTTTTATTTCAGCAATAATGAGGGTTATGCAGACACTTATAAGAGTTAATGACGGTGGTTTCATTTTTAAAGTGAACAATTCTTGCCATGTTATTGAAGGTAATTTAAAGTTGATCATATTGTCCATTTTATTCTCTCATTATGTTTGAAGAAAACTCTTTGTGGGAGTGGCCCTTTATGATGCTCTATGTGTTCACCAGGATGAGAGATTATGGTCATCTCCCACTGTTACAAAAACAAGGCTACAACAAATGTGAATTGCATACCCAGCTGAACCTTGAACAACCTGAGTTTGAACTGTGCTTATATGTGGAATTTTTGATAAATACAGTATTGTACTCTAAATGTATTTTCTCTCCCTTATGATTTTCTTATAACACTTTCTTTTCTCTAGCTTAAGAATAGAGTATATAATACAAATACAGAATATGTATATTCGACTGTTTATGTTATGGGTAAGACTTCTGGTCAACAGTAATCTATTAGTAGTTAAGTTTTCTGGGAGTCAAAAGTTATCCACAGACTTTCAGCTACACGAGGGGGTCAGTGTCCCTAACCCTCGCACTGTTCAAGGTCAAGTATAATTTTCTTATTCTTACAATTTGCATTTATACTTACATGAACAGAGATACATAAATGCAGGTGCAGCTCATACTGCTTTACAGGCTTATGAAGTCTTATATAGCTATGATTTTTTAAAATTTAGATTCAAGTTAGTTAACATATAGTGTAGTATTGGTTTCATGAGTAGAATTTAGTGATTCATCACTTACATATAACACCCAGTGCTCATCCCAACAAGTGCCCTCCTTAATGCCCATCACCCATTTAGCCCATCCCCTCACCTACCTCCCTCCATCAACCCCCAGTTTGCTCTCTATATTTAAGAATCTCTTATGGTTTGCCTCCTTCTCTGTTTTTATCCTATTTTATTTTTTCCTTCCCTTCCCCTATGTTCATCTGTAGTGTTTCTTAAATTCCACATATGAGTGAAATCATGATACTTGTCTTTCTCTAACTGCTTATTTTGCTTAGCATAATACACTCTAGGTCCATAAATGTTGTTGCAAATGGCAAGATTTCATTATTTTTTGATCTCTGAGTACTATTAATATATATACATACATATATCTCACCTCTTTATCCATTCATCAGTTGCTGACCAATTGGGCTCTTTCCATAACTTGGCTATTGTTGATGGCACTGTTATAAACATTGGGGTGCATGTGCCGCTTCAAAATTGCACTCCCACATCTTTTGGGTAAATATTTAGTAGTGAAATTGCTGGGTTGTCGGGTCGTTCTATTTTTAATTTCTTGAGGAAACTCCATACTGTTTTCCAGAATGGCTGCACCAGTTTGCATTCCCACCAACAGTGCAAAAGGATTCCTCTTTCTCCACATCCTTGCCAACCTCTGTTGTTTCCTGAGTTGTTAATTCTAGCCTTTCTGACAGGTGTGAGGTGGTATCTCATGGTGTTTTGATTTATATTTCCCTGATGATGGGTGATGTTAAGCATCTTTACATGTATCTATTGGCCATCTTGATGTCTTTCTTGGAAAAGTGTCTATTCATGTCTCTGCCCATTTCTTCACTGGATTATTTGTTTTTTGGGTGTTGAATTTGATAAATTTTTATAGATATTGGATACTAACCCTTTATCCAATATGTCATTTATTAATATCACCTCCCATTCTGTCAGTTACCTTCTAGTTTTATTGATTGTTTCTTTTGCTGGGCAAAAGTTTCTTTATTTTGATGAGGTCCCAGTAGTTCAGTTTTACTTCTGTTTACCTTGCCTCCAGAGACATGTCTAGTAAGAAGCTGCTGAGGCTGAGATTAGAGGTTGCCACTTGTGTTCTCCTCTAGGATTTTGATGGTTTCCTGTCTTACATTTAGGTCTTTCATCGATTTTGAGTTTAATTTTGTGTATGGTGTAAGAGGGTGATACATGTTCATTCTGCATGTTGGTGCCCAGTTTTCCCAACACCATTTGCTGAAAAGATTGTCTTTTTTCCACTGGAAATTCTTTCCTGTTTGTCAAAGGTTAGTTGGACATACATTTGTGGGTCCATTTCTGGGTTCTCTAGTCTGTTCCATTGATCCATGTGTCTGTTCTTGTGCCAGTACCATACTGTCTTGATGATTACAGATGTGTAATACAGCTTGAAGTCTGGGATTGTGATGCCTCCAGCTTTGGCAAGGGAAGAGAGCAGAAAGAGAGAGGGAGAGAGAGAATCCCAAGCAGGCTCTGTCTCATGAGCACAGAACCTGATGCAAGGCTCGAACTCATGAGCCATGAGATCATAGCCTGAGCCAAAATCAAGAGTAGGACACTTAACTGAATGAGCTACCCAGGCATCCCATAAAATCACAGTGATTTTGTTTTATTAAAAAAAATTTTTTTAACGTGTATTTATTTTTGAGAGAGACAGAGACAGAGAGACAGAGCGTGAGTTGGGAGGGGCAGAGTGAGGGAGACAGAATCTGAAGCAGGCTCTAGGCTCTAAGCTGTCAGCGCAGAGCCCAATGCAGGGCTCGAACTCATGAACTTCAAGATCATGACCCGACCTGAAGTCAGACCCTTCATTGACTGAGCCATCCAGGCGCCCCACTATGATTTTAAATATAAACTCACTTTGCAATGGAAACAGATCTGTCTGAAAGATTGTGACTTGTTTTGGAAAACTTCTGTATTAAGGAAAGTTAAATCTGATATATAACCTTTTAAACCAATTTTTAAATTTCTAACACGAAACAAAGTTCTGCATCCTGCATTACACTTCCTATTTTCTTCATATTCTTGATCTTTTCCAAAAAAAAAGTTAAATACCATTTTATATGTCATTCATTTTACAATACTTTAAACTTTTCCTTGTACAGTTCCAGCTCCCAGAAAACTAAGTCCATCATATTTTATTTTATATTCCTCTAATAATCATAAAATATTAACACAAAAGTGATGTTTTCATTTAGATAATTTAATTAATTAATTCAAAAATAGTATGCAATTCACCCAGCCAAGTGCTTTTAAATTTGCAAAATAGTTGGAACATGTGAGTCAAATAGAGTTACAAGTATGTAATTTGAAACTCAAAAAATGGGTTTTGAATTTAATATGTAATAGAATATGGACTTGAGGGGCGCCTGGGTGGTGCAGTCGGTTAAGCGTCGGACTTCAGCCAGGTCACGATCTCGCGGTCCGTGAGTTCGAGCCCTGCGTCAGGCTCTGGGCTGATGGCTCAGAGCCTGGAGCCTGTTTCCGATTCTGTGTCTCCCTCTCTCTCTGCCCCTCCCCCGTTCATGCTCTGTTTCTCTCTGTCCCCAAAATAAAAATAAACGTTGAAAAAAAAATTTAAAAAAAAGAATATGGACTTGAAAAAGTTATTTTACAACTTTGAGTCTCAGTTATACATTTCTAAAAATGAGGATAGCAATATTGATTTGCTATGAATATGACTGCTTCATCAATCTTATTTGTTCTGAAAGTCAAATGAGATACTGCAAGTGAAGTTATCTTGCATTTGATAAAGTTTTACAAATAGTAATATTATAGTTTTCAAAAAGTTCATAATGCATTAGATGAGTATATACATTATCACAATAAAAGTTCGTTGATAGGGCATGGATTTTGTGATATTGTGATTTAACATAAGAAATATGTATTTGTTCTTCATCTCCTTTTGTAGCACAGAGCTTCTTCTTTTTTTCTTTATGTTTATTTATTTATTTATTTTGAGAGAAAGAGACAGAGCATGCACAGGGGAGGGGCAGAGAAAGAGGAGAGAGAGAGATTCCGAAGCCGGCTCTGCATACTGTCAGCACAGAGCCCAACACAGGGCTCCATTCCATAAACCCTGAGATCTTGACCTGAGCCAAAATCAAAAGTAGGATGCTTAACTGACTGAGCCACCCAGGTGCCCCCCAGCGAAGAGCTTCTAAAACTTTTGGAATTTCCTAAACTTTGAGAAAGATAAAGCTGTCTCTTGTTATGTTAATGATCCAACTTTTGGACCACACCTAAGATTGGGGGCTGGCTGCCAGGAGAACCATGTGATGACACAGGCAGAACTTGAAGTCCTAAGCCCTGATCACAGGAGAAGGGAGAGAGGTTAGAGGTTAAATCAATCTCTGATGGCCAATGATTTCATCAGTTATGTCTATGTAATGAAGCCTCTAAAAAATCCAAAAGGATAGGGTTTGGAGAGCTTCCAGGCTGCTGAAGACATGCACACTCAGAAGAGTAGCACACTCAGAGAAGGTGTGGGAACACTGAACCCCTTCCCCATACCTTCTCCATCTATCATTTCATTCTAGCTCTTCCTCAGTTATATCTTTTTATAATAAACTGGTGACCTAGTAAGCAAAATGTTTCTCTGATTTCTGTGAGCCATTCTAGCAAATTAACCAAACCCAAAGAAGAGTTTGAGGGAACCTCCATTCCGTAGCGAGTCATTCAGAAGTGCAACCTGGACTTGTGCTTGGCATCTAAAGCAGAGGGCAGGCAGTCTTGAAGAAGTGAGCACTGAGCCCTTAACCTGTGGGATGCAACGCTATGGCTATGTCTGGGGAGATAGTGTAGGAACTGAATTGTACTATAGGTTATCCATCTGGTATCTGAAAATTGCTTCGTGGTGTAGGGGAAACTTCCCCCCAAATGTTGGAATTGGGTGTTCAGACCCCTTCGATTTGTTATATTAAAAATTTTTATTATCTTAAAAAAACTTAGATATTAATGAATGTCTAAGAAGTATATATTCTATGCCTTGGGGAAACAAAAGTGAATAAAGTATACCCTGCCCTCTAGGAGTTTACTGCCTTGTAGGACAAAGGAGAACTATACAAATTAATTTTTTAAAGTATACAAGCATACATACACATGCATGCATATGCACATATATACGTATATATGTATACGTATATATACATATGTGTGTGTGTTTAGATATATTATTGATAGATACCGAGATAGATAGATAGATAAGCTATAAAAAATCCAGGTATTCTATGGAATCAGACTAAAAGCAACAAAACTCAGCTACCTTGAGAAATCTGATGTGAGAAAGAGCAGCTAAACTACTGCAAACAAGGAGAACAACCCCACAGAGATGCCTAAATGATAGGCAGGTAAGGAAACAGAATGAATGGAATCAGTGGCAGGGAAGCATGGGAGCCCTTGACATTTGATATCAAGTGATAGGTGGGGAATAAATACAGATGAGAAGAACTTCTCCTACAATGAGTTTTGTAAATCAAATTAAAACATTTGCACTTTATTTCTGGGGACGATGGTGCTTCTTTGCACTGACTTCAACAAGAGAAGAACGAGATCAGATTTGTTTGTGAAGGGTTATTTTTGATTAAGGAACAGAGATTAGATTAAATGATCCATGACTGGAAACGGGGGAAATATTTGCTAATTTGTAGAGGTAATCGGGGTAAAATTTCATGGTAAGCATGGAAAGAGTTGGCAAGATTTGAGAGAAATTAAGGGAGCAGAAGAGATAGGAATAGCTTGTTGGATGTTTAATTTCTGGCTTGAGTAAATACATAAATGATGCCATAAAATTAATCCATGGTTACAAACTACAACGATGCAACAAAGGAAAGATAGACGGTGCTAAAACAGTGTAAGTAAAGGAATCTAACTTGGTCAGAAGTCAGGGTAGGAGAGCTGCCTTGAAGAAGTGATGCATCAGCAAAATTGGAATGCAAATGAGTTAAGTAGGTCAAAGGGGAGGAGGACACTTAGAAGTAGAACATTAATTGCCAAATCTTGCAGTGACTGTAAAGAACTAGGGCATGTTACAGGAAATGAAAGCAGACTAGTTACAACAAGAGTCCGGAGAGCACAGGGAACTTCTGTGGAGTGAGGCAGTTGCAGAAAGCAAAAGAAACCATATAGCACTTTGCAGGTCAGGTTAAGAACGGTGGGCTTTCTTCTTAGAAAAAAAGAGTTTGAAGTGATGGGATGTGTGTGTGTGTGTGTGTGTGTGTGTGTGTGTGTGTGTAGGGCATGTTTGGGTTGTATTTTACCAATATTAATCCGGGTTCTGTGTATAAAATAGATTACAGGTGCCCACAGCATTTATAGGGAAAACAGGAAGGAAGTTCTTAATATTCCAAGTAAGATAATGACAGTTTGGGCTAATAATTCTGATAATGATAGTGATGGAGAACTTTGGGAGTACATATGAAATAAAGTACAGAATTTCAGAATTCAACATTTTTGGGAACTTGTCATCGGTTATAAGCATTATTACTAATTAGAAGAAAAATATGTTGCACATATTTTTACAGCTCATCATTTTTCTTTTGATTGAAGAAAACCAATATTTATGAAATAGAAGGAATAGAAAGAAACTGAAAGGGAACAATCAGACATGGGAGAAAAAAGACAGCAAAAGGAAGAGAACATTAAATATAGAATCATTGTCAAAGGTTCGAAGAAGGTAGGTACTGAGGGTTAGTCCATGACTTAGTAACAAATAAAAGGATCTTCAATGTCCTGGGGGCTGGAAAGAAACTGAAGATACATTGAGAAAGGTCTTTGAAAGATGTGACCTAGCAGATCCATGGGAAGACTTGGAAAAAGAAAGGCTGAGGTTGGTGAGAGTTCTCTTTGATATCTTCTCTTTATTTTGTCTGTGAAATGGAAGGTGTGTGGCCATGTTCAAGAGATTACTAATGTTTGAAAAAGCAGCAGTAGATAATGAAATCGAAACTTGACTAGGGAACTAAAGAATTAGTGAGTTCCCAAGGCCCTAAACATCTCTTGGAAAAAGCCCCACTTCTGGTGATATGGGAGTTGCAGACTCTCTAGAAAGTCTCAACTTCCACTAGGCACTAAGATAGGTTCAGATCTAAAAAAATTTTCAAAAGAGAAGAAGAGTCTTTGGATTGCAGTGGAGGAAAAAAGGGTATCTTTATGGTGTTTTTATACAAATTTAACACTGAAACATAAAAGAAGTGTATCCAGATGGGTTTCCAGTTGGATTGGGATTGGAGGAGACAGATATTTCAGGCAATGGCATAAAAGACTTGGCATACATTTAAACTGATAATTATTAACTAGATACCATGTGTAAGAAGGATGCTGTATTTAAAATAAAATATATTTGCCTCTTTGTGTGACATATGCTTTATTTAGAAAAAAAGGTGCAAGAATATGAAAACAATATTATGTTGGTATATAAGTGCAAACAATTAACACAGAGAATAACTAAAAAATGATACTAAAGAATTTTAATGTTTTAATAGTCTCATTGAACTAAACAAATACACTTAGATGAAAAGCTTTTTTTACTTCTCTTTGTTTCCTTTTTTTTCTGTTTGTTAACAGCAAATAATTTCAATCACATTTGCCGTGTTTCTTAGTATGCAAAAGTCTACTTACTTTACATTAGAGTACACTTCTTAACTAAGTAGGATTCAATGAATTGAACAAATGTCATTACTACAAAAACAGGCCAAAGATAAGTAAACTCCTTCTCAGAGTGAAAAATGGCACAATGTCTGATGCAAAATTTTAATAGATACATATAGGAACTGTTAGCTTACATTAAGGAAAGTTTGTAAATACTTCATTTAGGAAACCATTATAGGGTATGAAGTTAATTTCCTTGGTGATATTTACATATCCCATATATGCTTGTTATAGTTTGCTTCTTCTATCTCTGATAAAAAAATCTGTTATGAATTGACTTTTCTCGTTTGTTATTGTATTAATGATGACAAACTGTGGGCCAGGAACTGTGTAAGAGGCTGATAAGCAGAAAAGCATGCATCTTCTTCTGAGGGTAACATGAATAAGGAGATTTCTAACCCTGAATGGTAGGTTTATTTATTTCCTTTGATTTCCTTTATTTGTTACTAAGTCATGGACTCTCAGATCAAGAGTATAGATATTTAGTTTTAATTTTCTCTCTAAATCATTGGAATTATAATTATGATATCCAGAAGTTAAATGTCTCAGAAGGAAGATACTCTTTTACTACATTTCAAAAATTCATAATTCTACTTGTGGATACTGCATAGACCATTAACTCAAACATTGCTTCGTCGATGCACTGATGAGCCACACTGATATCTTAAGCAAAAAATGAATTCTAGCATCTGAATAAACAATTGTACATGCAGAAGATATATTATTGAGGTCAAAGTAAATTGTTGAGTCTGAACACTTAACTAGAAGTGTTTAGACACCTCTTATCATAGTTGTAATTGGTCTCACCTAAGCCAGTGGCCTGAGGGTAATAATAGATCAAGGGACAAACAACATCAAAAAAAAAAAAATAAAAATAAAAATAAACCCGGAATTTGTGGGCTACCACCAGTGATTCTACTCAGGAGCTAGATTGCTGTAACTGGCATATGTTTACTTTTTTTTTTTTTCACTTGCTCAATTGGATAAATCCTGGGAGGTCTCACAATTCCATCTTTGTTCCCATTTTTACATGGCTTCCTGGCTCGTATATTGCCAATATATTTGCTTCTGATTGATGTCTCCAGGTGTATTAGAAGCTGACAGCATCTGACCAGCGCTGCACCCAGGTGAATGATTCCACCAAAAAAATACTGCAAAGTGCATCTGTCTTGTTGTCACTTCTCAAATATTTCCCTTTTATTAAGCTCTTATTGTTGTACTAAAGTCACAAGGTGGAACTGCCTCTTGTCTACAGAAAGCACAGTGATGCAGCTTTGATTTGCCTTGTTCTTTATAATAACCTCCGTTTCCCTCGATTCCTGGCATTTGATTGAGTGGAGTTAGGTCAAGGGATAATCTGAGAGGCTCTCAAATCAAAATGCACACAGTGGTCCTTTCTCTCTCCGCATCAGAGACTGAGGTGTTCTATGTCAATGAGCTGGCTGCAGGACCAAAAATGCCCCCTCAATTTTCCTTTCTTTCTAACTCTGGTGTGCTTTATGCAAATCAACAAGAGGTGGTAAACTGGTAGTCTGCTGGCCAAATCCTTTTATTGTTGGTTCGCCTGACGCAGAGAAATAATCCTATGTCCGAACTTGAGAGTCTGTTTTTCAGATGACTCTATTTTCAAGAAACAATCTAGGTATTATCTGATGGGAATGAGTGGTGTGGGCTTTCTTGATTTCTCTGATAAACACAATTGCCGATTGAGTTATTTCTGTTTCTATACATCTCCTTAGAAATTTTCAAAGGGAAAAATGTTAAAACTTTGGCATTTTATAAAACACAAAAGAATTAGCACGGAAGCATTAAACACTGCAGAGAAAAATATAATTCAGGCTCATGATAGTAAATTTTGGCAGAGTTTATGTCACATAAGATTAAATGCATTAGGTTTAATTTTAATTACCACTTCCCCCCTACCTTTGGTATTGTTGAAGCCTCTATTCAAGAATTACTATTTCTACCCTGTATTGGTTTGAGAATTCTTCCCTTAAAAAAAATTCCTAGTCCTCTTGCTTTTAATAAGGTTGATAGTTCTTGGTATCAGAATGAAACATAAATTGATAATAGCAAAGGTTAAAAGCATATAATACTTCTTTCTTACAAGGTTCATTAGCTGTATTTCTGTTTATCTTTTTTTTCAAAGTCTATTCAAAATTATGATTGCAAAAATCTATTCAATATGGGAACTGCAAAGAAACTAGCATTTAGGAGAAATGCATAATGCTATTCTAATATGTAAAGAAACTCACTTTTATACAGCTGTTATGGAAGTTTTTCTAAAACTCGATGTGTTTAAAAGGTTAGAGAACACTTTAAGTAAATGATCCCTATCTCTGCCATTACGCAACAAATCCTTCTCAGGGGGCCTTTTCCTATCTCCCACTAAAAAAAAATATCCACTGAAAGTGAATAGCTTGTCCCTAAGGCATTGGAATTTAGCATAGTCTGATGAGTGAGGACATTTTATGCACACGCAGTCAGAGATTAATAAAAATAAGATGTGATTAAATTGTGCTGGAATTCCAACCTTTTGAATTTTCTTTCTAGCACTGCTTCTGTGTTATAAGGAAGATATGGAAGGGATTTGTTGTTTAGTTCTATAGGGATTCAGTCACAATCTCCTACACATAGTCACTAATGGGGAAAAGCCACAATGGGCTTGTATGGCTGTAAGTTTTCATTTGAAGTCCTGATTTAGAATCAGAACATTCTTCTGGTCCATGTACTCTAGGTCAGGCTATCCATATAGTTGAATAGGAAAAAAACAAAAACAAAAACAAAACATAAAACATCTTTCTTTTCCCCACTAACCACCAACTGGAATTTAACACTTCCTTCAATTATGAATACACAACAATAACAACAACAGCAACAAACACTGTAGAATCAGCTAAACTGTTGATATATACCAGTGATATATACCAATGAAGTTAAATCTCTTTTTCTGGTTGCCTAGTTGCTGTGGTTATCTTGAAATATCACTTGTCACCACTTTGAGGTTATGCTTAATTATATTTTATTATATTTATATATATTTTGTTTTATATTATATTTTATTATTTACAGTGTTAAAAAGGCACATGTATTAGTATACAACAATTTTTTAAAACATTTTGGTAACTGTATTTTAAAATAATTGGCTTTAATTTTAACTTGTAAGTATTTTATTTTAATGGATTTAAATGGGAATATTCTAAGAGGTTCATAGGCTTCACCAAACTGTCAAAAAGGTTTATGAGACAAAGAAGTTTCAATACCCTATCCATACATTCTAATCTTGGTCCTCATGGCCTTGCTGTTACCAAGGATCAAAGACTAGGAAAGATCACTCTAAGAAAAGATTAACAAGTGAAAAGAAGTATGTTATCTAATTACTTCTTGGGTCTTAGCAACGTATACCTAAGAGTCTCTGAAAATTTACACACCTTCAAAATAAGAGGCATTCCAGCTGTATCTTAGAATGTGAGACACATGAGGGAATAAATCCCCAGAGGGATAAGGATTAAGAAAAATCTCTAGGTACAAATGGAAAGAGGGTTTCAGAAAGAGGTTGTCAACAGAGAATTTGAACAAAGATTACAGTATCATCCCACATCACACTAAGAGACATTGTTTCCTAACACCATGATTTTGGCTTTGTCAAAGCAAACATTGAAATGGTAGAAGTTAAACAAGTGAGGAAGACTTTATTCTGACCATTGTAATAGAGCAGACAGATAGAAAACTCCACGGAAAGGAAGGTTAGGAAAGTGTTTAAGAGCTGAAGTCCTTAAGAGCTGAGGGGGAATCCTAGGCCACCCATATTTGTTAACTGGCCTTATCAAAAGGAAAACTAAGCTTTCTTACCTTCATGCCAAGAAGTAGGTTTACAATCTGGAACAAGGCTACCTGCTGAAGTTAGGCTCCTCCTCGCCTACAGAAACAGAGATTGGGGTGCCATCTTCCTTGATGAGTATATTTGAAAAGTATGGTCCTCGAGAAAAATATTCCTGGGTTGTAAAATTTGCAAGAGGCTTTAAAAAAGATTAATATCTCAAAGAAGAAGATAAAGAATTTACAATTACAAGTTTTCTAAGGTTCTAAGAACATGTTCTAAGAACATGTTCTTAGAACAAATGTTCTAAGAAAAGGGAGCTAGGGCCTAGAGTCAAGAATAAGCCTGTCTAAAATTTTTTTTTTAACGTTTATTTATTTTTGAGACAGAGAGAGACACAGCATGAAGGGGGGACGGGCAGAGAGAGAAGGAGACACAGAATCGGAAGCAGGCTCCAGGCTCTGAGCCATCAGCCCAGAGCCTGACGCGGGGCTCAAACTCACGGACCGCAAGATCGTGACCTGAGCTGAAGTCGGAAGCTTAACCGACTGAACCACCCAGGCGCCCCAAGAATAAGCCTGTCTAAAGACTAGTCAAACTGAGGAAAACCTGAAGGCCATCTTTTCATCTTGATTAGCTTATAACAGCATTACTCCTTCAAGGTAAAATGTGGGAGACAGAATCAGGTTTATGTTCCTACAAAATAGACTATTTCTGAGTATAATGATGTGTGTGTGTGTGTGTGTGTGTGTGTGTGTGTGTGAGAGAGAGAGAGAGAGAGAGAGAGAAAGAGAGAGACAGAGACAGAGACAGAAAGAGAGACAAAGAAAGAGAGAGAGAGATTCGGGATAATGGACATTACTACCACATAAATATGATTCTGAATGTTAATAGACAATAGCAAATTAAAACAAGGAGTTATTGAAATGATAAGTTCTTGAGATCCAGAAAGATTTCAGAAAGTATTGTTGTATATTTACTAGATCAGATTAAACAGATAAATAAAGTATCTTGGCTCTGTCAAGAGGCAGAGGTTTTTCCAACAAGCTTTTTAAAATAAAAAAACCTACCATTTCTTTTTCAGTTTGTCTCTAAAAGAAATGCTATGCCATCCAATCTCAACATAGGTACCGAGTATACCACAAAGAGGCAAGTAAATCCAAAGTCATTCTTGATTAAACAATCACTTTTTCAGTACAAAAGCAAGAAGTGTTAGTTGTTCTTTTTTTCTCTCTGTATAATAGGAACTGCAACCTAATTCTCATTGTTAATCACAGAATCAAAGGTTAGCGTTTCACCAACCTGACACTCACTTTAAATTGTTCTATTTTTCTCCCAAAACATCAGTTCTTTTTACTTCCTTGATTATTCACATTCATGATTGAATCAGCTATTTTTGTGCTTGGGTATTTCTTGTTCTTCACATTGTAGTCTATATTTTTCATGAAACAGTATTCCTTGAACACAATCTTTGAATCAAGCAATCAATTAACAACTGATACAGACTTACTATTTTTCTTTTTATTTTAGGCAGTATTAATTTATGATGCCTTTAAGAGTTATGGAATACATAAAATTAGTTTTTAAATGAGCACACATTTTTAGGTTGGACATTTAATTTATAAACCTCTTACACCTGTGTTTCCAACTATTACTGTTATTCTTATAATTATCTGAGTCCAGGGAAAAGTATTAAATATATGCCTGTAGACATGCAGATTTAAACTTGAGCTTCTTTGAACTCAGGCCTTTTTTTCTCTTTCATCCAGAAACTGAAACTAAAATCATGTGGTCCTTCCAAACTCCTCCTTCGGCAGAACAACAGAAGTTAGGAGTCTACTTGGAACTCAAATTCTGCATCATGATAATTCGTTTTTTCTTCATTTTGAGAACCGCTCGTGCTATTATTTAAGACAGAAGCATGTAGAGGGAAGACAGGATGTTGTGGTTTGTTTTCTCAATGTAAATTAAATTGCTGGTTTTTCGCCAAAAGGGGGCAGGCATTTCCATGATAACGGGAGAGATGTGCTTCCATCCAGGAATACAAATGGTTAAAAACAGAGACAGCTATTACCTATTCTAGGACTCTACTTGTGCAGAGAAAGCTCCTGGGTACTTCCAATAAGAAAGATATACCAGAGCTTGCTGACAGGAACAGAGAGAGCCTTTGTTAGTCCTGGACTTTTCTGTCACTCACCTCTAGATAATATCAAGCACTGTGACAGGGACAAGGTGTATGAGACTGCTGTTCAGGCAATGGGGACTTGAAAGCACCTAATTGAATTTCTCCTGGAGATAAAGAGATTTTTAAAAAGTAACAATTTGTCAGTAAAATGATCTGCTAATTGTTGTAGGAAATTGCTCAGTTTTTAAAATAATAGACCTTAGTGTTATACAGAAGTCTCAGTTTCTTCCTGGTGCTTAACCTTCTCAACAATATCTATCGTAGATTTTTTAGGATATATGTGTGAGAATGAAAATGTATTCTTTTTAGTTTCTAGAACTTTATTTATGAGAAATCTTCATCTGTGTGTTGCAGTTATTGCAACATTTAAATACCACCCAATAAAATACTAAAGGTGTTGTTTTATTGCTGTCTGCCTAATTATTGATGTATGTGTATGTATATATAAGCACAATTGATCACTTACACTTGCTAATGTAATTTATGACAATGTTGCAATTCTATGCTGTCAGTCAAGACACACAGTCAACATACACTAAGTTCAAGGCACTCTGAATACACGTAGCTTTTCTTTTTGCCTGGAGGCACAGAAGGCCTGTATCTTCTTCTTAATCATTTTCAGTCTCTTTCCAAATCTCTGAAAATTAAAGCTTTCCTCCTTGCATACATGCCTTTATTTCCCTCCCTCAGATAGTTGATATAATTAATTTTATGCTTATGTTACTAAATAGAAAAATGTAGACAGATAAAAATCACAATTTCTTTGTTATTTGGTGAAGGTAGATGGAGATAAGAGTTTTCGTGTGTTTAAAGATACCATCATCATAGGAAGAACAACTATGGCTTTGTGTGAAAACTTATGTAAAGGCATCTTGTGTGAGTTTAGTATCTGTGATGGTGGAGAACTCATTTTGTTACATTCCCATATAAGATAAGACAGCATAAATCATAAAACTACAGTAAATGAACAAAAATTTAATTTTTTTGGTTCTCTCCAAATATTTTATCTTTTGAACATAGTTACTGAAAAGAGACAAACCCAAATGCTTTAAAAAGTGAGAATTTTTCATAAATACTCCCAGCACATGGTGATGAAAAAATAAACATACATCAATAGTTTAATTTTATTTTTTCCTCTGAATAGAATGTAATGTTAGTTGTCATGTATGAATCAACATATCAATGTATTAATTTTATGTGACAGTAAAGAATATAACTAGTTAAATTTAATACTAGATATTTTAAACTCCATTTTTTTGCAGCCCCAGAAAATGACATCTACTTTTTGTAGCTCTAGTGTATATATGAGAATCTGTCAATCATGTTGCAAGATGTTTCATATCTAAGTGCATCTATCAGGAAGTCCTGTTCAAGGTCCAATGGAGTTATTCTGGGCAAACAACTGAAGTGAATTGTTTTGGAATTATCAAAAGTAATTACTAGGCTTTAAAAATGTATATGCAACTTGGAAAATAGAAAGTAAATTTTGGAAATATATTGTCAGTTCTCAAGCCATTTAAAGGTAGAAAAATTTTTGTGAAAGTATTTTAATATTTTTCTTTAAGTGGTACAAATATGGGGATGTCCTGTCTTGCATTCTTAAGGAGAAACTTATTTCAGTGAGAGTGTCTAAAGAAGCTATTTGCTAAATGGCTTTATTTCCAATATTTAATGAAGAGATACATCCTGACCTCCTTTCAGAAAATTAAAGATCTTTTGAGAAATCACCTAGTCCTTTCCTATATTATAGAGTGATTTTGATTGCTTTAGAAATTCTAAAGATGATAGTTAAATCAGAACTATGTTATGTTTTTATTGTCATTTTAAATAAACCCCACACTTTATGTTATTTTGGGGGCAATAGATAGAAAAGTTTAGAGCTAATAAACACTTTTGTAAACAACACAACCCCCCTACTGAACATTCAAGTAAAGTGTTTAAAAACAAAAGAAAACTTTAACCCATGGCTTCTAACACTGCTTTCTTTTAAGTGTGTAAAATTTATTTTAAAAGTTACATTCACAAGAGATTTAGTTTTCTTTATTATTTTTTTTATTTTTTTTTTTGACGATATCTATACAGACGGCATGTTTCAAGGTTAGAAAAGCTGTAAAATGTCAAAACCCTATATTTTTCATTTTCTTTTTATCAGTCTACAAGAGATACAATTATGGGAATGCTCTTCCCTCTATGAGTTTGATACTATTTTAATTCATTTTATAGATGAAGGAATTGAAACTCAAAGATCTTAGATAACATGCCCCAATAATGATTTTCTTGATGTTATTTCTACTTGCTTTCATGAATTAATCAGAATCCTATTATTTTCAAATGTCTTTCCATCACCTAATTTTCTCAATACCTCTGTTTAGTAGAGGTAAAGAGATTATGGTGGAAAATTTTGTCACTTACCGATGCTGTAATTTTAGTCAAGTCACTTACCTCTTGTGAACTACTTTTCTCACTTCTAAAATGTGTGTTTAATAGTAACACTCCTATCAATATTTTATCATTTGAAAATCAATGTATCTCAAAGTGCTTTCTAATCTGCAAAGTATTTATTATAAGTTAAGCACTTAATTAATCACATATACAACTTTTATTCAGCATGTACTACATGTTCAACCCTACATTAGGACCTTATATTAACCTCATCCAGCATTCAAAGTCTTTCAGAGCCCTTAAAACAGTATCAGCCAACCAGAGTTTATATTATGATGCCCCTAGCTTAAAAGCCATGTACTATATTAGTCTGCTATTGCTGCATAACAAATGCAGACTTAGCAGTTTAAAACAACACCCTTTTATTAATTCATAGCTTCTGTAGGTCAGAAGTTGTGGCATGGCTTCCCTGGGTCCTCTGTTAACCAGGCTGAAACGAAGATGTGGCAGGCTGTGTTCTCATCTGAAAGCTTGACCAGGGAAGAATCCATTTCCCAGCTCATTCAAGTTGTTGGCAGAATTTGGTTTTTGTGGTTGTATTTCTGAGTTCCCTCTGTGCTTGCTGGCTGTCAGCTGAGGATCCCTTTCTGGAACCAGAGGCCACCTCAATGCCTGAAGATGAAGCCCACTCACAACACGGCAGCTTACTTCTTCAGAGCCATGAAGAGAATGCTTGAGATGTGGAGAAGTCTAAACTACATTTAAAGTCTAGACTACATCTTTCATTAGGACAGACCTACCTAGACCAAGTCCTTTTATCTCATCATGAAATCTCACATAAATATCACATAATTATGTCAGTGATAGTTCATCATATTCGTAGGTCCCACCCACACTCAAGGAGAAGGAATTATATAAGACATGACAGCTGGGAGCAGGAATGTAGGGGTCAACTTCGAATTATGCCTACCTATCACATGTGAGGATAATTTGATTTGAACAGTACAGGATGCTAACAAATGTGCCTTACTCTCAGAAGGTTATAAAGATAGGCTAGATTTGGAAGGTGGAATGAAGAAGCAAGTGATAGGCCCCTGGTAGAAGTGGACTGTAAGCTTGCTATCACTGAAATGTTCTAGTTTGATTCTGTGAATTTAGCCAGTCTTGACAAGCAGAATATGAGAGGCATTCTGAATTATCAAATTATGTTTTATGTCTCCTGTATTGGTCTTAGTCTCTGATATCCCAAGACAAGACAAATTGCAATCCAGAGATCTGATTAATGAATGTATCAAAGTGGTTATTAAGACATTGGAAATGAAATAGAAACTCAATATTTTGAGATATTGAGCTAGAGACACATACATAGACAATGGTACAAAACTGTCTGCATTCACGACCAGTCCTTGAAAGTTCATATTAACAAATGTCAAACACAATAAATCAGCTATTCTTGGTCACTTTATATTTGATTCTTCTGTCACAATAGCTTTCTTCCTTGCTTCTGCAGATCAAATTGGGAAGTGACTGTCTGCAGTCATAATGCAAAAAATAGTCCACACTTTGATAGGTTCTTATTACTTATTAAATGTTTAATAGGCTGAAAGACTCACTCTAAGTTTTGTTTCATTTCCCTTGGTGAATATAGTATTACTTGTTAGGGGAAGAATACTTTCAGTTCTTGGAGAGTTTTATAAATAGTAGTGGGTAAAACTTCAAGATACTTATTATTTTCTCCTATTTAGCTTACACTGAGTTGAATTTACAAGCATAATAACCTCAATGGGGAAAATTACTAAAGTTAAATAGAAAATAGAGGAGAGAAAAATCCTTATCTGCATACCTAAAACTAAAGAATTAAAGAAATCTTTTTTTTTTTTGATCTACACAATCTTCAATGTATTAAGAATAGAAAAAGGTCACTGGGCTCAACAAGCAACCCCCTGCTGTTTTCCTCATCGCCGGTTTCCTGTTCACTCTCTATACACTTGTTTCTTCTCTTTGTCTAATACATATTGACTTTCTTATTTCACAGACTCTGTGATATTTTGCAGCAAGGGTGATAACCCAGAAGATTTTCTTTCACTGCAAAACAAAGGGTCATTCCTCTGAAGATGTTTCATATATCCTGGTTTTTAAATGTTGTTTAGAAGCAGAAAAGATTCTGTAGCTTAATATACTTTTATATGAAATTTTCTTTCTTTAAAAACCCTAACACAAAGTATCTACAGTTTGGCCATATGCAGTGGATATATACAGATATAGTTTACAGTTCCATATAGAATTAATGTTCATCCCATCTGAAACATGCATGTGCTTGAATAAATGCATACTCACACACACACACACACACACACACACACTCATACACACATACACAAAACACTAAACTTGGTTGGAGTGAAAGCCTATTTTAACAGGGTTCTGTTTTCTCACATTGAACCCTATAAACTCAGTAAAAATGGATTGGCCACTTATGAAACCGATGTTGCCTCTCTCCATGCCCAAGAAATATTGTGTGGGTTAATGTTCTTGTTTTACTTTTCTGAAAAACAAATGTTTTCTTTTACTTACAACACAGAGCCCAACACAGGGCTTGAACTCACCACTTTGAGATCAAGACCTGAGCTGAGATCAAGATTCAGGTGCTTAACTGACTAAGCCACCCAGGAGCTCCTTCTCATTCATTGTGTGCAACATCACTGATTTCTACTATTCCCTATGTTCCTTATTTTATAAAATATACATCAAAACCACTTTAATATCTTCCCCTTTATATTGAGGGCAATGAAAAAAAATGTGTAGGAACAGGGAGTATATTCTTTCAGATATATTATATATTTCTCATACAGGAACCTTCTACTTGAGGAGAATGTACACCTCTTTTCTGAACCACCCACTGCTGAACTAGAAGACTGAAAAATGGATAAGTTGGTTCTCTCCATTCTTCTTCACTCAAACTCCTGTCTCCTTCAGCTTCTCCTAAAGTTCAAGCATTTAAAAGTTTCTGGGAGCTGACTCACCTTAGAAATGAACATTCAGAATACTTAGTCCATTCCATCTAATTTTATACTACTTAAAAATTTTGGCTGCCAATGCCAGAGGGCATACAATGGGTACTCTTTTTCTCTCTAGATCTCTTCCAAATGTGTGTGAGTTTGTGATTAATCTTAGGATGCCCTTGAGTTGCCAGATTTGGCAAACAAAGCACTGAACAGAGCATCTACTTCCATTGCAATTTCAGATCAACGATGGGTATTTGGTTAGATGTTGGCCACCCTTTATTTATTTATTTATTTATTTATTTATTTATTTACATCCAAGTTAGTTAGCATATAGTGCTACAATGATTTCAGGAGTGGATTCCTTAGTGCCTCTTACCCATTTAGCCTGTCCCTCCTCCCACAATGCCTCCAGCAATCCTCTGTTTGTTCTCCATATTTAAGAGTCTCTTGTGTTTTGTTCCCCTCTCTGTTTTTATATTATTTTTGCTTCCCTTCCCTTATGTTCATCTGTTTTGTATCTTAGAGTCCTCATATGAGTGAAGTCATATGATATTTGTCTTTCTCTGACTAATTTCGCTTAGCATAACACCCTCTAGTTCCATCCATGTAGTTGCAAATGGCACGATTTCATTCTTTTTTTTTTTTGCTGAGCAATACTCCATTGAATGAATATATATATATATAATATATATATATATATTATATATATATATATGTATATCTTCTTTATCTGTTCATCCATCAATGGACATTTGGGATCTTTCCATATTTTGGCTATTGTTGATAGTGCTGCTAGAAACTTGGGGGTGCATGTGCCCCTTTGAAATAGCACACCTGTATCCCTTGGATAAATACCTAGTAGTGCAATTGCTGGGTCGTAGGGTAATTCTATTTTAATTTTTTGAAGAACCTCCATACTATTTTCCAGAGTGGCTGCACCAGTGTTCAGTCCCACCAGCAGTGCAAAAGAGATCCTCTTCCTCCGCATCCTCACCAACATCTGTTGTTGCCTGAGTTGTTAATGTTAGTCATTCTGACAGATGTGAGGTGGTATCTCATTGTGGTTTTGATTTGTATTTCCCTGATGATGAGTGATGTTGAGCATTTTTTCATGTGTCGGTTGGCCATCTGGATGTCTTCTTTGGAGAAGCGTCTATTCATGTCTTTTGCCCATTTCTTCACTGGATTATTTGGATTTTGGGTGTTGAGCTTGTTAAGTTCTTTATATATTTTGGATACTAACCCTTTATCTGATATGTCATTTGCAAATATCTTCCCCCATTCTGTTGGTTGCTTTTTAATTTTGCTGATTGTTTCCTTTGCTGAGCAGAAGCTTTTTATTTTGATGAGGTCCCAATAGTACATTTTTGCTTTTGTTTCTCTTGCCTCCAGAGACGTGTTGAATAAGAAGTTGCTGCGGCCAAGATCAAAGAGGTTTTTGCCTCCTTTCTCCTCGAGGATTTTGATGACTTCCTGTCTTACGTTTCGGTCTTTCATCCATTTTGAGTTTATTTTTGTGTATGGTGTAAGAAAGTGGTCCAGGTTCATTTTTCTGCATGTCGCTGTCTAGTTTTCCCAGCACCACTTGCTGAAGAGACTATCTTTATTCCATTGGATAGTCTTTCCTGCTTTGTCAAAGATTAGTGGCTGGCCAATCTTCTTGACCATTCTTCCTAATAATGTGCAAGCAAGTAAGCGGGAAGGAAAGGGTAGAGATGCCATACCAGCTGGATCTTTTTATTTGTATTTCGTTAGAGAACAAAGGTTTTTTAGATACGTCCCTCTGCTAGCCAGATTTCACTTAGGTCCACCAAATGTAACTGCATTTCTTGGCCATCCATAGCTGCCAGGAAGCTGAGAATTGAGTGCTGATTTTTATTCTCTCAGGCCTTATATTAGGAGCCAACAAGGGAGCCTGGAGCTGGGAAAGGGTGTTAAGTAAGCCAATTACACTCTCTGGAACACCAAACAAATTAGGTTTAAGGACAGGAAATTAAAAATGTTTAGCACAAAGAAACTCATAAAATCTACCCTTCATAGACTCTTCTTGTCGAAAAAAATTACTTGATGATAAACACATATACTAATGAAAGTTTAAATATGTATGTGTGTATATGTGTGTGTGTGTGTGTGTGTGTGTGCGTGCACACACAAAGCAGGAAACCAGTAAATTAAAGAAACAGTGCACTAAACCCAGGAGTAAAATTTTTTTCAAGTGCTGAATTTTAAAGAGGTAGCAAGAAACAAGAGAAATCTATAAAACATATCTCCAAAAAGGTGTTACACTGCAATTCAAGGAAAGTTAAAATTTTGTGAGGACATTTTCCCCCTATAAGCAGGATGAAAGTTAATCTATAATTCTAACAAAAAGAAAAAATCTATTTTAAAAAAGCCTTATCTATCTATGCCAAAAAAATGCAGTATGATTTTAAAGCAATTGACAGAAATTTAACTGATATACTTTTATGTTGTTGTTTTTGTTAATGGGTTCAGTCATAGTACTTGATCCTGAAGAAGAAAGCATTTACTTAAGCATGCTATTATGATTTTGTATATGGCTTTTTAATTTGTTTAATCAACATATAGAAAAAAGGCAGCAGACTGAATGTAGTTTGGGAATGTAAATATTGTAAACATATATAGTGTAAAAAACAACACAATGAACAGTAATTGAGAGGAGACAGTAGGAGAGATGAGTCAGATATCAAATTTCAATAAATCCTATCTATAATTAATAGAGTAAGAATTGGTTTTATGAATGTGTACCCAGGTAAAGGACTAAAACTAATGAACAGTAACAAAAATTGGGAGGCGATAGCAAATAAAATTTTTAAAAGATAAACAAATTCTCTAATATTTTCCTTCCTTGTGTTGGGGAACCAATAAACCCTGTCTAAGGCAATGAAATAAGAAGATGAAGTACAAACATTATATTTTGATATTTTCTTGAGAACCACAAAATGATCCCAAAGCATAGTAATTAAAGTTGGTGATCTCAAAGAGACTCTAGGTATTTTATCACTGACAATGAATGGCCTCCTTTCAATCTTACAATTTAAGCATTCTACTTCATTAAAGTTTTAATGATACCAATCGAAAGTATCATTATTTTAAAATCTTAAGAAAAAAGTTGTAAATTAAACTATCATTCAGTAAATTACTATAATTTGAAACCATAATTTTATACTTTTTAAAAGAGGTTTGTCAGACTTACATAGAGTTTTTTATCTCAAATCACCTTGGTGAATAAGTGAATGGGAAATAGAAGTGAAATAAATTGGATAAGGTATTTTTTAAAGTTCTTTACATGAGGAGTCAGAATTACTGTTCATCTGTTTTATTAATGTCCCTATTTTTGTCTCCCATAATATTTGTCTCCTGGACCATTAAGACAGTTGATGATAGATAATTTTTTCAGGCTGCTCTGCATTGTCTCCAGAATTTTCTTCTATGATATGGATGCCAATTCTACAAGACTTGTTGCTGCTGCTTTATCATACTAGAATGTGTCTGTGGAAGGTTTTCAACATATAAACAGAACTCATATTCCTTCCCCAGATGGTTCTTAAATAGTTTGAGATGAAAATGTTGACATTTCAGTTGTATTATCATGCCACAAGTAACAATGATGTGTGTGCATGCACGGGCAGTGATGAGTTTGTTGTGAACGCCGTCTGCCTGACAAAAATTATAGAATGCCATCAATCATAAGATGCATCTTGATTTCAAACGTGTTAAAGTATGAAAAAAAGTAAGTTATAATGAATGAAATGCAATACTTTATCTACTATAGGACTTTCCTGCTACTGACTGACATGGCCATCAAATACTGCCTTCCCAGATATTTCATGTTGACTAGGATACATGAGTTTCAATGCCTCATTTCAATTCATGTCAACTACCTAAATTTTTCAATGAATATTTAAAAAAATTCTTTACTCTGACTATATATATATATATAGTATATATATATTTATAATTTTCATTTCATATATGTTATATATAATATATAGTATATGGTATATATCATATATGCTATTATATATAGCATAAATTATAATTTTCATTTTGCCTGTTATGTTATTTATTATGGGTAAGGAAGAATATATAAAATGTGACTGAAGAGTATAAGAAATAGTGATTGGTATAATTGGCTTAGCAAAATTGGGCTGCATACATCCTAATTCCTTAGATAAAGGGGAGGCTTGGGTGCTGATTGGCCAGTGCAACCATGTACCATTGCACTTTGGACCATGTGCTAGTCTAGGCACTTATAAGGCTTTTACGACTAGTTAGGACAAAGCCCCTCTTTTTTAATTTATAGAAAGGCAAATAACTTTGCCTTGTGGTGGGTAAAGTTCTAGACCAGTACAATCCAATAGAAATATAATAATTTTAACTACATATGTAATTTAACATTTTCTAGTATCGATACTTATAAAAAAGAAGAAACAAATGAATTGTAATAATATATTTTGATCTAAGTGTTAACACAATATATTATTTAACATGCAATCGATATAAAACATTAATGAAATACTTTACATATTTTGGTACTAAGTCTTCAAAATCTAGTATGTGTTTTGTACTTACAAGACATCTCAATTTGGACTAGTGCTTCTGGACAAATGTGACCAGAGGTTGACATGTCGACAGCACAGCTCTAGATTGTAAATGACAGTGCAGTTCTAGACTATAGATGTCAATGTTTTTGAAGTACTTGTATCCATTGCTTCAATTTAGATCTACCTGCCATGGACAGACATATGTGTCCAAGGTGCTATGATTTCCCAAGCAGCAGCGGTCATCCAAGTACTGATGTGTACATGAACAGGGAGGGAAGACGTCAAGGCTGAAGGATGGCATAGGACTCACATTGTGAGAGACAGATGAGAAGAAACTTCAAAAAGGCCTGTTCACTATTAGAATGTCAGTAGAGGCAGGAGCCCGGGAGAGTAAGTCTTTTGTGAGTGAGATCCGTCTCGCATTTTAGTTTCTATTTTCAGGCCTGCATTTTCAGAAAGAGATCTCCCATTTTGCTTTTTCTTGTGACATCTTTCCCCTGCTTCTCTGTCTGTCTCTCTCTCTGTGTGTCTGTCCTCTCCCATCTCTCTCTCTCTCTCTCTCTCTCTCTCTCATTTCCTATCTCTATTTCTGTGTTCCCCTTTCATATCCAAAATTTTTATATCAAACTTGATTCGTCACCTATACTATTTTACTCTTTGCCTTTCTTTTCCTTCTCTTTGCTCTCCCAGTGTGTGTCTTTTCTCTGATTCTTCTGTCTTGGGACATAAAATCCATTCACTGTTGATCCATCGTGGGGCAATAATGCTTTTTCTCTTTGATATTAATACATCCACATGCTCAAGCACGAACTGCACACTCTATTACTACTGCCTAGCCCTGTGCTTTTGCAGAACATCAGCTACTTGCCACGGGTTTGTGGTGTTTAATGCTTGCTTATAATTTATACTCCACATAATTTCTTAAATTTTATCTGACTCTCTTTCAGCAGGATGGCTTCAGCATTCTGAGCTGTATTTCTCAAGCTGTGTTGTGCTCTGGTAAATACTCACAAATCTTTATTATTGCCATATGTTTGGAATGAAAGATTAAAGAGTTATTAGTTTCTTGTTGTCTAAAGCAGTCTGTTTTTGTTTTTTAAACATAATCAGAGTTTTTTAAAGTTAACATTTAAAAATAAGAATAAGCTACTTGATAAACCTATTTAGCCAATTAATGAAGACATCATGTATAGATTTGGATGTAAAAGTTTAAAAAAACACCTTTGTTAGAAATTGTTAATATAAACTTCAATTTAAGAAAAAAAAATATACGGTCTTGATTTAATTGTATATTTGGCATTATTAAACACTATGAGGTTTAAGAAAGTAAAATAGAAATCTATAAACAGGCATTAAAAATGAAAAATTATAAAAGACCAAGAAGGATTTTATTTTCAAAAAACTTTCTAGAGAAAAGCAGATACATAATTCTACATGCTAAATTTATTGCATTCTTATGTGTCCAGTATTAAGCATGAACATCTAGAAACATATTTAAAGTTCTTTAAAAGAAATATTTATTTATTTTGAGAAAGACAGGAGACAGAGAGAGTGAACAAGCAGGGAGGTGCTTTGAGAGAGAGGGAGAGAGAGAATCCCAAGCGGACTCCATGCTGTCAGCACAGAGCATGACATGGGGCTTAGCCTCACAAGCCGTGAGATCATGACCTGAGTTGAAATCAAGAGTCCTACACTTAACTGACTGAGCTTCCCAGGTGTCTGAATCGAAAAACATATTTAATATTTATAAGAACTTAATGAAATTTATTTCCATTTTTTTTACCGATGAGGAAATTAAGGTACAAAGAAATGATTCAGCAAGAAAGTAGCAGAGCCAGGATTCAATCAACAGATTTGTACATGTATTAAGAGATGATTTTCTAAAAAGTTGTATCATACCACTTCTCATTAAGATCTATAAATCTTAGTAGAATGAGGACAATAAGAAATTATTACATAAGAATTTTTTATTAGAATAATAAGATTGATTACTATGATTCTTAGCATTCAATGTACCTTATAGTTATAGAACACTCAATTTTTAGCCTGGTACAAGGTTGCCTGGAATGAAGACTATCTTTCCCAGAATCCTCAAACCCAGATGTGGCATGTGACTAATTTCTGGCCAATGTTATATAAGTAAATTTTTTTTTTCTGCAGGGTTTTGCCCTTAAAGTTTGGCCACATCATACATGACCTTTTCCTTTCCCCTATCCCAATATGTAGATTGCACACTTGGTGTTGAGTCATTTTAAATTGTAAAGTCAGGTCACCCAGAGAGGGATGTTATATAAGAAAAGAGAAAGCACCTCAACCATAGATAAATTCATGCGTCACAGTCTCCATATCAACCTGAATCTACATTGAAAAGAAAGAAACTCCAATTTTCTTGGACCCCTGTTATTCTACGTCTCTGTTAGTGCAGTATAACCAATTCCCTGACCAATGTAAGTGAGTTGAATTTACTGTAGTTCTTGCATCAGTTATCACCAGTTTCCCTTCTACCTGTCCCTCACCTTTTCTCTAGGTGTTCACTAAAATATCTGCAGGAGGAAAGAGAGCAGAGCAGGTAGTGTTACATGTTTACTATAAGTTTATTCAAGATCTCTATATCCGGCATTCGTTACCCTGCTGATAAACTACACTGTGCATCTATTACATGCACACACATATATACACGTGTACACACACTGTTTTATTACTATACGTCTTCAGAGATAGGGAAACAGTTCTTCACACACACAAAAAACATGTGTCTCTGATGTGAGATGTATAGGTGACAACGTTTTCAGGACTATAATAGCCTAGTGAAACTTCTTGTTGGAAAATATGACCTAACTTGATTTATTCCAATTGACTGAGACAGTAACCAAAGAGTATCTTAGTTCGCAGAATTCTTTGAATGAAATGATTTAGTAGGTTCTCTTAGAATTTGAAGGATTTGGGCTTCTCATGCCTCTAAGTGATATTAGAAGTACCAATTAAGTTGGTGCTCCAGTTCTCAGGTTTTTCTCACTATTCCCTGAAAAACGATGGGAGTGGGAAAACAATGTCATTATAGTTTGTTTTAAAGGTTTCATTTTTTTTTTTTACCTTAGACAAACTATGTACGTAGAGTCAAACCGTACTGTTTGAAATAACTTGACACTGCATGTATTAAGCTAAATGGAAGGCAACGTGAGTACACTGAAACTGATTTAGTATGCAATATTTATCTGTGGGAGACAGAAACACAATTCAATTCAGGCTGATTCATCCTCCAATTTCTGTGCACAGAATCCCACAGGAGGTCATCTACCATCATTTTATACCTATTTGGTATGCTCGAATACATCAGGCAGTAATAGAGTAAACCCCGCAAGCATGGGTGGCAGGGTAACGGGCTCTTCCCCATGCAGCCATCGTGCGGAGCTTAAGTTTTGTTTTTTCCCCTCATCCACTTTGTGAGCATGAAATTACTGTAATTGTTTTTGAAAAACTTTTATGTTTTCACTGTATCCATCAACCTAGGAGGTCTTTCCATGCTGTGTACTGTTTCTGTCTCATGACGAATATTATTTTAGAATTTGAAGCTGATGTTACTTTTATTTATTTATCTAGTTCTGTTAACCCT